>NC_059171.1:8450842-8752658 GCF_019923935.1 Bubalus bubalis | reverse complement strand
ATCCATGTGTTGATCCTTTGATCATTATGTAGTGTCCTTCTTGTCTCTTTCACAGCTTTGTTTTAAAGTCTTTTATCTGATATGAGTATTGCTACTCCTGCTTTCTTTGGTCTCATTGCATGAAATATCTTTTTCCAGCCCTTCACTTTCAGTCTGTATGTGTGCGTTTTGAGGTCAGTCTCTTGTAGACAACATATATAGGGGTCTTGTTTTTGTATCATTCAGCCAGTCTTTGTCTTTTGGTTGGGGCAGTCAACCCATTTAGTTAAGGTAATTATTGATAAGTATGATCCCATTGCCATTTACTTTATTGTTTGGGCTCGAGTTTATACACTCTTTCTGTGTTCCTGTCTAGAGAAGATCCTCTAGCATTTGTTGGAGAGCTGGTTTGGTGGTGCTGAATTCTCTCAGCTTTCCTTGTCTGTAAAGCTTTTGATTTCTCCTTCATATTTGAATAAAACCTTGCTGGGTACAGAATCTGGGCTCTAGGTTATTTTCTTTCATCACTTTAAGTATGTCCTGCCATTCCTCCTGGCCTGAAGAGTTCTATTGAAAGATCAGCTGTTATCCTTATGGGAATCCCCTTGGTGTTATTTGTTTTTTTCCCTTGCTGCTTTTATATTTGTTCTTTGTGTTTGATCTTTGTTAATTTGATAATATGTGTGTTGGGGTGTTTGCCTTGGGTTTATCCTGTTGGGACTCTCTGGGTTTCTTGGACTTGGGTGATTATTTCCTTCCCATTTTAGGGAAGTTTCAATGAGTATCTCCTCAAGTATTTCTCATGGTCTTTCTTTTTGTCTTCTTCTTCTGGGACTACTATGGTTCGAATGTTGGGGCATTTAACATTGTCCTGTAGGTCTCTGAGAGGTCCTCATTTCTTTGATTCATTTTCTTTTTTCCTCTGATTTATCTATTTCTACCATTCTATCTTCTACTTCACAATCCTATCTTCTGCCTCCGTATTCTACTATTTGTTCCCTGAAGAGTGTTTTTGATCTCATTTATTGCATTATTCATTATATATGACTCTTTTTTATTTCTTCTAGGTCCTTGTCAAACCTTTCTTGCATCTTCTCAATCCTTGTCTCCAGGCTATTTATCTGTGATTCCATTTTGATTTCAAGATTTTGGATCATTTTCACTTCATTATTTGGAATTCTTTATCAGGTAGATTCCCTATCTCTTCCTCTTTTGTTTGGTTTGGTGGGCATTTATCCTGTTCCTTTACCTGCTGAGTATCCCACTGTCTCTCATCCTGTTTATATTGCTGTGTTTGGGGTGGCCTTTCTGTATCCTGGCAGTTTGTGGAGTTCTCTTATTGTGGAGTTTCCTTGCTGTGGGTGGGGTTGTATGGGTGGCTTGTCAAGGTTTCCTGGTTAGGAAGCTTGTCTTGGTGTTCTGGTGGGTAGAGCTGGGTTTCTTCTCTCTGGAGTGCAATGAAGTGTCCAGTAATGAGTTATGAGATGTCAGTGGGTTTGGAGTGACTTTGGGCAGCCTGTATTGAAGCTCAGGGCTGTGTTCCTGTGTTGCTGGAGAATTTGTGTGGTATGTCTTGCTCTGGAACTTGTTGGCCCTTGGGTGGTGCTTGGTTTCAGTGTAGGTATGGAGGCGTTTGATGAGTTCTTGTTGATTAATGTTCCCTGGAGTCAGGAGTTCTCTGGTGTTCTCAGGATTTGGACTTAAGCCTCCTGGTTCTGGTTTTCAGTCTTATTTTACAGTAGCCTCAAGACTTCTCCATCTATACAGCACTGTTGATAAAACATCTAGGTTAAAGATGAAAAGTTTCTCCACAGTGAGGGACACCCAGAGAGGTTCACAGAGTTACATGGAGAAGAGAAGAGGGAGGAGGCAGTTAGAGGTGACCGAATGAGATGAGTGGAATCAAAATAGGAGAGAGCGAGCTAGCCAGAAATCACTTCCTTATGTGTGCCCCACAGTCTGGACTGCTCAGAGATGTTCACGGAGTTATATAGAGAAGAGAAGAGGGAGGAAGGAGACAAAGGTGGCCAGGAGGATAAGGGGGGAATCAAAAGGAGAGAGACAGATCAGTAATCAGTAATCGGACAGCCAGTAATCAGTTCCCTAAGTGTTCTCCACCATCTGGAACACACAAAGAGATTCACAGAGTTGGGTAGAGAAGAGAAGGGGGAGGGAGGAGATAGAGCGACCTGGTGGAGAAAAAGGAGAGTCCAAAGGGGGAGAGAGCAGTCAAGCCAGTAATCCACTCCCAAATAAAAATGGATACTGAAGATTGGGTCCTTAAAGGTACAAAATAGATAACAAATACCAAAAAGCAAAGATTAAAAATCTAGAGTAGAGGTTGGATTTCAAAAATACAATATTAAAGAAAACAACACAACAAAGTCACAAAAATTATAAAAAATATATGTATATGAACTTTGCTTTAAAAAATGGGGTCTCTTTTTTTGCAAAGTAATAGTAGGTTATAAAAATAAAAATTAAAGGAGTAATAGAGGACTTAAATTTTTTTAATTAAAAAAATGATAGTAAAAATATATCTAGACTTTCTCTGGTGTTGTGGGCAGTGTGGGGTCAGTTCATTTTCGGATAGTTCCTTGGTCTGGCTTATATTTCTCAAGGTCTATAGGCCCCTTCCTACGTAGTCGTACGAACTACAGGGTTTTAATCTATTGCACCTGTCACTTCCAAGGCGGGTTCTTAGCTTCTTCTATTTGCTGGTCTCTTCAGTGTCTGATTTCCACCCTGACACAAGGGGGCGGTGGTGGACACTTTTTTAGGCTCGCTTGTTCAGTCGCGCTGTGGGCAGGGAGGGACGCTGCAAACAATAACACTGGTGTGTGCTCCCAGTGTCTCAGCCTCACTGGGCCTGCCCCTGCTCACGGCACATGTGCCCTCCCTGCGCACACTGCTCAGGCTCTAGGTTGCTCTGCCGGCAAACCGTCCAAGGCTGGCCCTGGGTTGCATGCACCTCCAGGTCTAAGCTGCTCAGGTTCAGGCACTCGGGTAGTCCTCAGAGGCGCAGGACTCGGTTGGGCCTGCATTTTGTGCCCTTCCCAGGGTCCAAGCAACTCAGGTGATGAGGTGCTGGTGAGCGCGGTCGCTGCGACTTATCGCCTCGCCCGTCCCTGCCTCTCGGTTTTCTGGGTGTACAACTGATGCACCTTCTCAGGCGGATGTTGACTGTCCAGAACCCCAAGAAGTCTTAGTTAGCAAAGAAGCCTGCTTGCAGTTTGGTAGATAATGCCTCTCTGGGGCTGCGATTGCCCCACTTCTGGCTCTGGCCGCCTGTCACCGGAGGGTCTGCAGCTGGCTGGCTCTGTTCAGTCCTTTGTTCTGTGAACGGGCCTGAGGTGTCTTAGGGTCAGGCTTTTCGCGTGGTAGCTATCCCACAGTCTGGTTTACTAGCCCAAGTTAGTTTCCTCAGATTGCCCTCAGGGCATTAAGGCCCGGTCCTTACTCTAAGCAATGCAGCCCGCACCTCCCTGCCCAGCCCCTGCTTGCTAGTGGTGCAGGTGTCTGCACTGCTTCTCTGCTGGGGGAGTTACCGTTGCACAAGTAATCTGTGTGCTTTAATTATTTATTTATTTTTCCTCCTGATTATGTTTCCCTCTGTGGTTCCAAGGCTCACCACAGACTTGGCAGTGAGAGTGTTTCCTGGTGTTTGGAAACTTCTCTCTTTTTAAGACTCCCTTCACAGGACAGAGCTCTGTCCCTACCTCTTTTGTCTCTCTTTTTGTCTTTTATATTTTTTCCTACCTTCTTCCGAAGACAATGGGCTGCTTTTCTGGGTGCCTGATGTCCAAATAGGAAAAGGAGTATGTCAAGGCTGTATATTGTCACCCTGCTTATTTAACTTATATGCAGAGTACATCATGAGAAACGCTGGGCTGGAAGAAGTACAAGCTGGAATCAAGATTGCCAGGAGAAATATCAATAACCTCAGATATGCAGATGAACACCACCTTATGGCAGAAAGTGAGGAAGAACTAAAGAGCCTGTTGATGAAAGTTAAAGAGGAGAGTGAAAAAGTTGGCTTAAAGCTTAACATTCAGAAAACTAAGCTCATGGCATCTGGTCCCATCACTCATGGCAAATAGATGGGGAAACAGTGGAAACAGTGTCAGACTTTATTTTGGGGGGCTCCAAAATCACTGCAGATGGTGATTGCAGCCATGAAATTAAAAGACGCTACTCCTTGGAAGGAAAGTTATGACCAACCTAGACAGCATATTCAAAAGCAGAGACATTACTTTGCCAACAAAGGTCCACATAGTCAAAGCTATAGGTATAATGCTCAAAGCATTCTTCCAGTTGTGACCACAGGACAAATTGTTGCATTGTTTTAACCTGAAAAATGGTTCCAGTAATGTTAGTGTTAGTCGCTTAGTCGTGTGCAACTCTGCCACCCCATGGACTGTAGTCCACCAGGCTCCTCTGTACATGGGATTTTCCAGGCAAAAATACTGAAGTGGATTGCCACTTCCTTCTCCAGGGGATCTTCCCAACCCAGGGATCAAACCCAGCTCTCCTTCATTGCAGGCAGATTCTTTACCATCTGGGACATGAGGGAAGGCCCAAATATTAAAGGTGGATTTTATAAACTGGGATGTGAGGAGGAATTATGAGCAATAATTCCTTCACTTAAGAAAAATTCTCTTTGTTAAACAGTTTTAAACCTTAAATTGGAGATTTTCACTGGTTAGAAGGGAATGTTATTTCATCAACTTGTAATAACAAATATACAAAAACAGGAGTCCAGATCCACAATAATCCTAACTTCTAATCTTTTGTATTCCATTTTAAAGGAGATAGATAGGTCCGATTATTTTGCGCAAACCAACAAAATTTAACCATAGTATTTTATTTTAAACACCAGTTTTTCTTATACATGGCTAGTATTAGTTCTTGTACTTATTGATAGTTATTAACTAAATTCAAGACCTATTCACCTTTATTTAACCAATTATTGAAGAACTGTTTTCCAAAGAACAGAGGAATTAGCAACATATTAAGTGTTCATATGATTTCTTGGTACTTAATAGTTATTGCTAAAACATATAGAATGTTTGCCCTTCAAGTTCTTTTTTCTTGTTATAATTTTTTGAATTGAAGTGTACTGGATTTACAATGTTGGGCCAATTTCTGTTGTACAGCAAAGTTAGTGTTATACACATATATGGATTCTTTTTATGTATATATTTTCCTTTATGATCTATCACAGGATATTGAATACAGGTACCTATGCTATACAGTAGGACCTTGCTGTTATCCATCCTATATATAATAGTTTAATCTGCTAATCCCACACTCCCAAGTCCTTTCTTCCCCTACCCCTCTCCCCTTTGGCAACCAAAAGTTTGTTCCCTAGGAGTCTGTTTGTTTTGTAGATAGGTTCATTTGTAGCCAAATTTAGATCCCATATATAAGTAACATCATACAGTATTTGTCCTTCTCTTGACTTACTTCACTAGTATGATAATCCTCTAGTCATCTCTATGTTGCTGCAAATGGCATTATTTCATTCTTCTTCGTGGCTGAGTAGTATTCCCTTGTGTATATTCATCAAAGATATTGACCTGTAATTTTCTTTTTGAGTGGTGTCTTTTTCTGGTTTTGGTGTCAGAGTGATGATGGCTTCATAGAATGTCATTGGGAGTTTTCCCTCCTCTTCAATGTTTTGGAAGAGTTTGAAAAGTATTGGTATGACTTCTATGTTTGGTAGAATTTGCCTTTGAAGCCATCTGGAACTGGACTTTTGTTTATAGGGGTTTATTATTATTATTATTGCTATAGATTCTATTTCACTTATAGTGATCAGTCTGCTCAAATCATCTATGATTCAGTTTTGATGGGCTTTATCGTTCTAGAAAGTTGTCCATTTCTTCTAGATTGTCAATTCTGTTGGCATATAATTGATCATAGTAATCTCTTAGGGTTTTTTGTATTTCTGTGGTATCAGTTGAGAGTTCTCCTTTTTAAATTCTTATTTGATTTGGATTCCCTCTTTTCTTGTTGGTGAGCCTGGTCTGAGGTTTGCCAAATTTATTTACCATTTCAAAGAACCAGGTCTTGGTTTTATTGATTTTATTCTATATTTTTAAATCTCTATTTCATTTATTTCCTCCCTGATCTTTATCATTTCCTTCCTTCTACTGTCTTTAAGTTTTGTTTGTTCTTTTTCTGAATCTTTTAGATGGTAGGTTTGGTTGTTAAATTGAGACCTTTTCTTGTGTTTTTCTTGAGGCCTGTAGTGTTATGAACTTCCCTCTAAGAATTTCTTTTGCTGCATGCATAGATTTTTTTGGTTGTGTTTTCATTGTATTTCTCTGATGGTATTTTTAATTTCCTTTTTGATTTCCTTGTTGGCTCATTGGAATTTTAGTAGCATGTTGTTTAGTCTCCAAAACAGGCATTTTTTCACCTCATTTCCTGTGGTTAATTTCTAATTTCATACCATTTTGGTTAGAGGGGAGAAGGAAATGACAACCCACTCCAGTATTCTTGCCTGGAGAATCCTGTGGAGAGAGGAGCCTGGTGGGCTACTGTGCATGGGGTTGCACAGAGTCAGACACGACTGAAGCGACCTAGCATACATGCATGCATTGGAGAAAGAAATGGCAACCCACTCCAGTATTCTACCAGGGACAGAGGAGCCTGGTGGGCTGCTGTCCATAGGGTCACACAGAGTCGGACATGACTGAAGCGACTCAGTATGCATGCATGGTAAGAGGAGAGGCTTGAAATTTCTTAAATTTGTTGAGGTTAGTTCTGTGCCCAAGTATGTGGTCAATCCTAGAGAATGTTCCCTTTATCCTTGAAAAGATTTGTATTCTGGTTTTTTAAAATGTAATATCCTGAAAATATCAATTAAATCTAACTGTTCTATTATATCATTTAATATCTGTTTCCATATTAATTCGCTGTCTGGAAGATCCTGTCCATTGATGTGTTCAGTTTCAGTTGCTCCATCGCCTCCAAACTCTTTGAGATCCCATGAACTGCAAGATGCCAGGCCTCCCTGTCCATCACCAAACTGCCAGAGTCTACCCAAACCCATGTCCATTGAGTTGGTGATGCCATCTAACCATCTCATCCTCTGTTGTCCCCTTTTCCTCCTACCCTCAATCTTTCCCAGCATCAGGGTCTTTTCAAATGAGTCAGCTCTTCACATCAGGTGGCCAAAATATTGGAGTTTCAGCTTCAACATCAGTCCTTCCATGAACACCCAGGACTCATCTCCTTTAGGATGGACTGGTTGGATCTCCTTGCAGTCCAACGGACTCTCAAGAGTCTTATCCAACACCACAGTTCAAAAGCATCAATTCTTCGGTGCTCAGCTTTCTTCACAGTCCAACTCTCGCATCCATACATGACCACTGGAAAAACCATAGCCTTGACTAGACGAACCTTTGTTGGCAAAGTAATGTCTCTGCTTTTGAATATGCTATCTAGGTTGGTCAAACTTTCCTTCCAAGGAATAAGCATCTTTTAATTTCACGGCTACAATCACCATCTGCAGTGATTTTGGAGCCAAAAAAAAAAAATAATAATAATAATGTTTGACACCGTTTCCTCTGTTTCCCCATCTATTTGTCATCAAGTGGTGGGACCAGATGCCATGATCTCAGTTTTCTGAATGTTGAGCTTTAAGTCAACTTTTTCACTCTCCTCTCACTTTCATCAAGAGGCTCTTTAGTTCTTCTTCACTTTCTGCCATAAGGGTGGTGTCATCTGCATATCTGAGGTTATTGATATTTCTCCCGGCAGTCTTGATTCCAGCTTGTACTTCTTCCAGCCCAGCGTTTCTCATGATGTACTCTGCATATAAGTTAAATAAGCAGGGTGACAATATACAGCCTTGACATACTCCTTTTCCTATTTGGAACCAGTCCATTTTTCCATGTCAGTGCTAACTTTTTGCTTCCTGACCTGTATACAGGTTTCTCAAGAAGGCAGGTCAGGTGGTCTGGTATTCCCATCTCTTTCAGAATTGTCCACAGTTTATTGTGATCCACACAGTCAAAGGCTTTGGCATAGTCAATAAAGCAGAAATAGATGTTTTTCTGGAACTCTCTTGCTTTTTCCATGATCCAGCGGATGTTGGCAATTTTATCTCTGGTTCCTCTGCCTTTTCTAAAACCAGCTTAAACATCTGGAAGTTCACGGTTCACATATTACTGAAGCCTGGCTTGGAGAATTTTGAGCATTACTTTTTTTTTTTTTTCTTTTTTTTTTTTCTTTTTAAACCTTTACATAACTGTATTAGTTTTGCCAATTATCAAAATGAATCCGCCACAGGTATACATGTGTTCCCCATCCCGAAACCCCCCTCCCTCCTCCCTCCCCATTCCATCCTTCTGGTTGTCCCAGTGCACCAGCCCCAAGCATCCAGTATCGTGCATCGAACCTGGACTGGCAACTCGTTTCATACATGATATTTTACATGTTTCAATGCCATTCTCCCAATCTTCCCACCCTCTCCCTCTCTCACAGAGTCCATAAGACTGTTCTATACATCAGTGTCTCTTTTGCTGTCTCGTACACAGGGTTATTGTTACCATCTTTCTAAATTCCATATATATGCGTTAGTATACTGTATTGGTGTTTTTCTTTCTGGCTTACTTCACTCTGTATATAGGCTCCAGTTTCATCCACCTCATGAGAACTGATTCAAATGTATTCTTTTAATGGCTGAGTAATACTCCATTGTGTATATGTACCACAGCTTTCTTATCCATTCATCTGCTGATGGACATCTAGGTTGCTTCCATGTTCTGGCTATTATAAACAGTGCCTGCGATGAACATTGGGGTACACGTGTCTCTTTTCCCTTCTGGTTTCCTCAGTGTGTATGCCCAGCAGTGGGATTGCTGGATCATAAGGCAGGTCTATTTCCAGTTTTTTAAGGAATCTCCACACTGTTCTCCATAGTGCTATACTAGTTTGCATTCCCACCAACAGTGTAAGAGGGTTCCCTTTTCTCCACACCCTCTCCAGCATTTATTACTTGTAGACTTTTGGATCGCAGCCATTCTGACTGGCGTGAAATGGTACCTCGTAGTGGTTTTGATTTGCATTTCTCTGATAATGAGTGATGTTGAGCATCTTTTCATGTGTTTGTTAGCCATCTGTATGTCTTCTTTGGAGAAATGTCTATTAGTTCTTTGGCCCATTTTTTGATTGGGTCATTTATTTTTCTGGAGTTGAGCTGTAGGAGTTGCTTGTATATTCTCGAGATTAGTGTTTGTCAGTTACTTCATTTTCTATTATCTTCTCCCATTCTGAAGGCTGTCTTTTGACCTGCTTATAGTTTCCTTTGATGTGCAGAAGCTTTTAAGGTTAATTAGGTCCCATTTGTTTATTTTTGCTTTTATTTCCAATATTCTGGGAGGTGGGGTCATAGAGGATCCTGCTGTGATGTATGTCGAGAGTGTTTTGCCTATGTTCTCCTCTAGGAGTTTTATAGTTTCTGGTCTTATGTTTAGATCTTTAATCCATTTTGAGTTTTATTTTTGTGTATGGTGTTAGAAAGTGTTCTAGTTTCATTCTTTTACAAGTGGTTGACCAGATTTCCCAGCACCACTTGTTAAACAGATTGTCTTTAATCCATTGTAAATTCTTGCCTCCTTTGTCAAAGATAAGGTGTCCATATGTGCGTGGATTTATCTCTGGGCTTTCTATTTTGTTCCATTGATCTATATTTCTGTCTTTGTGCCAGTACCATACTGCCTTGATAACTGTGGCTTTGTAGTAGAGCCTGAAGTCAGGTAGGTTGATTCCTCCAGTTCCATTCTTCTTTCTCAAGATCGCTTTAGCTATTCGAGGTTTTTTGTATTTCCATACAAATTGTGAAATTATTTGTTCTAGCTCTGTGAAGAATACCGTTGGTAGCTTGATAGGGATTGCATTGAATCTATAGATTGCTTTGGGTAGTATACTCATTTTCACTATATTGATTCTTCCAATCCATGAACATGGTATATTTCTCCATCTGTTAGTGTCCTCTTTGATTTCTTTCACCAGTGTTTTATAGTTTTCTATATATAGGTCTTTAGTTTCTTTAGGTAGATATATTCCTAAGTATTTTATTCTTTCCGTTGCAATGGTGAATGGAATTGTTTCCTTAATTTCTCTTTCTGTTTTCTCATTATTAGTGTATAGGAATGCAAGGGATTTCTGGGTGTTGATTTTATATCCTGCAACTTTACTATAGTCATTGATTAGTTCTAGTAATTTTATGGTGGGGTCTTTAGGGTTTTCTATGTAGAGGATCATGTCATCTGCAAACAGTGAGAGCTTGACTTCTTCTTTTCCAATTTGGATTCCTTTTATTTCTTTTTCTGTTCTGATTGCTGTGGCCAAAACTTCCAAAACTATGTTGAATAGTAATGGTGAAAGTGGGCACCCTTGTCTTGTTCCTGACTTTAGAGGAAATGCTTTCAATTTTTCACCATTGAGGATAATGTTTGCTGTGGGTTTGTCATATATAGCTTTGATTATGTTGAGGTATGTTCCTTCTATTCCTGCTTTCTGGAGAGTTTTTATCATAAATGGATGTTGAATTTTGTCAAAGGCTTTCTCTGCATCTATTGAGATAATCATATGGTTTTTATTTTTCAATTTGTTAATGTGGTGTATTACATTGACTGATTTGCGGATATTGAAGAATCCTTGCATCCCTGGGATAAAGCCCACTTGGTCATGGTGTATGATCTTTTTAATGTGTTGTTGGATTCTGATTGCTAGAATTTTGTTAAGGATTTTTGCATCTATGTTCATCAGTGATATTGGCCTGTAGTTTTCCTTTTTTGTGGGATCTTTGTCAGGTTTTGGTATTAGGGTGATGGTGGCCTCATAGAATGAGTTTGGAAGTTTACCATCCTCTGCAATTTTCTGGAAGAGTTTGAGCAGGATAGGTGTTAGCTCTTCTCTAAATTTTTGGTAGAATTCAGCTGTGAAACCGTCTGGACCTGGGCTTTTGTTTGCTGGAAGATTTTTGATTACAGTTTCCATTTCCGTGCTTGTGATGGGTCTGTTAAGATTTTATATTTCTTCCTGGTCGAGTTTTGGAAAGTTGTACTTTTCTAAGAATTTGTCCATTTCTTCCTCGTTGTCCATTTTATTGGCATATAATTGTTGATAGTAGTCTCTTATGATCCTTTGTATTTCTGTGTTGTCTGTTGTGATCTCCCCATTTTGATTTCTAATTTTATTGATTTGATTTTTCTCCCTTTGTTTCTTGATGAGTCTGGCTAATGGTTTGTCAATTTTATTTATCCTTTCCAAGAACCAGCTTTTGGCTTTGTTGATTTTTGCTATGGTCTCTTTTGTTTCTTTTGCATTTATTTCTGCTCTAATTTTTAAGATTTCTTTCCTTCTGCTAACCCTGGGGTTCTTCATTTCTTCCTTTTCTAGTTGCTTTAGGTGTAGAGTTAGGTTATTATTTGACTTTTTTCTTGTTTCTTGAGGTGTGCCTGTATTGCTATGAACTTTCCCCTTAGTACTGCTTTTACCATGTCCCACAGGTTTTGGGTTGTTGTGTTTTCATTTTCATTCATTTCTATGCAAATTTTGATTTCTTTTTTGATTTCTTCTGTGATTTGTTGGTTATTCAGCAGCGTTGTTGTTCAGCCTCCAAATGTTGGATTTTTTAATAGTTTTTCTCCTGTAATTGAGACCTAGTCTTACTGCATTGTGGCCAGAAAAGATGCTTGGAATGATTTCAATTTTTTTGAATTTACCAAGGCTAGCTTTATGGCCCAGGATGTGATCTATCCTGGAGAAGGTTCCATGTGCGCTTGAGAAGAAGGTGAAATTCATTGTTTTGGGATGAAATGTCCTATAGATATCAATTAGGTCTAACTGGTCTATTGTATCATTTAAAGTTTGTGTTTCCTTGTTAATTTTCTGTTTAGTTGATCTATCCATAGGTGTGAGTGGGGTATTAAAGTCTCCCACTATTATTGTGTTATTGTTAATTTCTTCTTTCATACTTGTTAGCATTTGTCTTACATACTGCGGTGCTCCCATGTTGGGTGCATATATCTTTATAATTGTTATATCTTCTTCTTGGATTGATCCTTTGATCATTATGTAGTGACCATATTTGTCTCTTTTCACAGTCTTTGTTTTAAAGTCTATTTTATCTGATATGAGTATTGCTACTCCTGCTTTCTTTTGGTCCCTATTTGCATGGAAAATCTTTTTCCAGCCCTTCACTTTCAGTCTGTATGCGTCCCCTGTTTTGAGGTGGGTCTCTTGTAGACAACATATGTAGGGGTCTTGTTTTTGTATCCATTCAGCCAGTCTTTGTCTTTTGGTTGGGGCATTCAACCCATTTACGTTTAAGGTAATTACTGATAAGTATGATCCCGTTGCCATTTACTTTATTGTTTTGAGTTCGAATTTATACACCATTTTTGTGTTTCCTGTCTAGAGAATATCCTTAAGTATTTGTTGGAGAGCTGGTTTGGTGGTGCAGAATTCTCTCAGCTTTTGCTTGTCTGAAAAGCTTTTGATTTCTCCTTCATACTTGAATGAGATCCTTGCTGGGTACAATAATCTGGGCTGTAGGTTATTTTCTTTCATCATTTTAAGTATGTCTTGCCATTCCCTCCTGGCTTGAAGAGTTTCTATTGAAAGATCAGCTGTTATCCTTATGGGTATTCCCTTGTGTGTTATTTGTTGTTTTTCCCTTGCTGCTTTTAATATTTGTTCTTTGTGTTTGATCTTTGTTAATTTGATTAATATGTGTCTTGGGGTGTTTTGCCTTGGGTTTATCCTGTTTGGGACTCTCTGGGTTTCTTGGACTTGGGTGATTATTTCCTTCCCCATTTTAGGGAAGTTTTCAATGAGTATCTCCTCAAGTATTTTCTCATGGTCTTTCTTTTTGTCTTCTTCTTCTGGGACCCCTATGATTCGAATGTTGTAGCATTTAATATTGTCCTGGAGGTCTCTGAGATTGTCCTCATTTCTTTTAATTCATTTTTCTTTAGTCCTCTCTGATTTATTTATTTCTACCATTCTATCTTCTAATTCACTAATCCTATCTTCTGCCTCTGTTATTCTACTATTTGTTGCCTCCAGAGTGTTTTTAATTTCACTTATTGCATTATTCATTATATATTGACTCTTTTTTATTTCTTCTAAGTCCTTGTTAAACCTTTCTTGCATCTTCTCAATCCTTGCCTCCAGGCTATTTATCTGTGATTCCATTTTAATTTCAAGATTTTGGATCAATTTCACTATCATTATTCAGAATTCTTTATCAGGTAGATTCCCTATCTCTTCCTCTTTTGTTTGGTTTGGTGGGCATTTATCCTGTTCCTTTATCTGCTGGGTATTCTTCTGTCTCTTCATCTTGTTTAAATTGCTGAGTTTGGGGTGTCCTTTCTGTATTCTGGCAGTTTGTGGAGTTCTCTTTATTGTGGCGTTTCCTCGCTGTGTGTGGGTTTGTACAGGTGGCTTGTCAAGGTTTCCTGGTTAGGGAAGCTTGTCTTGGTGTTCTGGTGGATGGAGCTGTATTTCTTCTCTCTGGAGTGTAATGAAATGCCCAGTAATGAGTTATGAGATGTCTATGGTTTTGGGGTTACTTTGGGCAGCCTGTATCTTGAAGCTCAGGGCTGTGTTCCTCTGTTGCTGGAGAATTTGCTTGGTATGTCTTGCCCTGGAACTTGTTGGCCCTTGTGTGGTGCTTGGTTTCAGTGTCGGTATGGAGGCGTTTGATGAGCTCCTGTCAATTAATGTCCCTTGGAGTCAGGAGTTCCCTGGAGTCAGGGTTTGGACTTAAGCCTCCTACTTCCAGTTATCGGTCTTATTTTTACAGTAGTTTCAAAACTTCTCCTTCTATACAGCACCATTGATAAAACATCTACGTTAAAGATGAAAAGTTTCTCTACTGTGAGGGTCACTCAGAGAGGTTCACAGCATTACATGGAGAAGAGAAGAGGGAGGAGGGAGTTAGAGGTGACCCAAATGAGATGAGGTGGAATCAATAGTGGAGAGAGTGGGCTAGCCAGTAGTCACTTCCTTATGTGCACTCCACAACTGGACCACTCAAAGATGTTCACGGAGATATACAGAGAAGAGAAGAAGGAGGCAGGAGACAGAGGTGGCCAGAAGGATAAAAGGGGGAAATGAAAAGGAGGGAGACAGATCCACCCAGTAATCAGTTCCCTAAGTGTTCTCCACCGTCTGGAACACATAGAAATTCACAGAGTTGGGTAGAGTAGAGAGGGGTTAGGGAGGAGATACAGGTGACCTGGTGGAGAAAATGGAGAGTCCAAAGGGAGAGGGAGCAATCAAGCCAGTAATCTCGTACCCTAGTGAAAAATGGGTCCTGAAGATTGGGTTCTTAAAGGTACAAAATTGGTAACAAATACATAAAAGCAAAAAATAAAAATCTAGAGTAGAGTTTGGAATTTCAAAAATGCGATGTTAATGAAATGAAGAAGGAAAAGAAAGAGAGAAAAAACGAACAATGAAAAACAAACAAGGTCGCAAAAATTATGAAGAAACTACAGGTACAAAATTGATAACTAATACCAAAAAGCAAAAATTAAAAATCTAGAGTAGAGTTTGGAATTTCAAAAATACAACGTTAAAAAAAAAAAAGAAGAAGAAAAATAAAGAGAGAAAACAAACAAACCAACAAAAACAATGTCGCAAAAATTATAAAGAAAATACAGGTACAAAATTGATATCAAATACCAAAAAGCATAAATTAAAAATCTTGAGTACAGTTTGGAATTGCAGATATACAATGTTATATAAAAGAAGAAGAGAAAGAAACAGAGGGAAAAAAAAGAAAAAGAAAGTCACAGAAATTATAAAAAAAAAACTATAGGTAGAAAATTGATAACATATACCAAAAGGCTAAAATTAAAAATCTAGAGTAGAGTTTGGAATTTCAAAAATACAATGTTAAAAAAAAGAGGAAGAAGAAAAATAAAGAGAGAAAACAAACAAACCAACAAAACAATGTCGCAAAAATTATAAAGAAAATACAGGTACAAAATTGATATCAAATACCAAAAAGCATAAATTAAAAATCTTGAGTAGAGTTTGGAATTGCAGATATATGATGTTATATAAAAGAAGAAGAGAAAGAAACAGAGGGAAAAAAAAGTCACAGAAATTATGAAAAAAAACTATAGGTACAAAATTGATAACATATACCAAAAGGCTAAAATTAAAAATCTAGAGTAGAGTTTGGAATTTCAAAAATACAATGTTAAAGAAAAGAAGAAAAAAAAAAAAACACGGTCAAAAATTATAAAATATATATATGAAGTTTGCTGAAGAAGAAAAAAAAATAGGGTCTTTTTTTTTTTTTTTTTGCAAAGTAATAGTTATAAAAGTGAAAATTAAAGGACAATAGAGGACTTAAAATTAAAAAAAAAAAGAAAGATTGATCGTAAAAATAGTAAAAATATATCTAGGTCTTTCTCTGGTTTTGTTGAATATTGTGGGTTCAGTTCATTTTAGGCTAGTTCCTTAGTCCGACTTATATTTCTCAAGATCTATAGGCCCCTTCCTATGTAATCCGTAGTAACCACAGGGTTTTAATCTATGGCCTGTAGCTTCCAAGGCGTTTCCCTCTGTTATAGCTTCTTCTGTTTGCTGGTCTCTTCAGTGTCTGGTTCCCGCCCTGACACAAAGGGGACAGTTGAGGACACTATTTTTTTTTTTTTTTTTTTATTTAGGCTCACTTGTTCAGCTGTGCTGTGGGGAGGGAGGGAGGGGTGCTGCAAACAGATGACACTGGCGTGCGCTCGCAGTGCCTCAGCCACACTGGGTCTGCCCCCGCTCACGGTGCGTGTAGCCTCCCTGCCCACACTGCTCGGGCTCTAGGTTGTTCCGCCGGGAACAATCATAGGCCGGCCCTGGGCTGAGCTCCCAGGTCCAAGCCGCTCAGGTTCAGGCACTCGGGTAGTCCTCAGAGGCGCAGACTCGTTTGCGCCTGCGTTTTGTGCTCTTCCCAGATCCGAGCAGCTCAGGTGATGAGGTGTTCAGCGGGCGCCAATGCTGCGACTTATCGCCTCCCCGCCACTCGGTTATCTGGGTGTAAAACCGGCGCACCTTCTCAGGCAGATGTTGACCGTCCAGACCCCCAAGAAATTTTAGTTAGCAAAGAAGCCTGCTTACAGTTTTATAGATAGTGTCTCTCTGGGGCTGCGATTGCCCCCTTCCGGCACTGGCTGCCTGTCACCGGAGGGGGAAGGTCTGCAGCCGGCTATCTCTGTTCAGTCCTTTGTTCTGTGCGCGGGCCTGGCGGTGTCTTAGGTTAGGGCTGGCTTTTCGCGTGGTAGATATCCCACAGTCTGGTTTGCTAGCCCAAATTATTTCGCTCAGATAGCGCTCAGAACATTCGGCCCGATTCTTACTCTAAGGGACACAGCCCGCACCGCACTTCCCTGCCCAGCCCCCGCTTGCTAATGCTGTGTGCAGGCGTCTGCGCTGCTTCTCCGCTGGGGGAGTTACCGTAGGGCTCACAATCTGCAATTTTTAATTGTTTATTTTCTTTTTTTTCCTCCCTTTTATGTTGCCCTCTGTGCTTCCAAAGCTCGGCACAGATTCGGCTGTGAGAAGGTTTCCTGGTCTTTGGAAACTTCTCTCTTTTTAAGACTCCCTTCCCGGGACGGAACTCCGTCCCTCCCTCTTTTGTCTCTTTTTTTGTCTTTTATATTTTTTCCTACCTCCTTTCGAAGAGTTGGGCTGCTTTTCTGGGTGCCTGATGTCCTCTGCCGGCATTCAGAAGTTGTTTTGTGGAATTTACTCGACATTTAAATGCTCTTTTGATGAATTTGTGGGGGAGAAAGTGTTCTCCCCGTCCTACTCCTCCGCCATCTTGGCTCCTCCCCCTGAGCATTACTTTATTAGTGTGTGAGATGAGTGCAACTGCAGGGGAGTTTGAACATTCTTCAACACTGCTTTCTTTGGGATTGGAATGAAAACTGACCTTTTCCATTCCTGTGGCCACTGCTGAGTTTTCTAAATTTGCTGACATATTGAGTGCAGCACTTTCACAGCATCATCTTTTAGGATTTGAAATAACTCAACTGGAATTCCATCACCTCCACTAGCTTTGTTTGTAGCGATGCTTCCTAAGGCCCACTTGACTTCACATTCCAGGATATCTGGCTCTAGGTGAGGGTGAGTGATCACACCATCATGATTATTGGGTCATGAAGATCTTTTTTGTACAGTTCTTCTGTGTATTCTTGCCACCTCTTCTTAATATATTCTACTTCTGTTAGGTCCATACCATTTCTGTCCTTTATCGAGCCCATCTTTGCATGAAATTTTCCCTTGGCATCTCTAATTTTCTTGAAGAGATCTCTAGTCTTTCTCATTCTATTGTTTTCCTCTATTTCTTTGCATTGATCGCTGAGGAAGGCTTTCTTATCTCTCTTTGCTATTCTTTGGAACTCTGCATTCAAATGAGTATATCTTTCCTTTTCTTCTTTGCTTTTCATTTTCCTTTTCTCCTTTGCTTTTCACTTCTCTTCTTTTCACAGCTATTTGTAAGGCCTCCTCAGACAGCCATTTTGCTTTTTTGCATTTCTTTTTCTTGGGGACGGTCTTGATTCCTGTCTCCTGTACAATGTCACGAACCTCTGTCCATAGTTCATCAGGCACTCTGTCTATCAGATCTAGTCCCTTAAATCTATTTCTCCCTTCCACTGTATAATTGTAAGGGATTTGATTTAGGTCATACCCGAATGGACTAGTGGTTTTCCCCAGTTTCTTCAATTTAAGTCTGAATTTAGCCATAAGGAGTTCATGATCTGAGCCACAGTCAGCTCCTGGTCTTGTTTTTGCTCTGTATAGAGCTTCTCCATCTTTGGCTGCAAAGAATATAATCAATCTGATTTTGGTGTTGCCCATCTGGTGTTGTCCATGTGTGGAGTCTTCTCTTGTGTTGTTGGAAGAGGGTGTTTGCTATGACCAGTGCGTTGTCTTGGCTGAACTCTATTAGCCTTTTCCTTGTTTCATTCTGTACTCCAAGGACATATTTGCTTGTTACTCCAGGTGTTTCTTGACTTCCCACTTTTGCATTCCAGTCCTCTATTATGAAACGGACATTTTTTGGGGGTGTTATTTCTAGAAGGTCTTGTAGGTCTTCATAGAACCGTTCAACTTCAGCTTCTTCAGCATTACTGGTCAGGGCATAGACTTGAATTACTGTGATATTAAATGGTTTGCCTTGGAAATGAACAGAGATCATTCTGTTGCTTTTGAGATTTCATCCACATACTGCATTTCAGATTCTTTTGTTGACTATGATGGCTACTCCATTTCTTCCAAGGAATTCTTGCCCGCAGTAGTAGATATAATGGTCACCTGAGTTAAATTCACCCATTCTAGTCCATTTTAGTTTGCTGATTCCTAAAATGTCAGTGTTCACTTTGCTGTCTCGTTTGACCACTTGCAATTTACCTTCATTCATGGACCTATGAATCAATATTGCAGGTTCCTATGTAATATTGCTCTTTACAGCATTGGACCTTACTTCCATCACCAGTCACATCCACAACTGGGTGTTGTTTTTGCTTTGGCTCCATCTCTTCCTTCTTTCTGGAGTTAGTTCTCCACTGATCTAGCAGCCATAATGAAGTGTCTAATCAAAGGAGTATTACAAGGGATGAAGCATCAGGAAACTATTACCAGAGTTGGGAAAGAGCTAGAAACTAAAAGGCCACTCAACAAAACCTTTGGACATGGAAGAATTCAGTTACTAAGAAAACATAGTGAAGCTGGGTTGGACAGAGATAAATACCTTGATCACCTCTCACTCTACTATCTTCCAGTCTTCTGGTGCCTCTTATTGGTCAAACCTAACTGGAAACCCAGAGTACAATGAAGATTGAGTGATGGCAAACTCCAGAAGTCAACCCCTGAGATTCACATCAAGGCAGGAAAGAGTAGAGAATGAATCCAGATAGTGGACCAGCAACAAATAACCAGCAGACAAGCACAGTCCCTACCATCTCCTTCATTCACTTAAACAGTATTTTGCATACCAGGGGCTGTTCTCAGGATATAGGGGATCATAAGACAGGAAAAGATGCTCATTTTCATGGTGTTTTCATTCTCCTTGGGAAGACAGATGCTAACACATTATCCACACAAGACTATCTCAAATGGTAGATGCAATGAAGGAAAGGAGTATTATGACTAACATATACGAGGTGATGGCATAAGAGCTTAAAGTGAATACTAAGAAGAAAGGAATAATAAGAAAGCTTTTTAAGAGGAAGGGGAAGAATACTGACACAAGCGAGATCAGCCAAGAAAGACTGTAAGCTTCTGAGGTTGAAACCAGTTTGCTTTATTTAAGAGAGAGATAGGAGGCCATTGTGACTGAAGGAAGGGTTGTAGGAGAGGAAGTAGAATGTAGGCAAAGGCTAGATCATAATGGTCTTTGTAGGTCAGGCAAGGAGTTGGGTGTTTTTGCGAAAGCAACAGAAAGGTTTTAGGCAGAGGGTGGGAAGTTAGGGTGTTTGCAGGTTAAGACATATCTAATTTCCATTTGTAAAATATAACTTTCATAATTTCACAATTTATTGAAAAATAAATTGTAGTGGGACAAGAATGGAAATATCCCATTATAGTTTACATTGCCCTGACCAGAGTTCCCATCTTCAGAAGTGGTATTTCCAAAGTGGTGGCACTGTCTGGATCACGATGGGCACCTGATACAAGAGTGGCTCAACCACAGGCTTGTTGGCAGCCCATGACATGGCTTAGAGCTATGAACTCTTGCAACTGAATTGTGCTCCTATGAAATGCAGATTATAGGATAAGAAAAGGGTTAACTAGCACTCAGTAGAGTGAGAACTGATCAAAGAGGCAGAGAAAAACAGAGATACAATGGGAATAAAAGAACAGCTTTTCTTTAGAGGTGCTTCAGTTCCTAATAGCTGCTCACATATGTACATAAATACTCCTGCTTCCAACCCTTTTAATTAAAGTGGCTTTTTGGTCTCTCTTTCTTGCATGCAAAATAATTTAATGAGTACAGTACTGTCCCCAAGGTTTCACTCTTCTCATTCACTAAGAAGTGACAAAGATTTACTCTGAGACAAACAACAACAAAACCCCTCAAATCTCAGTTACTTAAAACAACCAAAGTTGCCTTCTCACTGACTTTAAATAGCCCATCACAAGGTAGATGCAACACTATTCTGCATTATCCTTCCAAGACCAAGATTAATACAGCAAATACTCTGGAACATTGTTGATTGCCATGGCAAAGAGGAAAAGAGTTCTGGAAGGTCTTGGATCAACAATTAAATGTTGTATTCATAATTCAAGGGCAGAATGAGTCATGTATCTCATCCCAACCACAAGGAGGCTGGGAAATGCAATTTTACCATGAACCTGAAAGACAACAGAAGATATTTGGCACATCCACCACCATTGACTCACCCAAACCATGGCTTAACTGCTGTCTATATACCAATGTCAAAATTTCTAGGAGAGATGCCCCATTTTCTCTCTTTATCCACATTGTCAACCATCTACCAACATGCCACAACTGGATGATATCATAGACATTTCCAGTTTCACCTTTCTCACAACTTTCTGTACTTTCACCTTTCTCAGAAACTTTCTGTACTTTTTCTCTTGGTCATTGGCTCCATTATCTATCCACTACCTCAAATAGAAAACCCAGGTATTAGCTTTGACTCTTTCTCTCTCCTAACACCCAATCGGTGGCCAAGCCTATAGCTTCTAATTTATCCCCATTCTACTAACTCCATGACCATTACCTTACTTTAGTCCATCATGGATTCTTGCCCAAACAATTCTGTTAGCCTCCTGTCTGGCTTTCTTATCCTCCCTGTAAACTGTAACTTATT
Organism: Bubalus bubalis; assembly: GCF_019923935.1. Lineage (NCBI taxonomy): Eukaryota > Metazoa > Chordata > Mammalia > Artiodactyla > Bovidae > Bubalus > Bubalus bubalis. Next base: position 8,731,809 of record NC_059171.1, on the reverse strand, counting down.
CATTCAGAAAAACATATAGAGTACTTACTGTTTCTTTACTTATTAAGATTAAATAAGTAATGGGCCTATGTTAAATAAATTCAGTCTAAAGAGGGAAACAGTGATGCAAACAAAAAATCTCAGCATAATGGACAAATATAATAAGTAGAAAGGAGAGTGAGAATGGGAACGAAACAACAAACTGGGTGTGACTGGGTAATGGGAAGGTAGTGTTGGAAGTTTCTAGAGAGGAAGTATAACTTTAGCTAAACAAGGAAGCTGCTCCTCCAGGTGAACTACAGGAATTAAAAAAGGTGAAGCAGCTTGTGCCTGATACCTTTGAAAAACTTTAACTGACTCTGGCCAAACCCAATGGCTTGAGAGGAATGACATGAAAGAGAAAGCAGGTACCTAATCAGTAGGTCTCAAAGTGTCCTGGTGGCTATTTGGCGGGTAATTGGAAGATCGTCCACTGAGACAAGAAACTCAAAAGAAACAGCAAATCTATGGGGAACAACACTTTAAACTATGAGATACCTTCTCGGGGCTGTATACTGATTCCAGGAATAGTGCCAAGGTTCTTCATTATTTTATTTAATCCTCACAACAGTTTTATGAGGTAAAATTGTACTATCATGTTCATTTTGCAGTTTAAAAACAAACACTGAGATTCAGGGGTTAATGACTTGACCAGTTCAGATCAGATCAGATCAGTCGCTCAGTCGTGTCCGACTCTTTGCGACCCCATGAATCGCAGCACGCCAGGCCTCCCTGTCCATCATCAACTCCCGGAGTTCACTGAGACTCATGTCCATCGAGTCAGCGATGCCATCCAGCCATCTCATCCTCTGTCATCCCCTTCTCCTCTTGCCCCCAATCCCTCCCAGCCTCAGAGTCTTTTCCAATGAGTCAACTCTTCGCATGAAGTGGCCAAAGTACTGGAGTTTCAGCTTTAGCATCATTCCTTGACCAGTTACTACGTCCTTTTTGCACCAGAGCTATGCTGAGTTTGAGATACCTACAGAAATTCCATCTAGGTGTGTCCACAAGCTGGAGTGCAAGGGAGGGACAGGAAGAGATAGACTTGGGGGTTATACCAAGTGGAATCAAATCTATGAGCTCAAATGAGAGGGCTCGGTGAGCTCTAAATAGAAGGAAAGAGCGCCTGAGGAACACTAACCTTAGAGTCTAGGCAAAAAGAAGAAAGGAAAGCAGCATGAGAAGGAGTCATCTGGTACGGCTAATCCTTAAGAATGTTCTTCGGTGTATCTTTTCGAGAAGTCGCTAGCCCAGGTGTCTGGCGCTCAATTAAAGACTTCTGGGTCAGAAGTGGCATTCTGTCGAGGTTGGGCTTTTATACCTAATTCCTTAAGTTCCTTAAGTACCAAACGACTACCTGAAACCTGCACGGAGATTTCACTAGCTGGGGAGGTAAAAATGAGCAAATCCTCCTTAACGCAGATGAAGAACTCTTTTCCCTCTAATATCACCACAGTGGCTGTGGATATAAACGATCAGAGGTTACTGCAGAAACAGCCAACAGGTATTGGGCGAGAATCCAAGCGGCTGGCTGACTGGGACCCGGCCTGTCACTGCCTTGACAGGCAGGCACGCATGCGCCTCCTAGGAAGGCCGGGAAGGCCCCTGCAGGGTTCCTCGCGCATTACCCAACTCTCCACCTCACTGCAGCCCCTGTCCTTCTCTGGCACCCCCATAGTCTCTGCGATTTCTCTCCTCCCAGAGGCTCCTTCAGCGCCTCAGCCCTCCAGACGCCGCCGCTACCCAGCCTCATTACCCTGGCGGGGGCGGGGCGCTGTCCGTCACTGGGGCAGGGCCAAATATAGCTCGAGCCAGGCCCCGCCCCCGCGTGCTGACGCCCCGCCCCCTCGGCCCCCGGAGAGGCGGCCTCCACTGTGTGGCGTCGGGAGTTTTCTCCCTCTTCACGGCGTCATCCTTCCGTCAGCGAGCCCTCAGCTTTCTTTCCCTGAGGCCCTCTCCTGCCCCTCGAGAGAACGCGGCGAGTAAGGCCACGCGCGCGGGGCGCCATGAAGGTCCGCCGCCTGACTAGCGCGGCCGCCGCGGCGGCGGAGCCGCAAGCCGGTTGAGGAGGGCCCGGCGCTGGGCCGAGGCATGTGGAGCGCCGGCGGCAGCCTGCTCCAGTCGCTGCCCCGGCTTCTGCAGTACGCCGCCGCCCTCCCGGGCCACACCGAGCCGCCGCCGCCAGCCGGCTGGGCCCTGCCGCGGGCGGCCGGCGGGGACGGCCCGGCGGAGCGTCTGCCCCCGCGCGGGGGCGGGGCGAGCGCGGCGGCGGTGGCGGCGGCCGCCCCGGGGGCGCTGCTCGGCGCCTGTCTGGAGCGCCACGCTCTGTCCGACGCCTCAGAGCTGCCGGGGCCGGGCGGGGCGTTAGCGGGCGGCCCGGGGGGCGGCGGCGTGGTGGTCGACGTGGCCGAGGTGAGAAGCTGGCGCTGCTGCTGCCTCGGCAGCACCTGTTGGTGCCGGAGCCTGGTGCTGGTCTGCGTGCTGGCCGCCGTGTGCTTCGCTTCCCTGGCCCTGGTCCGCCGCTACCTGCAGCACCTCCTGCTCTGGGCCGAGAGCCTCGACTCGCTGCTGGGGGTCCTGCTCTTCGTCGTGGGCTTCATCGTGGTCTCGTTCCCCTGCGGCTGGGGCTACATCGTGCTCAACGTGGCGGCCGGCTACCTGTACGGCTTCGTGCTGGGCATGGGGTTGATGGTGGTGGGCGTCCTCATTGGCACCTTCATCGCCCACGTGGTCTGCAAGCGGCTGCTCACCGCCTGGGTAGCCGCCAGGATCCAGAGCAGCGAGAAACTCAGCGCCGTCATCCGCGTCGTGGAGGGGGGCAGCGGCCTCAAAGTGGTGGCGCTGGCCAGGCTCACCCCCATACCTTTCGGGCTGCAGAACGCAGTGTTCTCGGTAAGTGGCGTGCCACTGGGCTGTTCTCCCAAGTCTTTTTGTTTGTTTTGAGCGATCTTGGGGCGGCCCTGGGAGGGTGCTCCGTCCTGTGGAATGCCGGCAGAGGAGTGACATTAATAGAAGTAGAAATTACTTTCTGACTTACCCTGAGACATTTCAAACAGATAAAGCCAATCTGTGTCGGGTCCCCTCAATAAGGAGATTTGGTAGAGAAAGAACTACTCCTTTTTTAACATATGAGTTTGGTTAGAAATGAGCTCTCTTAACTATGAGAGGAGAGGAGTAGAAATATCTATTTTAAACATTTGTCATCTTACTCTGTAGCAGCTGTCGCACCAGTCAGGGAATAAATAAAGGCTGGCTTTCCCTCTAACTTGCCAAAATGCATCCAGTATTTTAGCTCAAGTTTTTAACAATGTGGGGCTAACGGAAGAGTTTGGGTAAATAGAGGAGAAAGTAGACTCTATTTTGGAGTTTCCTAAAAATTTTAATAGGTTTTTTTTCATTGAGTAATTTGCTTTTTTAATACAGTGTAATAAGGGGAGAAGCCTCCTTTTTACCTTTCTTTGGAGGAACTTCATTTTAAAATCACTTGGTAGTGGATAAGACAGAATTGGACAGGTAACCTTTTTCCCAATTGAGAATATATTTGTCTTTTTATACACCTTGTACACTTTTTTTTTTGTCTTGTATTAACTAATGTACATCGCGTTGTAAATGATTGAGTAATGGAAACACTGCTAGTAAATGATTGAAGAATGGAATTCTGCTACTGAGGACCATCCCATGGGGAAAAAAAGGATCCAGTGTTGACAAACTTAGTGTCTTCAGCGCATGCTGTATGCTAAGTCACTTTAGTTGTGTCCATGGACTGTAGCCTACCAGGTTCCTCTGTCCATGGGATTCTCCAAGCAAAAATGCTAGAATGAGTTGCCATTCCCTTCTCCAGGGTATCGTCCTGACCCAGGATCGAACCTGTGTCTCTCATGTCTCCTGCATTGGCAGGCAGGTTCTTTACCACTGGCTATGTGCCCTTGCTTTCCTCTTTTTTAAGGTGAAGGGGTTAAACCAGTTACTGTGTTCTTCAAATTCAGTGATTCTGAAGTTCAAAGAATTTTCATATAGATGCCCAGAAACTCAACCCAACTAGACCTAAAAAAAAACTCTGTGTGAAGAAAGTTTTAGCACTCAAATCCACAGGAATCAATATATATTAGTGAACCTGACCAATTTGTTTCAAAAATAGTTATCTCTAGAAACTTTCTCATTTTGTTTTATGTTAAGAATATTTCTAACCAACCTACCCTTTTCTTTTTAAATGCCTTTTGCAAATCTCATGTTGATTCTAGCCAACTGCAGCAATGACTCGAGTGAGGCTTGAGGCGACATGGAAATAGATAAGGAGTTTTCTGTACACGGAAAATTTGATGTTTACAGGTGGTTTAGTATGTTCTCTTCCTTAAATTTTTACCTTTTCACAGCTTCCTATAAGCTTGAATTTTGACCCAGCCTTGGCTAATAATCGATCAAGTATCCTTAAACTTTGAAAGAGGGTTGGAACTAAGGAACCTGAATAGTTTCAATCTGTTAGTTTGCATCCTCTCCAGTATAGCTTATTTCCTTGTGCATTTTCTTGTCTACCAACTGTGTGCCTCCTGTCCTGGACTGCTTCCACGTATTATTTCTAATCTTTAAACTAGCTCTATGGAGAGTGATTATACATATATTATAGATTATTATCTAATAGTCCGGAACACAGGGCTGATGATCTGAAATTCTGCTGTCTCCATAGAATTCGCCATAGAATCTGAATCTGTTGCCCCTCGGTCAAGTTGCTTATCCTCTTTATGGTTCACTTTCTTAAATGCAAAATGGGAAAGTAATGTTACCTTCATCATAGGATTATTGAGACAATTGCTTAAATAAATGCTACTAAGCCTGGAATAACAAACATTCTGGCTTTTGTCGTCATTCAGTTCAGTTCAGTTCAGTTGCGTCCAACTCTTTGCAACCCCATGAACCGCAGCACGCCAGGCCTCCCTGTACATCACCAACTCCCGGAGTTTACTCATGTCCATTGAGCCGGTGATGCCATCCAGCCATCTCATCCTGTGTTGTCCCCTTCTCCTCCCGCCCTCAATCTTTCCCAGCATCAGGGGCTTTTCAAATGAGTCAGCTCTTCGCATCAGGTGGCCAAAGTATTGGAGTTTCAGTCCTTCCAATGAACACCCAGGACTGATCTCCTTTAGGATGGACTGGTTGGATCTCCTTGCAGTCCAAGGGACTCTCAAGAGTCTTCTCCAACACCACAGTTCAAAAGCATCAATTCTTTGGCGCTCAGCTTTCTTTATAGTCCAACTCTCACATCCATACATGACCACAGGAAAAACCATAGCCTTGACTAGACAGACCAAGTAATGGTCGACAAAGTAATGTCTCTGCTTTTGAATATGCTATCTAGGTTGGTCATAACTTTCCTTCCAAGGAGTAAGCGTCTTTTAATTTCATGTCGTCGTTACTGTTGTTATTATCCAGGATCACCTAGGTACTAAATAATTGTTTGCAGATAGAGTCTTAACCCATGACTCCATTTCTTCATTTTATATTTTGTCCTGGGTATATAATGTGGGCTCATTATAATTTGTTAATTAAAACTAAGTTTTAAAAAATAATCAAATATATTAAACATGTAATTTATACTTTGTACTTGGAAGTAATTTAAGGTAGTTAATTGAAAACGAACTTGACAAGAGGCAGATCTCAGTTTGGCCTTGTGGGGTCAAGAGAAAAGAAGGAAAAAAGAAAACGGGCCTCTTGAAATAGGTATTATTGGCATAGTTTAACTGAGGAAGACATGGAGGCATCCGGGAGCTTGTTCAAGATCACCCAGCTACCAAGTGGTGATGGTAGTGATGGTTCAGTAGCTACGTCATATCCGACTCTTTGTGACCCCACGTACTGCAGCATGCCAGGCTCCTCTGTCCTTCACTATTTCCTGGAGTTTGCTCATATTCCTGTCTGTTGAGTCAGTGATGCTATCTAACCATATCATCTTCTGCCATCGCCTTCTTCTTTAGCCTTCAATCTTTCCCAGCATCAAGGTCTTTTCCAATGAGTTGGCTTTTCACATCAGGTGGCCAAAGTATGGAAGTTTCAGCTTCAGCATCAGTCCTTCCAGTGGATGTTCAAGGTTGATATCCTTTAGGACTGACTGGTTTGATCTTCTTGCAGTCCAGAGGACTCTCAAGAGTCTTCTCCAGCACCACAATCCAGGTTCCTATGTAATGCTGTTCTTTATAGCATTGGACTTGACTTTCACCACCAGACACATCCACAACTGAGCATCGTTTCCATGCTTTATTCTTTCTGGAGTTATGAGTAATTGCCCTCCTCTCTTCCCGGTAGCTTACTGGACTCCTTAAATGGCAGTCCACTCCAGTACTCTTGCCTGGAAAATCCCATGAACAGAGGGGGCTGGTAGGCTATAGTCAATGGGGTTGCAAAGAGTTGGACACAACTGAGCGACTTCACTTTTTTTCTTCTCTTTCTGACCTGGGGTGCTCATCTTCCATTATCCTGTCTTTCTGCCTTTTCATGCTGTTTATGGGGTTCTCGCGGTAAAAATACGGGAGTGATTTGCTGTTTCCTCCTTCAGTGGGCCACGTTTTGTCAGAACTCTTCACTGTGACCCGTCCATCTTGGGTGGCCCTGCACAGCAGGCTCACAGCTTCACTGAGTTACATAGGCCCCTTTGCCTTGACAAGAGTGTAATCCATGAAGGGTCTCGAAGGACCAAGTGGTGGAGCTGAGTTATAAACCCCAGATTATCTGAAAAAGTTCATGGTACTGTGTCAAATTCTCACTCTTGGCCTTAAGCAAGGTGGCTTGTGGACCCATTGGATATAGTCTATTACATCTTGTTCATTTTTTCTTTTTAACTATCTACATAATAGCTTCTGCAACTGAAACTGTTTACTGAATTCACCCAGGGTATGTGAGTGAAAAGAAAGCTTAGTTAATGCTGATTTTTGTTTTAGCTTGGCTTTTGCTTCTGCCTTCTAGAACCTCTTTCTGATTCTATCCTTTCTGTCCTCATACCCCTATGGCTACCCAAAGCTGCCCCCTTTCCAGGCGTATTTCTTTTTCTTCTTCCCTACCTGTCTTTTAAAATTGTCCTTCCTTCTCTCTATTCCAGTTAAAGCTCATCTTCAGTGTCCATGATTGATTGACCTTTAATCAATGCTCATGAGGAAAGGTGGTGGTCATGAGAGGCACAGGGTTTGGAAATAGACAGTCCTTGACAATCTATGCTGAGTTATGAGGCTCAAATAAGCTAATGCAGGGAAGGCATTGAGTATTTGCCTGGCACATGCTCATTTCTCAAAAATTAATAGCAATTATTATTATGGTGGAGGTAGTTTTTATATTTTAGAGGCAGGAGCCGGGCTCTCCCTTGCTTGCTATCTGTTCTTAACTTTCTTTCCTGCTCCCATGTGTGCTAAAAAGGGATGAACAAATTGACACTTCACTTTTGAAATGGAAATTAAGTACATAACACTTTATAGTATGAATTGTTAGATCATAAGAAATATAATTTCTGAAGTACATTTTAGAATCATTTCTACTTTTTAAAATGTACTTATTTTTCCTGTGGGAAATAAAGGCCCCCACCTACCAACGTTTTTGATGTAATCTTGAATCTGTAGGTATTATTGTACATTAAGACAGATTTCTAGATGTGTTGTTTGTGAGTGTTTCTAAGTACTGTTCTTATCTGGGCACATATCTAGAATGACTGTTTCTTACTGCTTCACTCAGGATAGGCTAAATGGCACTACAACAACCCCCAAACCTCACTGGGTTGAAAAGCAAAAGATTTGTAAAAAGTGAAGCTTATGTTATTATTTATAGTGAAGGGAGATAAATTTAATTTATATTTTGAATTCCACTTTTATGATTTGGAGGGCTATATATGCTCCTAGCATTTATGACATATCCTTTAAAAAATGTTTTAATTAAGTAGACTCTATATATTGCATATGATGCCATATTTTTCCTCATGATTTCTCATAAATATATGTTCCTTAAGTATTAAAAAAAAAAAAGCAAAGGTTTGTTTCCTTACTTGGCGCAGATCCAGGTTCAGCTTTGTTTGGGGAAGGAGTCGGGAGTCTCTGCTTTATGTTATTTTTATTTGGGGATCCAGGTTGACGGAGCCACCATCTTTCACTTGGTGTATGTGACATAGTGAATTCTGTACTGATTTTTAATGCTTTCACCTAGAAGTAATCTCACTCTTTACTAGCCTGAACAAGTGACATGGCCACAGCTGACTTCACAGAGGCAATGTGTGTGCCTGGAAGGAGCGAGAAGTTGAGTGTTTGGCAGTAGTCTTTGACTCTGGCGCTTGACTTCTGGATCCTGCCTCCCAGATCCTTCAGTCCAGTCCACTGCCACAACCCTGGCAGCATTTCAGCCTCAGCCTCCTATCTAGTCTCCAGCAAGGATTTCCAGTTTTTTCTCCCTCCAGAATGATCTTTGTAGAATGCAAATCTAATCTTGGCACTCCCTGTAGGGAAACCGTCAAGTGGGTTTTCTTTTCACCTCAGGACATTTTCCCAACCCTCAGCTTACTTCTAGCCTCTCTCTTGCTGCTGCTGCTGCTGCTAAGTCGCTTCAGTTGTGTCTGACTCTGTGCGGCCCCATAGACGGCAGCCTACCAGGCCCCGCCATCCCTGGGATTCTTCAGGCAAGAACACTGGAGTGGGGTGCCATTGCCTTCTCCAAGCCTCTCTCTTATCATTCCACAATTACTAAGTACCCCTTAATATGTTAATGTATTTCATCCTCAACATTCTAAGAGGTAAACATGATTATTTCTGACTTAAACATAGCAGATTTTGTCTGTAGCCTCAAAACTTCAGGATTTCCTTTTTGTTGATAAAGTTGAAAACTGTAAGCATTCATAAAAATAACTATTTAGAAAGCATTAATGCATTATTGTAAAGTCTCTTGTAAGATACTCCCGTGGAGATATCTGGACTTCAACAGTTTAAAGCTACCACCTGTGAAATATCAACTTTAATCCAAATATGGTGGTTTGGTGGCGGTTGACTTGCTAGGTCGTGTCTGACTCTTGTGACCCAATCAACTGTAGCCTGCCAAGCTCCTCCGACCATGGGATTCTTAAGGCAAGAATACTGGAGTGAGTAGCCATTTCCTTCTCCAGTGGATCTTCCTGACCCAAGAATTGAACCTGAGTCTCCTGTATTGCAGGCAGATTCTTCACCACCTGAGCTTGGAGGGAAGCCCCTGTTAATCCAAATATATTACATAATAAGTGGTTCTAATGGGTAACAGTATGCATATTGGTGCTTGCAACTTCTAAAAAGGTTTGATGTTGTTGTTACTGTTGTTCCACAGGAGAGCCTAAAAATTATTCTCTTTTCACTTTGATCATAGAAAAACTTAATTCCACATGGGAAATGTTTTCATGGTTGAAACCTCAAATAAAAGCATAAAACATAGCATGGAAGATCCTCTTGATCATATGTTGTATAGCACTTTACAGTATGTAGAGAAAATTTACATATATTTTACATATATACTATCGCTTAATCATCACAACAGTCCTTTGAGGAGTTATCAGTGACTTACAGGCAGTTACATAGGGGACAAAATATCACATACTTGAAGTCAGACTTAGTTCTGACCTTTACTCTGACATCTTGAGCTACTCTTTGAGCCATGCTTTCTGTTGTGAAATGTGTTTGCCATTACCTGCTACATAGCTGTGATAAAATGTATAGCTTGCTCATTACTTACTATTTCCTTCTCTGCATCCTCTGCATTCCAAGATAAGGACATTGAAACTGAGAGAATTTTTTTTTCTTTTTAATTTAACCATTTTTTTATGTTGTACTTAGTAATTGCCAGGCACTGTTGTTCTAACATGTACACATTACTTATTTAATGTTCATATGAACCCTAATTCTCATATTAAACTAAGGCAGTTGAGGCAGAGTGGTGAAATAAATAGCCTAGGACCCATTTACCTAGCAGTTGGTAGGTACCATTTACCTAGCAGTTGGTAAATGGTAGAACCATGAACTTACCTGAGGCTCTGTTGTTGATCTGAGAAGATCAGCAGAGAACTTTCTGGTTTCTCAGAGATCTCGTGGTTCTAATTCCAGAGCACTAGCCCTGGGACCTCCCATGTGTCAGGCATTGGGCCAGGTTCTCCACAGTTGAATCAGGCATCATCCTAGGGAGATAACTGGAAAAAATATCAAAAGAATAATGTTTTGTGTGTGTGTGAGAATTACATGAAATTCAGATTTCAGCATCTGTAAATAATGTTATTGGAATATAGCTATGTTTATTCATGGATGTATAGTTTGTAGCTCTTTTTAAGCTAAAACATCAAGGTTGAATAGTTGTGACAAAAACCCTATGGCCTGCAAAGCCGAAAATATTTCCTACCTTGGACTTTACAGAAGTTTGCATTAGAGCTATAAACAGTCACTGTAGTAAAATAACCACCAAGTCCAAGCCCCTGAAACTGTAAGAGTCCCATAAGCTCCCATATATATCTTTTTACCTTTGTATTTAACAAAAGCCTTTAAAAAAAAAAAAATATATTTATATATATATATATATGTATTGTGGGTAAAATGAAAAATAAAAGGAAAAAAAAAAGAAATGAGTAAATATAAAAGTGGAAGACCTGACCCATCAGCCTGGCTCACTTCTCAGTAGAACCATTTTAAAGAATTTTATGTTACCAAACTGTTAGTTACTTTGGCTATTTTTATTAGCCCCGAGTAGGTTAGAAGCAGCAACAGAGAGTGTTTTGCGTGTTTAGGGGGAGGGCAGGGAGCTGTTAAACTGGTGTACTGGCTAAAATAATGATGGTAAAATAAGATTAAAAACAGAGTTGAAACAAATATAGCTAAACTGTATTGTATTTTCCTAGAATTTGCCTTGAGTAATCAAGAAAAAGATAAATTGCTTCTAATAATTCAGTTCACAATTGAACTGAAATTTACTGCAGTTAAATAAAAATATTTTATTGGCGAGTGACTATGAGACCAGAAAAATGGTAAAATCTTAGTCTCATGGACTGTTTGGGGACATTTAGTTCTGTCTCAGCTCCTGTGTGACTTTGGTGAAGTCATTTAATGATCTGGCCTCCAATTATCATTATTTGTAAAATTAGAGAGGTTAGACAGGGTCTCAGAGTTTACTCTTAAAAAGACAAAAGTTCTAAGTAACTATTTAACATTACTTTGTATGTAACAGTTTGGTGATGGTATGTTTTATAAAAATGTTTTTTCATCTTAAATTCTTATTCTGTGTTTGAGTCATAATACACACTGTGCCAGCTTAACTAATGATTAGTTCTTCTTGCTGTTAAAGCATACTGATTCTTCTTACTATTAAAGTATCCTGATTCATTGCCATTGGTACAGTTCAGATGGACTAGATGACAGAGACACAACCTGTTTTGAAGGAGCTTGGAGTCATTAAGTCTGAAGGTTGAGATATAATGACCAAGTTGAAAAATGCCTTGCCACCTCATCCGTAGACCTCACAGAACCATGGAATATAGCTGGCTGTTACTTCCTTAAAACTGTGTTCTCTTTGTGTTTCTTCAGTCATCTCACCAGCTTCTGTGGTTTTCATGGTCATATATAGGGTTAGAATTCACAAACCTGTATATCTAGCCTATTGTATTGTAGTAACAAATAGAGTATGTCTTATTACCCCTTCCTAGATTAAAATGTCTTTGGAGGCAGAGAGTCTTATTAAAACTTGTTTTAAAAGTGTTTTTTTTTTCTGCCTATGAATAAGTATTCATTGTAAAAACTTTAAAAAGTATAGTAAGTATAAGGAGGAAAATATTCAGCATTTTAGTGTTTATTTTTCTAGTCTTTTCACTTATTAGTGCATGTGTTTTTTTATAGAACATTGTGAGTGAATGTTGTAGATGATTTCTGAGACTTCTTACTGAATGTAATGAACATTTTGATCATTAAGTATAGTACAGAATGACTTTCATGACCACTCAGTCATTTTGTACTTTGCATGTTGATGAATCTGAACTTCATTCTTATGGCAATAGGAAAAAGTTTAAGCGGGATTGGATTTGCCCTTTTTTAAAAGATATCTGCAAAATTTAACTTAGGTTATGAGTGACGGTGGGTAGATCTAACGTATCAAGACCAGAGAGGAGGAGACTGAACAGGAATAGGAACAGATGATGGCTAGATTTCTTACAGATGTAGAAGGTAGAATCTGTAAGAAAGAGTAGATGATTGGTTGTGGGGATGAGGGAAGAGTGCTGTCTGTCTAGTTAGGGCAACTGAGATTGGAAACATGAAAAGAAGTATTTTGAGGAGGGAAGAGAATGATAGTGTTTTTCCTTAAAGCAGTTTTTAAAATTTCATGTTTCTGGAAGTGAAAGCTGATTGCCATTTGTTAACTCTTTCTCCCTCCTTTCTGTTTCTGAAATACTGATAGTATTTTGAGGATATACATTATAAAATATAATTTATCAGTAATAAGTAGATGAAAAGATCAAACTGCAGTCACTTTAACTTCTTTTGACCATTCCTTAAAAATTATTATGGGGATTCATGATTTTTTCTGCATAATATTACTAAATATATGTTTTAATTGAAATTTATACTAATATAACTTTGTCAATAACCAACATTGCTTTTATATAAACTAGGAAACACACCTCTACAGGAAGGTGTGATTTGCCAAAACTAATGTCGTTTCACAAAACTATGGATAAAATTTGAGGTCTTCCATACACAGATCACCTTTATATTCTTCATTCGATCTGTGTCAAGATATTCTGTGTAAAAATGAGAAAGTTTTTTAGTTTGTTAAAGCCTGTAAAGCCATTGTGTAAACAGTTGTAAATGGAGAAGGTAGAGGAACTGTGTAGGCAGGGTTGCCAGAGGAGCTGTGCTTTGTATCATGTCTGAGGTTCAGTGCGCATTCAAGTGATCATCTGTACATTCAAGTGATAATAAGAATAATAAGAGTTCTCTTATTATCAGCTTCAAAAATGTGTGTTCAGTGAAGAATCAGTTCTTACTCTTTAAGATTAAGGGTTTTTTTCCTCTCTTTTTTCTTCCCTTCAGATGGGCACTGTGTTTTCAGGATCTATCTGGTATTTGGTAATGTTCTACAGTAACCCTTACCCACCAAGGCAAGTGAATTACATCTCCAAGTAAATCACAGTACTTCTGGGAATAAGAATGTGTGTACTTTCACAGTGCTTCTGGAGTTCTGAAAGTATGGGACGGTGGCAATCAGGTAGCATTCACCATCCCTGAGACCCACACTGAAGTATTTCTGATCATAGAAGCTAACCAGCAGGATAACACTGACATCCTAGATTGAGATTTCTGAGTCTTTGGAGTAGGAAAACAGTCCTGAGTCAAGTCCCCAGGGTATAATAGGCAGGACTTCCCAGTAGGATTATTCTGGGTTCACATTTAATGTCTTTTGGGAAAGTAGGATAAGGAGACATATTTTTTTAAAGTCAGTGTGTAGGACTTCCCTGCTGGACCAGTGGTTAAGAGTCTGCCTGCCGGTGCAGGGCACACAGGTTCGATCCTTGGTCCTGGAAGATCCCACATGCTGTGGGGCAGCTAAGCCCATCTGCCACCGCTGCTGAGCCTGTGCTTGGAGCCCACGGGCAGGGGCTGCTGCAGCCCCCGCACTCTAGAGCCAGTGCTCCCCAACAAGAGACGCCCGCACCGCACAGCAAGGACTGCCCCCACTCACCACAGCTAGAGAGAGCCAGTGCGGACGAAAGATACTAAATAAATGATTTTACAGAATGTCCATGGGTAAAGGCTTTCTAGGGAAAGAGGTTGGATGGATCTCTTTGTGAGATCAAGTGCTGTACGTTAACTATGTTTGTCCAAGATTGGATGCAGATTCTGAGTATGATCTTGGCCTATAGGAAATGCCATATTAGGATAATTTAGAATCTGTTTATCTTTAATACACTTAGTTTAAAAACTGTGTGTGCCTGTGTACATTATTATTTTGATATATTGGCTAAATTATTTGATGTGCTAGCAAGACAGTTTTACTGTGATTAGCTGAAATTAGTTTCTTTGCTTTATTTAACTATGCAGCTTTCAAAAAAGAACTATTTGTAAATCATAACACTTCCTTTTTCTGTAGGGTGAGATTTGGTAATGAAAGATTTGGTAAACTTTCATGTATGCTTTGGACAAAGGTCTCATTAAAAGAGTTAAGTGGCAGAGTTGTTTCAGATTTATGATATCTGTTCTTAAAATCGCCATTTAGATATTATTGCTGTCATCCATAAATGTCAAATATATATTCTCTTTAGGAAAACTTTAATTACATTTAAAGATTATGAACTGAAGCTTTGCATTCTGACATTTTAAATACTTACTTAGAAAATAACTTGCATAACACATAATATTACTATAATATAATTTTATGACATTGATTTTTGTCTTATTTACTTACTTTATACATTGGACATGTTTAATTCTAAAGAAAGTTTTTCCATTACTGCAAGTGCCCCAAACTGGCAGAGGAACTTTCCTAAAACTTAGCCCCATTCATGTCATTCTTGGATTAGGTTCCTCAGAGCTTTTCTGCTGAGTACAAACTCATTCCCCTTTCACCCAGACCCCTCCCAAGTGTCCTCTCAAAGACTTGCCCTGTCTTTGTTCTGCAGGAGCGCCTTGCACTTTAAACACTCCAGACTACACAGCTGACTACTGATAACCCTGCGTTGCCCTCACCCTGAGTGGCATGCTGACCCCAGTCATTCCCTTCCTGGAACCCCTTCCCTTCTCCATTCCACCGTCTTTCCCTGTGAAGCCCATGTTCAGCTTGTGACGTTCAGTTCAAATTCCTCTTATCCCACAGTGTTGCCCTTTGGCCCCTACTCCTACAGAGATTTTAGTCCCTGTTTACTCTGTAATACTTCCCACGCAGTTCTTCTCAAGGCTCCCCTTCTGCCTGTGTGTACTTGTCAGTGTGCAAATTCTTCAAGGTAAAAGTTGTGTCATTGTGTCTATCTCTGGCAGATACCTTCCAGAGCATCTTGCAGTCACTGAGTCAGTCATTGTTTAGCGGAATCTTAACAACCAATCACACTGCAGAATTCTTTCTAAATCAGCAGTGGTGTGTCTGCTACTAATCACCTATGAGTAGAGATGAATGTAGCTTTACATAATTTTAGGTTAGACTGTAGTTGTAGAATAACCTATAACTCATTAAAACACCAGATTTTAATATTAATAAAAATAAAATTTAATAAAGTAGCCACTGGCTTTCTTATATAACAGCAATACCCAGATAAAGATATGGAAGTTATTCTCAAAATTAATGGCTATAGTAACAACTATGGGCTTCTCAGTTGGTGCTAGTGATAAAGAACCCACGTGCCAATGCAGGAGACATAAGAGATGCAGGTTTGATCCCTGGATCAGGAAGAACCCCTGGAGGAGGGCATGGCAACACATTTCAGTGTTCTTTCCTGCCTGGAGAATCCCATGGTCAGAGGAGCCTGGCGGGCTGCAGTGCGTAGGGTCACAAAGAGTCAGACATGACTGAAGTGCCTGAGTACACACACACAATATCTGTAACATAAAATGTTTAGAAATAAACTAATAAGAAATGCTTGATATATATAAATAAAACCAAATTTTAGTAATAAATATGGAAGATTTAAAGTAATTATAAAAACATTTCTTGATAAAAATACTGAATATTCTGGAGGTTGCATCTCTATCCAGATTAATTTATAAATTTATCTTAATCCTAGTATAATATTTACTAGTTTTTTGAATGACAGAGTGATCCTAAAAAGTATTTGCAAAAATGAATAGGTAAGAATAGTTATAGAAGTTTTAAAAAGAAGAGTAAGAAAAGGAATTTGAAAGTTAGAAATTCCTTGTGAGATATTAAACTGATAGTCTTTACAATAATTTGGTTTCAAAACAAGATTTAAGATATCAGTAGACATGTTGATGTATGGCAGAACCATCACAATATTGTAATTATCCTCTTAATTTAAAAATATATATATATATAAAAGATTATCAGTGGACAGTATTAGAACCCCAAATAGGCTCCTTTAAATACAGTGACTTTATTTATAATAAACATCACAAGTTGCTGAAGAAGTTACTGATTATTCAATAAATGATACTAGGAAAATTGGCTACTGGGGAACGGGAGGAGTAAGGATATATCATCAACCTTTAATTCTAATAAATTGCAGAAGGAATTGGTGGTAAATATTAAAGAGGAAAATATACTGAGAAAAGAAATATAGGAAGAAATTTAATAATGGGATCTGAAAAGACTTTCTGAAGCTAAAAGCAATGGAAGATCAGAGGAAACAATAATATTTGGTTATATAAATTTAGAAATGTTTGTATGTCTAAACAAAAAATAAGAGACAGTTCAGAGGAAAACATTTGCTACATATTATGGACAAAAGTTGGTGACAGCAGTGGTAAAGAACCTCCTGCCCGTGCAGGGGGCAGAAGAGACGCGGGCTTCCTCTGCGGGTCAGGAAGGTCCCCTGGAGAAAAATATGGCAGCCCACTCCAGTGTTCTTACCTGGAGACTCCTGTGGACAGAGGAGCGTGGCAGGTTGTGGTCCATAGGGTTGCAAAGAGTCTAACGCGACAGAAGCAACTTAGCACACAGCATGGACAAAGGTTGCCCTTACTATACAAAGAATAAATGTCATGAATAAATAAGAAAACACTTTAACATTTCAGTAAAAATGAATAAATGTGAACAAATAAAGCCATGAAAGAAATGTAAATAGAAAAGTGTATATTTAAAACTAACGTAAATTAAAATTACAGTAAGGAAGTAAGTCTTAGTCTCTCAGTCGCCCCCGACTTTGTGACCCCGTGGACTGCAGCCCACCAGGCTCCTCTGTCCATGAGATTTTCCAGGGAAGAATACTGGAGTGGGTTGCCATTTCCTTCTCCAGGGGATCTTCCCTACCCAGGGATCGAACCCAGGTCTCCTGCACTGCAGGCAGATGCTTTACCGACTGATCTACAAGGAAAGCCAGATTAAACAATATTTGAAATCATTTTTACCCCTCTCAAACTAATGCATGTGTGCATGCTCAGTCATGTCTGACTCTTTGCAACCCCATGGAACTAAGGAGGATTGAAATTTAAAACTTTTAATTGGCAAGAGTATGATGAAATGGTCACACATATGTTTCTCACTGATAAGAATGTCAATCAGTGTGAACTTTTTGGGAAAGCAGTTTTTACTGTTTGATCTAGTTATTCCATTCCTAATGATCTATCCTAAAATATGGAGTTGCATATTCTATTATTTCTTGCTGTGTAACAGATGACTCCAAAATTGAATAGGTTCAGATCAGATCAGTCGCTCAGTCGTGTCCGACTCTTTGCGACCCCATGAATCGCAGCACGCCAGGCCTCCCTGTCCATCACCAACCCCCAGAGTTCACTCAAACTCACATCCATCGAGTCAGTGATGCCATCCAGCCATCTCATCCTCTGTTGTCCCCTTCTCCTCTTGCCCCCAATCCCTCCCAGCATCAGAGTCTTTTCCAATGAGTCAATTCTTCGCATGAGGTGGCCAAAGTACTGGAGTTTCAGCTTTAGCATCATTCCTTCCAAAGAAATCCCAGGGCTGATCTCCTTCAGAATGGACTGGTTGGATCTCCTTGAAGTCCAAGGGACCCTCAAGAGTCTTCTCCAACACCACAGTTCAAAAGCATCAATTTTTCGGCGCTCAGCCTTCTTCACAGTCCAACTCTCACATCCATACCTGACCACAGGAAAAACCATAGCCTTGACTAGACGAACCTTTGTTGGCAAAGTAATGTCTCTGCTTTTGAATATGCTATCTAGGTTGGTCATAACTTTCCTTCCAAGGAATAAGCCTCTTTTAATTTCATGGCTGCAATCACCATCTGCAGTGATTTTGGAGCCCAGAAAAATAAAGTCTGACACTGTTTCCACTGTTTCCCCATCTATTTCCCATGAAGTGATGGGACCGGATGCCATCATCTTCGTTTTCTGAATGTTGAGCTTTAAGCCAACTTTTTCACTCTCCACTTTCACTTTCATCAAGAGGCTTTTGAGTTCCTCTTCACTTTCTGCCATAAGGGTGGTGTCATCTGCATATCTGAGGTTATTGATATTTCTCCCGGCAATCTTGATTCCAGCTTGTGTTTCTTCCAGTCCAGCGATTGTCATGATGTACTCTGCATGTAAGTTAAATAAGCAGGGTGACAATATACAGCCTTGACGTACTCCTTTTCCTATTTGGAACCAGTCTGTTGTTCCATGTCCAGTTCTAACTGTTGCTTCCTGACCTGCATACAAATTTCTCAAGAGGCAGATCAGGTGGTCTGGTATTCCCATCTCTTTCAGAATTGTCCACAGTTTATTGTGATCCACACAGTCAAGGGCTTTGGCATAGTCAATTAAGCAGAAATAGATGTTTTTCTGGAACTCTCTTGCTTTTTCCATGATCCAGCGGATGTTGGCAATTTGATCTCTGGTTCCTCTGCCTTTTCTAAAACCAGCTTGAACATCAGGAAGTTCATGGTTCACATATTGCTGAAGCCTGGCTTGGAGAATTTTGAGCATTACTTTACTAGCGTGTGAGATGAGTGCAATTGTGCGGCAGTTTGAGCATTCTTTGGCATTGCCTTTCTTTGGGATTGGAATGAAAACTGACCTTTTCCAGTCCTGTGGCCACTGCTGAGTTTTCCAAATTTGCTGGCATATCGAGTGCAGCACTTTCACAGCATCATCTTTCAGGAGTTGAAATAGCTCTACTGGAATTCCATCACCTCCACTAGCTTTGTTCATAGTGATGCTTTCTAAGGCCCACTTGACTTCACATTCCAGGATGTCTGGCTCTAGGTGAGTGATCACACCATTGTGATTATCTGGGTCGTGAAGATCTTTTTTGTACAGTTCTTCTGTGTATTCTTGCCATCTCTTCTTAATATCTTCTGCTTCTGTTAGGTCCATACCATTTCTGTCCTTTATCGAGCTCATCTTTGCATGAAATGTTCCTTTGGTATCTCTGATTTTCTTGAAGAGATCGCTAGTCTTTCCCATTCGTTGTTTTCCTCTATTTCTTTGCATTGATCGCTGAAGAAGGCTGTCTTATCTCTTCTTGCTATTCTTTAGAACTCTGCATTCAGATGTTTATATCTGTCCTTTTCTCCTTTGCTTTTCCCTTCTCTTCTTTTCACAGCTATTTATAAGGCCTCCCCAGACAGCCATTTTGCTTTTTTGCATTTCTTTTCCATGGGGATGGTCTTGATCCCTGTCTCCTGTACAATGTCATGAACCTCATTCCATAGTTCATCAGGCACTCTATCTATCAGATCTAGGCCCTTAAATCTATTTCTCACTTCCACTGTATAATCCTAAGGGATTTGATTTAGGTTATACCTGAATGGTCTAGTGGTTTTCCCTGTTTTCTTCAATTTCAGTCTGAATTTGGCAATAAGGAGTTCATGGTCTGAGCCACAGTCAGCTCCTGGTCTTGTTTTTGCTGACTGTATAGCTTAATAAACATTTATTATCTCACAGCTTCTGTCAGTCAAGAATTCCTGTACAGAATAGCTGTGCTTAGTTGCTCAGTCATGTCCAGCTCTTTGCAACCCCATGGACTGTAGCCCACCAGGCTCCTCTGTCCATGGAGATTCTCCAGGCAGGAATACTGTAGTGGGTTGCCATGCCCTCCTCCAGAAGATCTTCCCAACCCAGTGATCGAACCCAGGTCTCCCACATTGCAGTCAGATTCTTTACTAGCTGAGCCACAAGGGAAGCCCAAGAATATTGGAGTGGGTAGCGTATCCCTTCTCTAGGGGATCTTCCCAATCCAGGAATTGAACTTGGATCTCCTGCATTGCAGGTGGATTCTTTACTAACTGAGCTACCAGGGAAGCCCACAGAATAGCTGCTGCTAAGTCGCTTCAGTCGTGTCCGACTCTGCGACCCCATAGATGGCAGCCCACCAGGCTCCGCTGTCCCTGGGATTCTCCAGGCAAGAACACTGGAGTGGGTTGCCATTTCCTTCTCCAAGGTGCCTCTAATTCAGGTTGTCTCACAGTACTCAAGATGTTGACCAGAGCTGCAGCACCTTATGACACAACTGAGGACGAATCTGCTTCCAGGCACTCTCAGGTGGCTGTTGGCAGCTCTTATGTATTTACTAGCTTTTGGCTGAAGACATCAACTCCTTGCTGTAGCAGGGACCTCTCTGAAGAGCTGCTTACAGCATGGTAACTTACCTTCCTGAGGGAGAGATGGAGGTCTTGTTATTTTTGTAACCTAATCTTGGAACTAACATCTCAACTTATGTGATAGTCTGTTTGCCAGAAGAAAGCTCTAGGTCCAGCCCACACTCTAGGGCAGAGGATCACACAAGGGCATGAATACCATGAGATGGATTTACTGGAAATAGTTTAGATACTGACTGCCATACAGGTTATACACAAAGGTTTTCATACAGGTTTTAAAAAATTTGTAATAGCCAAAGAATACATAGTCACATGTACACAAAGAAACAATTAAGGAAGCAGTTTAAATGTTCCACAGCAAAAGAATGGTTAAATTGTGCTATGTAGTATAAATGTATAATAATACTTTGTACCTTTTTGAGGGCTGATCATGTGCCAGGCATTTGTTAAGATATTTACGCATATCGCATGTTTTACAGATGGAAAAACTGACATTCAAAGACTGTACTTAAATGTCATTTTAGAGTTAGAGTTACCTGGCTTCAGAACCCAGTGACCACATTGCTACTTAGGTATGCTTATGAAGAACATTTAGGGGCTTCCCTGGTAACTCAGCTCGTAAAGAATCTGCCTGCAGTGCAGGAGACCCCGGTTTGATTCCTGGGTCCATAACATCCCCTGGAGAAGGGTTAGGGTACCCACTCCAGTGTTCTTGGGCTTCCCTGGTGGCTCAGATGGTAGAGAATCTGCCTGCAATGCAGGAGACCTGGGTTCGATCCCTGGGTTGGGGAGATCCCCTGGAGGAGGGCATGGCAACCCACTCCAGTATTCTGGCCTGGAGAAGTCCTCGTGGACAGAGGAGCTTGGTGGGCTACAGTCCATGGGGTCGCAAAGAGTCTGAAACGACTGAGCGACTAATCACAAAAACAAGCATGAAGAATATTTAATGACATGAGGAAGACTTTAAAAACTGTTTTTACAAAGTGATGTGTGTGTGTCTGCACCTTTTATTTATGTGTAAGAAAAAAACAATAGTCACAAATGTCAGCTTTCCATGACAGAGCAATAGAATGTTAAAATTTTTCTTTAAACTTTTATTTCATTGTAGATCTTTTACATTCTATATATATTCCATGTATAATCATGTTTAAAAATCAGAATGCTTTGAAAAGTAGTTCAGCTCTCTCTGCTTTCAAGAGAAAACTGCTAGCAAGACTTGCATACACAGTTTTATGTGACACTGAAGTTTTACTTGGTAATGAATCATCCCATTTAATACTCCTCTAGATCACTGACCTCTCCTTACCCAACTATTTGGTGGCGTCTTCAGCTGGCCTGCTTCCTACCCAGCTCCTGAATTCTTACCTGGGCACCACCCTGAGGACCATGGAGGATGTCATTGCAGAGCAGAGCGCTAGTGGATATTTTGTTTTTTGTTTACAGGTGAGTTTAAGGCCAAGACTTGCCTTTTTTTGTTGTTTCTTAGTTTAAATCTAAGAAATTTCACTGAAAATAATTTGATTTTTTTTCTTTTTCACATCTATTCTTTCACCACTATTTCATATTTTGGCATTTACATTTTTAATCTTGTGAATATGTGGAAATACATAGAACTGAATTGACACTTATTGAAAATTTTCTAAGCACAAAAAAGGGAATGACAGAAATAGGGTTCTTTTTGCAGTGATTATTTTTAAAATCATGACTAAATCAAATATTCTGAATTTATATGAACTATTGTTAATACTGTGTTTCTAAAGGTAGTTTTAATGAGATTTGATGAAGTTGGGTTTTTAATCTTACTTTATATCTTAAAATTTTGAAGATACTGAACTTTTCTATTGATATTTTTTAGATTATTATACTGGAAATATAAATTTCTTTCTAGGACGATTAGATGTGAACAAATTTTTTTAGAAACTATTGCTTTATATAAAGTATAAAAGTATTATTCTATTTCAAGTTCAAATAATATTTGTATAATAGATTAGTACTACTATGCAAATTATAATATAGTTTGAGGTACGTATAATTTCATATAAGAGATTGATAAAAGAGGAAAATCCTGCTAGGTAGGCAGATTTATTCAGTGCCTTAAATTACATGCTGGAGGAGTTAAAACTTCATTTGCTTGTAACACATTTCATTCCTAGGATTTACCAAAATATAAAATTATTATTTTTGATAGTTTAGTAAGATGGTGATGATGATGATAGTTAATATTTATTGAATGCTTTAATGCCATATATTTAAGCTCATTTAATGCCTACCAAAACCTTAGTAGGTATATACTTATTATCTATTATCAAAGCCAATTGTGTGTTCAGTAATGTTACATTGGTAGCTTGAAATTGGTCATGACAGGGGGTATTTACAATTATGGAAATTGGCAAGTGTTCTAAATCAAGCCTGCCATCTCTGATCCCTAAGATCAGAGGTGTGTGTTTACCAGCACACCATTAGATAGTAATTTGTGCAAGGGATAGAATCAGGATCTGAACAAAGGCAGTTGGTTCTAGAGACCATGCTCGTAAGTCTACTGAGCAGATCATACCAGTTAGATAGCTGACTTAGTGATCTCCTGAACTGTAAGTTTTAATTTATACTGTTTTTGAATATACGGTATCATGTTACAGATTTACTCTTAATGCTATTATTCTCAAGTTTTTGAGGCACTATATTGTTTCAAAAATACTATGATAAAGTTAGAGGTAATTTTCTTTGTGCTTAGACAGTACAAATTTAGTAAACAAAATGAGCCCAGGAATATTTACATTAAACTATAAATAAGCTTGTCAGAGAAGACTTGCTTTAACATAAATTTTATAATATTTATGATATTCAGAAAATCAGTTTTTATTTTCCTTTACTGTTTTTTTCTTCACAGCTACATTTTCTAAAAGATAACCTGCTCTAGGTTTAGAGTTTTTGTTATAGTTGGTTTATTTTTATTAATGTAACATGCTAATCACATATTAAACTTTCTATGAGTTATGTCAGTCAGTCAGTCTGACTGTTTGCAACCCCATGGACTGCAGCACACCAGGCTGTGTCCATCACCAACTCCCAGAGCTTGCTCAAACTCACATCCATTGAGTCGGTGATGCCATCCAACCATTTCATCCTCTGTCGTCCCCTTCTCCTCCTGCCTTCAATCTTTCCCAGCATCAGGGTCTTTTCCAGTGAGTCAGTTCTTCGCATCAGGTGGCCCAAGTATTGGAGTTTCTGCTTCAGCATCAGTCCTTCCAATGAATATTCAGGACTGATTTCCTTTAGGATTGACTGATTGGGTCTCCTTGTAGTCCAAGGGACTCTCAAGAGTCTTCTCCAGCACCACAGTTCAAAAGCATCAATTCTTTGGTGCTCAGCTTTCTTTATAGTCCAACTCTCACATCCATACATGACTACTGGAAAAACTGTAGCTTTGACTAGATGGACGTTTGTCGGCAAAGTAATGTCTCTGCTTTTTAATATGCTATCTAGGTTGGCCGGAGCTTTTCTTCCAAGCGGCAAGCGTCGTTCAATTTCATGGCTGCTGTCACCATTTGCAATGCTTTTGGAGCCCCCAAAAATAAAGTCTGCCACTGTTTCCCCGTCTATTTGCCATGAAGTGATGGAACCAGATGCTGTGATCTTAGTTTTTTGAATGTTGAGTTTTAAGCCAACTTTTTCACTCTCCTCTTTCTCTATCATCAAGAGGCTCTTTAGTTCTTCTTCACTTTCTGCCATAAGGGTGGTGTCATCTGCATATCTGAGGTTATTGATATTTCTCCTGGCAATCTTGATTCTAGTTTGTGCTTCATTCAGCCCAGCATGAATGAATTCACATGATGTACTCTGCATGTAAGTTAAATAAGCAGGGTGACAATATACAGCCTTGATGTACTCCTTTCCCAATTTGGAACCAGTCCATTGTTCCATGTCCAGTTCTAACTGTTGTTTCTTGACCTGCATAGAGATTTCTCAGGAGGCAGGTAAGGCGGTCCGGTATTCCTATCTCTTGAAGAATTTTCCACAGTTTGTTGTGATCTACACAGTCAAAGGCTTTGGTGTAATCAATAAAGCAGAAGTAGATGTTTTTCTGGAATTCCCTTGCTTTTTGATGATCCAGTGGATGTTGGCAATTTGATCTCTGGTTCCTCTGCTTGAACATCTGGAAATTCACAGTTCATATACTGTTGTAGCCTGGCTTGGAGAATTTTGATCATTACTTTGCTAGCATGTGAGGTGAGTGCAATTGTGCAGTAGTTGAACATTCTTTGACATTGCCCTTCTTTGGGATTGGAATGAAAACTGACTTTTCCAGTCCTGTGGCCACTACTGAGTTTTCCAGGTTTGCTGGCATATTGAGTGCAGCACTTTCACAGCATCATCTTTTAGGATTTGAAATAGCTCAACTAGAATTCCATCGTCTCCACTAGCTTTGTTTGTAGTGATGCATCCTAAGACCCACTTGACTTCACATTCTGGGATGTCTGGCTCTAGGTGAGTTATCACACCATTGTGGTTATCTGGGTCATGAAGATCTCTTTTGTATAATTCTTCTGTGTATTCTTGCCACCTCTTCTTAATATCTTCTGCTTCTGTTAGGTCCATACCATTTCTGTTCTTTATTGTGCCCATCTTTGCATGAAATGTTCCCTTGATATCTCTAATTTTCTTGAAGAGATTTCTAACCTTTCCCATTCTATTGTTTTCTTCTGTTTCCTTACACTGATCACTGAGGAAGGCTTTCTTATCTCTCCTTGCTGTTCTTTGGAACTCTTCATTCAAATGCGTATGTCTTTCCTTTCTCCTTTGCGTTTAGTTTCTCTTCTTTTCTCAACTATTTATAAAGCCTCCTCAGACAACCATTTGCATTTTTGCATTTCTTTTTCATGGGGATGGTCTTGATCACTGTGTTCTGTACAACGTCACAAACCTCCATCCATAGTTCTTCAGGCACTTTACCTATCAGATCTAATCCCTTGAATCTGTTTGTCACTTCCACTGTATAATCGTAAGCGATTTGATTTAGGCCATAGATGAATGGTCTAGTGGTTTTCCCTAGTTTCTTCGACTGGGAGCTGACTATGGCTCAGATCATGAACTCCTTATTGCCAAAGTGTTATATAGTATCTATGTTAATGATTTATGTTTATAATCATCCCAAGGTACTCTAAGATTCTGATGTATGCTACATTCTCAGATACATTTTTTAGTATATTTAAGTAATTTTATGTTTTTCTAGTTTCCTGAAAACAATTTAAAACATTTTTTATGACATTGCAATTAGAATTCCTCATATTAGTAGCTTTCAGAAGATTTTCACTATTTGATACTTTATATTTCTATGCATCTTAGTAGATTACTCATATAATCAGTAAAATTGTAATAGAACAAAATAGTTCATGCATTTGTCAGTGGTACTTCTTAAAATATAGGATCTTCTTTTTTCTAAGGGATTTCTTACCCTTTAGCTTGAGTTGGAAAACTTAAGCTTAGGATACAAAACAAAAGGAAAAAAAAAACAAACACGTTTCTTAGCCCAGACATTTACAAAAAGCAACCACCACAAAGAAAATGTGAAGGCATATTTATGTCTCGATTTGATACATTGATGTTATTTATAGTTTATTTCAGGGAGTATTAAGTTTAGCTTAAAGAAGTATAGAACTCTGAACACGGAACTCTGCTCAGGATTTTGTGGCAGCCTGGATCGGAGGGGAGTTTGGGGGAGAGTGGATACATGGATATGTATGGCAGAGTCCCTTTGCTCTCTTCCTGAAACTACCACAACATTGTCAATCAGCTGTACTTCAGTATAAAATAAAAAGTTTAAAAGAAAATGGAGAGGAGAAAGATGTCATCTTGAAGGGAAAATTAGCATGGGGGGAATAAAAAAAGAATGAAGCACATGTTAAGGTTGAAAGAGTACAGTATCATGTTGTTCTTGTTGTTCAGTAGCTAAGTCATATCCAGCTGTTTTCTACCCCATGGACTGCAGCGTGCCAGACTCTCTCCTTTCTGGATTTTCTGTCTTGTTCCTCTGATTGATATTTCTAGTTTTGAGCCAGTACCATACTGTTTTGATTATTGTAGCTTTGTAATACAGTCTTAAGTCAGGGAGCCTGATTCCTCTAGCTGTTTTTCTTTCTCAAGATTGCTTTGACTATTTGGGGTCAAACTTCTTTTCCAATTTGGATTCCCTTTACTTCTTTTTCCTCTTTGATTGCTGTAGCTAAGACTTCCAAAACTGTGTTGAATGAATGTGGCAGTACTGGACATCCTTCTGTTGTTCCTGATCGTAGAGGGAATGCTTTCAGCTTTCCACCATTGAATATGATGCTAGCTATCAGTTTCTCATATATGACCTTTATTATGTTGAGGTATGTACCCTCTGTGCCCACTTTCTGTAGAATTTTTACATAAATGAGTGCTGAATTTTTTCAGAAGCTTTTCTGCATCTATTGAGAGGATCGTATGTTTTTCACTTTTCAGTTTGTTGATATGGCGAATCACATTGATCGATTTGAAGATGTTGAAAAATCCTTGCATCCCTGGGATGAATCCCACTTGATCATGTATTTTAATGTATTGTTTAATATGGATTGCTATTATCTTGTTGAGGATTTTTGCATCTATATTCAACAGTGATACAAGCCTGTAAATTTCTTTTTTTGAAGGTATCTTTGTCTGCTTTTGGTATCAGGGTGATGGTGGCCTCACAAAATGAGTTTGGAAGTTTTCCTTCCTCTGCAGTTGTTTGGAACAGTTTCAGAAGGGTAGGTGTCAACTCTTCTCTAAATGTTTGGTAAAATTCATCTGTGAAGCTGTCAGGTCCTGGACTTTTGGTTTTTTGGGAGGTTTTTAATCACAGTTTCAATTTTAGCACTTGTGATTAGTCTGTTCATATTTTCTGTTTCTCCCAGGTTCAGTCTAGGGAGATTGTGCCTTTCTGAGAATTTGTCTGTTTCTTCCAGATTGTCCAATTTATTGGCCCATAGTAGTTTCTTGTGACACTTGCTTTTCTATGGAATCAGTTGTAACTTCTCCTTTTTCATTTCTTATTTTATTGATTTGAGTCAACTCCCTTTTTTTCTTGATGAATCTGACTAAAAGTTTATCAATTTTGTTTATTTTTTCAAAGAACCAGCTTTTAGTTTCATTGATCTTTGCAGTTTTCTTTTTCTCTATTTCATCTATTTCTGTTCTAATCTTTATGATTTTTTTACTTCTAGTAACTTTAGATTTTGTTTTTTCTTTCTCTGGTTGTTTTAGGTGTAATGTTACATAGTTTACTTGAGATTTTTCTTGTTTCTGGAGGTAAGATTGTATTGCTATAAACTTCTCTCTTAGAATGGCTTTTGCTGCTTCCCATAAGTATTGAAATGTTATGCTTTTGTTTTCATTTGTCTCTAGGTATTTTTTATTTCCACTTTGATTTCTTTGGTGATCCTTTGGTTGTTTTGTAGCATATTGTTTAGCTGCCATGTGTTTTGTTTTTTTAGATTTTTTTTATATAGTTTATTTCTAGTCTCAGCATTTTGATCAGACAAGATGCTTGATTTTTATTTTCTTAAATTTACTAACGCTTGCCCTGTGGCCCAGCTTGTGATCAGTCCTGGAGAATATGCCTGTGCACTTGAGAAAAATGTGTAGTCTGCTGCTTTGGGATGGAATGCTCTATAAAGATCAAAAAAAGCCCAGCTCATCTGAAGTGTCAGTTAAGCCCTTTGATTCCTTGTTAGTTTTCTGTCCAGATGATCAGTCCATTGATGGAAGTGGGTTATTAAAGTCCTGCACTATGATTGTGTTACTGTTAGTGTCTCCCCTTATGGTTGTTAATATTTGCCTTACATATTGAGGTGATCCTATGTTGGGTACATATATGCTGCTGCGTCACTTCAGTCGTGTCCAACTCTGTGCGACCCCATAGATGGAAGCCCACCAGGCTCCCCCATCCCTGGAATTCTCCAGGCAAGAACACTGGAGCGGGTTGCCATTTCCTTCTCCAATGCATGAAAGCAAAAAGTGAAAGTGAAGTCGCTCAGTTGTATCCGACTCTAGCGACCCCATGAACTGCAGCCTACCAGGCTCCTCCGTCCATGGGATTTTCTAGGCAAAATTACTGGAGTGGGGTGCCATTGCCTTCTCCGGGTACATATATAGGTATTTATAATTGTTAAATCTTCTTGGATTGAACCCTTGATCATTATGTAATGTCCTTTGTCTCTTATAACCATCTTTTTATAAAGTATGTTTTATCTGATATGAGTATTGCTACACCAGCTTTCTTAAGATTTCCATTACCGTAGAATACTTTCTTCTCATCTCCTTACTTTCAGTTTGTAAGCGTTCCTAGATCTGAGGTGGGTCTCTTGTAGACAGCTGTATATATTGGGTCTTGTTTTTTTATCTACCCAGCTGGTTTATGTCTTTTGGTTGGTGCATTTAGTCCATTTACATTAAGGTAATTATTGATATGTATGACCCTATTACCATTTTCTTAATTGATTTTGGGTTTATTTTTCCTAAGTCTTTTCATTCTCTTGTGTTTCCTGACTAAAGAAGTTCTTTAGCATTTGTTGTAAAGCTGGTTTAGTGTTGCTGAATTCTCTTAACTTTTGTCTGTAAAGCTTTTGATTTCTCTATTAGATCTGAATGAGAGTCTTTCTGGGTAGAGTATTCTGGGTTGTAGGTTCTTCCCTTTCATCACTTTGAATATATTGTATCATTCCCTTCTGGCTTGTAGAATTTCTTTTGAGAAATCAACTGATAACCTTACAGGAGTTCCCTTGTATATTATTTATTATTTTTCCCTTATAGCTTTTAATATTTTATCTTTATCTTTAATTTTTGATTACTATGTGTCTTCATGTGTTCCTCCTTGGGTTTATCCTGCCTGGAACTCTGTGCTTCCTCGATTTTGTTGACTATTTCCTTTCCCATGTTAGGGAAGTTTTCCACTGTTATCTCTTCAGATATTTTCTCTGGTCCTTTATCTTTCTCTTCTCCTTGTGGAACACCTATAATGTGAATGTTGGTATGTTTAATGTCCCAGAGGTCTCTTAGGCTAGCCTGTCATCATTTCTTTTTATTATTTTTTCTATATTCTTTTTTGCAGCAAGATTTCCACCATTCTATCCTCAACATCACTTATCTGTTCTTCTGCATCAGTTATTCTGCTATTGAATCCTTCTAGTGTATTATTCATCTCTGTGTTTGTTCTTGAGTTCTTCTAGGTCTTTGGTAAACATTCCTTGCATTTTCTCCATTCTTTTCTGAGATCCTGGATCATCCTCATTATCACTATTCCTGAATTCTTTTTCTGTAAGGTTGCCTAACTCCACTTCATTCAGCTGTTTTCTGGGAATTTATCTTGTTCCTTCCTCTGGGATGTAATCCTAATTCTTTTCATTTTAATTAGCTTTCTATGATTGTGTTTCTCATTCTGTACCTGCAGGACTGTAATTCTTGCTTCCTCAGTCTGCCCTTTGGTGGATGAGGTTAAGAGGATTCTGCAAACTTCCTTATGGGAGGGACTGGCTGTAGGAAATCTGGGTCTTGCTCTGGTGGGCAGAGCCTGCTCAGTAAACCTTTAATACAGTTGTCTGCTCGTGAGTGAGGCTGTACTCCCTCCCTGTTAGTTGTTTGGCCCAAGGTGACCCAGCCCTGGAGTCTGCAGGGTCTGTGGTAGGGCTAATGGTGACTTCCAAGAGGACTTAACGCTACCAAGGAGCACCTCTCATGACTGCCGCCGCCAGTGCCCTCATCCCCACAGTGAGCCCCTGCCGACCCCCACCTCAGGAGACCTCAGATACTCCCGGGTAGGTCTGGCTCAGTGTCTTGTAGGGTCACTGCTCCTTTGTCCTTGGTCCTGGTGAACACAAGGTTTTGTTTGTGCCCTCCAAGAGCCGAGTCTGCTTCCCCAGTCCTGTGGAAGTCCTGCAGTTAGATCCCACAGGCCTTCAATGTCAGATTCCCTGGCATCTCCTAGTCCATTTCCCAGATGCCCAGGCTGGGAATCCTGATCTGGGCCTAGAACTTTCACGGCTTTGTGGGAACTTCTTTGGTATTATTATTCTCCAGTTTGAGGGTCATCTGCCTGGTGGTTGTGGGAGTTTGATTTCATTGTGATTGTGCCCCTCCTACCATCTCGTTACAGCTTCTCCGTTGGACCTGGGGTACCTTTCTTTGAGGGATTCCAGCATCCTTTTGTCAATGATTGTTCAAAACATAGTTGTGATTTTTTATGCTCACGCAGGAGATCTCATTGTTGCTTCTTGACCCACATATAGGTTTCACAGGAAATGAGTAAGGTAGTCTGGTACTCCCATCTCTTTAAGAATTTTCCATGGTTTGTTCTGAGCCACACAATCAAAGGCTTTAGCATAGTCAGTGAAGCAGAAATAAACCTATCTCTGGAGCTCCTCCCTTGCTTTCTCCATGATCCAGTGAATGTTGGCAATTTGATCTCTGGTTCCTCTGCCTCTTCGAAACCCAGCTTATACATCTGGAAGTTTTCAGTTCATGTACTGCTTTAGCCTAAGGTGAAGGATTTTGAGCATAACCTTGCTGTCCTGTGACATAAACACAATTGTACAGTAGCTAGAACACTGTCTGGCATTGCCCTTCCTCGGGATTGGAATGAAAACTGACCTTTTCCAGTCCTGAGAGTAGCCACTGCTGAGTTTTCAAAATTTGCTGACATATTGAGTGCAACACTTGAACAGCACTTAGTCTAAAACCTTTCAGGATTTTAAATCATTCAGCTGGAATTCCGTCACCTCCAGTAGACTGTTCATAGTAGTGCTTCCTAAGGCTTACTTGACTTCATATTCCAGGATGTCTGGCTCTAGGTGAGTGATCACACCATCATGGTTATCCAAGTCATTAAGACCTTTTTTGTCTAATTCTGTGTATTCTTGCCACCTCTTCTTAATTTCTTCTGCTTTTGTTAGGTCCTTACCATTTTTGTCCTTTATTGTGTCCATCTTTGCATGAAATGTTCCCTGGATATCTCCAGTTTTCCTGAAGAGATCTCTAGTCTTTCTGATGCTGTTATTTCCCTCTGTTTCTTTGCACTCTTCATTTAAAGGGGTCTTAACTCTCCTGCTGGCTTCCCTGGTGGCTCAGAGGGTAAAGCGTCTGCCTGCAAGGTGGGGAGACCTGGGTTCAATCCCTGGGTCGGGAATATCCCCTGGAGAAGGAAATGGCACCCCACTCTGGTACTCTTGCCTGGAGAATCCCATGGATGGAGGAGCCTGGTGCATGGGGTTGACAAAGAGTCGGACATGACTAAGTGATTTCATTATCTCTCCCTGCTATTATCTGGAACTCTGCATTCAGATGGGTATATCTTTCCCTTTCTCCTTTTGCTTTTGCTTCTCTTCTTTCTTCAGCAATTTGTAAAGCCTCCCCAGACAACCACTTTGCCTTCTTGAATTTCTTTTTCTTTGGGATGGTTTTGGATACTGCCTCCTATACAGTGTCACCAACCTCTGTCCATAGTTCTTCAAGCACTCTGTCTGCCAGATCTGATGCCTTGAATCTATTCACTACCACCAGTATATAATCATGAGGGATTTGATTTAGGTCATACTTGAATGGCCTAGTGGTTTTCTCTACTTTTCTTCAATTCAACCCTGAGTTTTGCAATAAGGAACTCATGATCTGAGCCACAGTCAGCTCCAGGTCCTGTTTTTGCTGACTGTATAGAGCTTCTGCATCTTTGGCTACAAAAAACATATTTAGTCTGATTCTGGTATTGACCGTCTCATGATGTCCAAATGTAGAATTGTCTTTTGGGTTGTGGAAAGTGTGTGTGCTGTGACCAGCGAGTTCTCTTCATAGAACTCTGTTCACCTTTGTCCTACTTCATTTTGTACTCCAAGGCCAACCTTGCCTGTTTCTTCAAATATGTCTTGACTTTCTGCTTTTGCATTCTAATCCCTTATGATGAAAAGGACATCTTTTTTAGTGTTAATTCTAGAAGGTGTTGTAGGTGTTCATAGAACTGGTCAACTTCAGCTTCTTCAGCCTCAGTGATTGGGGCATAAACTTTGATTGCTGTGATGTTGAATGGTTTGTCTTGGAAACAAACTGAGACAATTCTGTTGTTTTTGAAACTGCACCGCAGTACTGCATTTTGGACTATTTTGTTGACTATGAGGGCTACTTCATGTCTTCTAAGGGATTCTTGCCCACAATAGAACAAAAAAAAATCTGCCTGCAGTGCATGCAACCCAGGCTTAATCCTTGGGTGAAGTAGGTCTCCTGGAGAAGGGAATGGCCCACTGCAGGATTCTTGCCTGAAAACTTCCATGCACAGAGGAGCTTGATGGGCTACAGTTCACAGGGTCAAAAAACATTCGAAGTTCCTGTGCACTATTGTTCTTTATTGTGTTGGACTTTACTTTCACCACCAGACACATCCACAGCTGAGCATCGTTTCTGCTTTGGCCAGCCTCTTAAGTCTTTCTGGAGCTATTTCATTGCCCTTTACTCTTCCCCAGTAGCATACTGGACACCTTCAAACCCGGGGAGCTCATCTTTCATTTCATATCTTTTTGTCTTTTCATATTGTTTATGGGGTTCTCCTGGCAAGAATCCTGGAGTGGTTTGCTATTTCCTGCTCCAGTGGACCATCAGGTAGTACTCTTCACTGTCATCCATCATCTTGAGAGGCCCTGCATGGCATGGCTCATAGCTTTATTGAGTTACACAAGCCCCTTTGCCATGACAGAGCTATGATCCATGAAGGGGTTAGTATCATAAGCTTCCTCATATTTGGTAGAAGTAAGCCATAAATTTGCCTCCCAATATAGCCACCTAAGCCACCGAAAGAGAATCCAGAGTGTCCATTAACATTAGAGCAGTACCACATAGATATTCAGAGGAAGGCACAACTCTTCATTGTACTGAAATCCAACATAGATTCCATGGTTTGTCAACTTAGTCTTTTCCATATATTTTTGTGTGTATTCATCAACCAAAACCCAATCCTGGATAAATCCAAGTTTTGATCTGCTCTTGCACCTGCTGTTTTGGGGAAGTAATGCATCTAAGCAGACTGGTGATATTTAATTCATGGCTGCAAGCCTTCAGCTGGTATCTCAACACTGCTGTATATTCTGTTCCCTTCGTCTTCCCATTTCCCCATTTTCCTTATGACTTTCAAACTTATCCTCACTCCCCTCACAAATTCTTCCTTCTGCCCCAACTTCCTTCTTCGTTCACAACAGATTACCGTTCTTGCTTAACAGAAAAATCCAAAGCCTTCAAATGGGAAACCCCTCAATTTACAGCTGTGAAATCTCCTAACCTTTTGTTCTGCTTATACTCTTGGCCTGCTTTTCAGTTAACAGTGGAAGAAATCACTTTCTTGTATAAGGCTGTCTTTCTACTTATGTTTGATTCTTTTGTTTTAGTAGGGAAACTTTGTAAAAATGTTTGGTTTTGTATTATTTTAACACTTCACTGGGCTGTTAGGAAGAGTCAGTATAAATTTCCAACCCCTGGGCTCCAGAAAGACATCTGGAGAAAATCCCATGTAAAGATGTAGCCAATTCACCCTTGTGGGGGAACCTGAAAAATTCTCTCACTAGTTCTAAACTTACTTTCTATGGCCTTGCCAAATCCTTCCCTCAAGCTTTCATCACTAACCTTCTGTAAATCAGATACACTTTCCAGTTCTCATCTTAGCAAGCTAAGACTCACGACTATGCTTTTTAAAAACGTTTTCTTCTCTTAGCTTCTTTGACACCACTATCTTGAGCTTTTTCACTGTTTTCCTGGCTCATTTATCAGCACCTCCTCCTTTTACTCCTAACTTGGTCCTCCTCAAGACTCTAGCCAAAGCTTTTTAGTCTCACTCTGAAAACTTTTCTTCTTGGCAAATGCAGTTACTATAGTGGCTACTATTATTAAGGACATTGTGAGGACTCCCTAATATGCATCTTCAGCTTAGTCTTCTTTCCATACCTTTAGACCTTTTCACAGAATTGCTTTGGATATCTAATTGGCACCTCAAATTCAGCATATCCAGAGCAGAACTTAGCATCTCATTCACACCTTCTCCCAACTAGGTAACTAACTAACATTTTTTCATCTCTTTTTATGGTATTACCATCCACATAGTATCAGACTTAGGGTGTTCAATAAGTATAACTTATATTTTCCAGAGAGATAACATACTAGAGAACAATGACAAGATTTAAAGGCCTATGTTTAAAATAACTGATTTGAAGGGAATCCTTCTGCAGTGTTGCTGGGAATGTAAATTGGTACAGCCACTACACAGAACAGCATGCGTGCTAAGTCGCTTCCATCACGTCTGACTCTGTGCGACCCCATGGACCGTGGCCCACCAGGCTCCCCCGTCCCTGGGATTCTCCAGGCAAGAACACTGGAGTGGGTTGCCATTTCCTTCTCCAATGCATGAAAGTGAAGAGTGAAAGTGAAGTCGCTCAGTCGTGTCCGACTCTTAGCAACCCCATGGGCAGCAGCCCACCAGGCTCCTCGGTCCATGGGATTTTCCAGGCAAGAGTACTGGAGTGGGGTGCCATTGCCTTCTCTGATATTCCTATGTGGAATTTAATTTTTAAAAAAAGATACAAATAAACGTATTTACAAAACGGAAACAGACTTACAGACATTGAAAACAAACTTACAGTTACAAAAGAGGAGATGAGTAGAGGATAAATCAGGAGCTTGGGATGAACACACAAACACTGCTCTACATAAGGTAGACAACCAGCCAAGGACCTACTGTACAGCACAGGAAACTACTCAGTATTCTGTGATAACCTACGTGAGAAAAGAATCTAAAAGAGAATGAGTAGACACCTGAAACTAACATGACACTGTAAATCAGCTATAATAACATTAAAGAGAGAAAAATGTTAACTATGGGTGAAAATTAATTATCTTTGTCGCCTGTAGCATAAAAAATAAGATAAAATAACTACTTTGCTTAGAATTGTATTGCGTGTGTACTCACTTAATGTACATCCATTGTACAAGTTCCAGGTTCCTTCATCTCCTTAAGCTACCTCACCATCAGTGTGAGGTAGGTCACCACCTTCACCTCTACCCTCAGCATTTGTACCTGGAGTATTTCTCCCATAAAAATATAGGTAGGCTTAATTGAAACAGTATTGTATTTCAGGATCACTATGCTTAAAGCAGCTTTTGAAAGCATGCTGAAACATTAAACATCTACTGAGAATATTTTGCTCCAAACCCTGAAGAACTGCTTTACAAATGAACTTTGGAATAAATGTCATTTAGAAGATGTAGACTGCTTAGACAGTCATTGAGCTGAATTGTCTGTAGAATGTTTAAGTACAGAGGGAGCACAACTTCTGGACAGCGGGAGAAGCCCACGTGGTTTCAAGGCACTTACTTGAAATCAGGTCACTAAGTGAGCGGCTGAACTGAGACTAGAGCCTTGGTGCTTTTTCTGTTCCTTTTATTGGAATTTTCCCCCTTACCATGTTCCTGTGTTTTTATTTTGAAAAGTGTAGACAATTTCATGTTCACAGTCTCTTGTTAATTTCTTTTAAAGCTTATTGGCATTTCATTTTTCAAGCATTTTAATATTTTTCATTTCAGCTGCACCAGGTAGGTCATTTGCAAATGGTAGTGTTTCTAAGTCAACTTAAAAATACCTACAGACATTTATAGTTTTGCACAGAAGTAATACTACATTAATTACATTAACAAAGTTTAGCCAACTTTATTGTAGAAATATATATATTTTTTTATTCCTTGAAGGAAACTTTTTGATACAAAGAAAGAAGCTTGACATCAAACAAACATCATTTAATATGGACTAAAAGGGATATATGCTTGCTTTGTGTTAACCTGACACTGTTATGAACACCTTGTAGATTTTGGCCCTCCACACCCAGCAGACAAGAAATAAATGACACTTTGTGTAAACTATTTAAAAATGTTACCTTACTGTATTTGAAAACTGTCCTGTTTGAAACATTTCTGATGATATTTATTGGCTTGGAAATGTTCTGCCTTTTTACTATGTAAAACATTGCTAACTGTAATGTTTTATTTTTATTCACAGATTATTATAAATATCCTGTTTGCAATATTTCTAAGACAACATTTATTGGCTTAGAAAGTTCTCCCTTTTTACTATGTAAAATATTGTTAACTGTAATTTTTATTTTTATTCACAGATTATTATAAGTATAGGCCTCATGTTTTATGTAGTTCATCGAGCTCAAGTGGAATTGAATGCAGCTATTGTAGCTTGCGAAATGGAACTGAAAACCTCTCTGGTTAAAGGCAATCAACCAAATATCAGTGGCTCTTCATTCTACAAGAGGACCCTAACATTTTCTGGAGATGGAATCAATATTGTATAATTCTAATGAAATGTGTAATTATCAAGAGCCTAGTGTGCTGTCCAAGATCTAGCAGTTCCCTTACTGCTGGGCAGGGATGCAAGTTTTAATTGTCTTATGGCACACACACACACACAGACGCACACACACACACACACAAATGACTAGTTTTTAAATTGCACAGTTTTTAAAAACAGGAATCATTTTCTGGATATGTAAGTGTAAATGTCGATGCACCTTTGGCTGCAGCTCTTTATCATTTATTATGCCCTTAGTGGCCTGTAAGTCTGCGCTTTAGGTTTTGGGGTTTTTGTTTGTTTTTTTTTTTTTGTCATTATTTTCTTTATGAGTACTTATGAACAGAAAAATAATCCAAATATTTTTCTGTTTAGTGTCTTCATTTATAAAGATTATGAATAGTTGTATGTGTCTTTCCTGCTTATAAAAATGAGTAAAAGTATGTAATTTTAAATGTATAATATTATTGGATGTTCTTTGCTTTTGTAGTGTTTCCAGAAAGGATAAATGATGTCTTGTTGTGTTTTTTTTAATGTTTTAGTTGGAACCACTTTGCTTTCCTTTTCCTTGCTAGTTAGAAAACAGACATGAACTTTTGTTTAAATGTATTTTTGCAAGGATCAAATTGTTACACCTATACACCCAAGTTTAAATCCTACATTGTGGGACTGAAGTGCTCTTAAGATACCTTTTTTTATTTTTGCTGTGTAATATGCAAAGCGAAAGGGAAATTATTTAATGCGTAGTGGCTCAAATTAGAACTTGTGTTCTAATTTCACGTCATTGGCTTTAGCCTCCTTAGGTCTTCCATCAAAGGGCTGTCCTATTACAGTCTTACTGAAAATTTTATTAAAATAAACTTCTTTTCTTTTTGTATTCATTATTAGGCTTTGAAATAAAGATGTTATTCCTTTAAAGTGGTGGCTTGCAATCACTGAAGATGTCACTCTGGTGGCCTTGTTTGATCAAAATGCCTATCTAAAAAATTAAGCTTTAAAATCAGGTTTATAATTCTGTTGAAGTACATATATATTTGTCCCCATAGTCTTCAGCTTTAAAACTGTAAGTAATGTTATCTTGATGCCCAGATTTGTATTATATATTTGCCCTACTATAGAGTAGGCTTATTTTGTTTGTTTTTTGGTACTTGTTTTCCTCTGATAAGACTCAGGAATTCTGAAATGTGAAATTAAGTCTCAGTTCTTTTTCCTGTAGAATGAATTGAGTGTATTTATTAATAGTACTTATGTGTATAGAATATAATAATTTGGTATATGATTCATATGACATTCATTTATCACCTTATATTTTTAAAGAAGCTTAATTGTGATCTTAATGATTAGTTTATTTTACAGTGGAGATTATCAATATGAATGCAGATTTTCTGGTATGTATCTGTTTTTTAGCTATGAAGGTGCCACCTTATCAGAGACCTCCCATTTGCCTTTTCATTAGGGTAAAATCTTTACCCTGATTTACTAAAGTGCAAAAGAATTATTTAGAAGCAATTATTTTAATTTTATGCTACAGATACATTTAATCATTTTAGTATATAAATTTCTGCCCTGTTGCAGGTATAATTATTTCCCTTTCCTTCATAATGAATAAGTTTTCTCACCTTTGAATAGCAGTGAAGTTTGTTTTTATGTCTATACCAAGTTCTTTTGGTATAGTCCAGATGATTTTATAGGGACCTGGGTCTATAGCAGTCAACTGACCTACAAATCTTTCCTTCTTTTATTGATAGAAAAATACCATTGAAATGTTATTCTTTTTTTAAATCCTAATTAATTGTTTAGTTTCTTTAGTAATTATTTTAGTTTAATTATCCTAATAAACAATGATTTGATTTATTCTTGTCTAACTTGAAAGTATTTATCTTGTGCTTTCTGTTTGTTTAGTTTTTTTTATAAAGAAATTAATAATTTAAGATCACTACTTTCATACACTTGTATTACACTTCATGTATTTTGAAGTGCATTTATTTACTTTGGCATTTTGTAACTTGAATAATTTTGCC
This sequence comes from Bubalus bubalis, assembly GCF_019923935.1. Classification (NCBI taxonomy): domain Eukaryota; kingdom Metazoa; phylum Chordata; class Mammalia; order Artiodactyla; family Bovidae; genus Bubalus; species Bubalus bubalis. The sequence goes on along the minus strand of NC_059171.1, from coordinate 8,693,225 downwards.
AAATGAAAAACTTTTGGTAGTTTGTCATGAGTTTTTCCAACTGTTGCATTTTGCTTAGTACTTAAATATGTAAAGGTAAAAGAGAAGTAATTTTTCTATATTCTTCCAACATGATTTTATATAATAAAATCATCCATTTTTACTTAAAATAGTATGGATGTACTATTTTTAAAGCATTAATCTAAAACTGCAGTTTTCCTTTTGTTCATCATTTCCAGCCTCCACATAAACTGTTATCCCTTATAGTCATGCTATTTGATAGCTGCATTTGGTTGCTGTTTTTTTATTAATATATGTGCTGTCTATAAATTGTACAAAACATGCTGTATTGACAAAACATATACAATGTTATATTCATTCCATCTTTAACCCACATGCCAGTTTTCTGGCAGCAAGAAATTTCTATAGGATCCTTTTTATGTTGCCCTAATATTGCCTCCAGTCATAGAGTATATATTAATATATATATTATATATTGGATTTCTTAAATATATATATTTACATATATATAAATAATATATATATTGGATTTTTTTATTTCTCAAATCATTTAAGATTTGGATTCTCAAATCATTTAAAGTACAGTTAAAGTTGCTTTATGCTTATTTTTAAAAGCACGCAATACACTTGTTTCAAACCTTTTGAAAGATATGTGCTGTTTTTAATTCTTTGGACCTTTTTCTTAGTTTTCCACATTTTCTGGTTTATTATTAATGATTTTGCTTACTCTTTGCCAAGTTTTATCTTGTGAATTATTTTTAAACAGCAACTTCCCCTTTTAAAAACATGTACATAATAATTTACTACATGTTTTCATGTCCATTTTCATTTGATCATGTGATTTGTGAAATAACTTGAAATCTATACTTTGGTTTGTGAAAATAATAGAACCAAATCTCTGTCGTTAGAATGTATATTTTGAGTTGATGTTCAGAAGTGAGTTTGTGGATTTGTTCAGAGCCAGCCATACTCTCCTTGTATGTACTTTGTAACCAGTTGCAAAACTTTCTAAGAAGACTTTCCCATGATTAGATCAAGCTTATGACTATAAAGCATTTCCTTCCTTGAGAAGCTATATAATTCAGTATCTACTCTTATTTACCATTGCTGTAACTGAGCTAAGTGGTGGAGGCTATTAGCATATACCAGTATGCGTTTGTTAATGTGCAATGCCAATTGGAGCTATTCTTAGGAAAGGTGCTGTGGCTTATGTACATCTACAGTTGTAGGACTGTCTTTAGAATGCTGAAAGTTGCTAAGTATATGCCAGGTTGATACAGGTAAATTCTGAGGTACATGGTAAATCCATGCTGTTCAAAACCAGTCACCATGTGCAGAGAAAAAGAGAGGTTTAATGAGGACCTCAGGAATAATGATACTAAGTTATTGACTTAAGTGATGGAATTTTGTTTCAAACACAAGCCACTTAGTGTACCAGAATGGTAGTCAGAGTAACACTAGTTGGTTTTTAAATTTTACATTGCTGATTCTGTTAATAATAAACTGCTTAGGATATACTTTTTTAATGGTCATGTCTTTAACCTGAAAAACTTAAGTGGAATACTTGTTCCACAGGATATTTAAAACTAAGGAATTCCAATAACCTCGCATATTTTGAAAGTAAACTGTTAACTGATTCAGCAACTGAATTATAACTTGGTACTTCCGAATGGCAAAGTGATTGCTGTAAACTATTTTCTAAGGTAGCTGAAGGTTTAAAATAGATAATTCTAAAGGTAAATCAGTAAAATCTCTTGATAATTGGTATCCTAAATCACTTGTGTGCCTGAGAAAATAAAGGTTATGTTTTATTTTCCTTTTCTCTTCTCTTACTTCCCCTCTATAATTTAATGAATTTAGGGTCATTTGCAAGGGGAGGGAGCAATTTAGGAGGAATGGTGGACATGTTTCTAAAAGTGATAATGCTCATAATTGACCCTAGATGAGGGTGGTTATGGTTATGACAGAGGCCCTGTGGAGAAATGATTTTGGTGTCTTACATTGGCACTCAATCTTCAGTGTGTTTTTTTTCTGACATCCCCAAATCATGAAATGCTACCTGCCAGTCAAATAACAGTTAGTCATTTGCCCAGGCTATAGAAAGCTTTATGATGCCTTTCATAATGTTAAACGACTTTTACCAGTCTTAATTTCCTATTGATGTCTACCCTGTTTCTATGACTATTTCCTAAGGGCCCGTTCCAGCCACCATAAAACTTTCTTCTTAGTACTTGGAATGACATTGTCCTTGTTGGTTTGTTCAGTTCGGTTGCTCAGTCGTGTCCGACTCTGCGACCCCATGAACCATAGCATGCCAGGCCTCCCTGTCAATCACCAACTCCCGGAGTTCACCCAAACCCATGTCCATCGAGTCAGTGATGCCATCCAACCATCTCATCCTCTGTTGTCCCCTTCTCCTCCTGCCCTCAATCTTTCCCAGCATCAGGGTCTTTTCCAATGAGTCAGCTCTTCACATCAGGTGGCCAAAGTATTGGAGTTTCAGCTTCAACATCAGTCCTACCAATGAACACCCAGGACTGATCTCCTTTAGGATGGACTGTTTGGATCTCCTTGCAGTCCAAGGGACTCTCAAGAGTCTTCTCCAACACCACAGTTCAAACGCACCAATTCTTCGACATTCAGCTTTCTTTATAGTCCAACTCTCACATCCATACATGACCACTGGAAAAACCATAGCCTTGACAAGACAGACATTTGTTGGCAAAGTAATGTCTCTGCTTTTTAATATGCTGTCTAGGTTGGTCATAGCTTTCCTTCCAAGGAGTAAGTGTCTTTTAATTTCATGGCTGCAGTCACCATCTGCAGTGATTTTGGAGCCCAGAAAAATAAAGTCTGACACTATTTCCCCATCTGTTTGCCATGAAGTGATGGGACCGGATGCCATGATCTTTGTTTTCTGAATGTTGAGCTTTAAGCCAACTTTTTCACTCTCCTCTTTCACTTTCATCAAGAGCTGATCCCGTACTGTTGTATGTACATTTTTCCTAGACGTTTTAGATCAGAATTGCTTGCTAGAGCACAAATAGGCTACCACACATTGCAGGCTGCCTTCAGCTGTGGTGATACAGTGGAGCACTCATTGAATAAATATGTTGGCAGTGTGTGTGTATTCGTTATGCAAGGCTGTACAGTACTTTCTGCCATGGTCACCTTCCTTGGTTGAGGCTGCCTATCCGAACTCAAGAGTGTGGGGAAAACATATCTTAATACTAACTGTATTATGAGTTAAATATTGAACATTTTTAGGGAAACCGTTATAGGTGTGGTAGTGTTAAAATGGTGTATATATGGTAAATTTGTATTTAGTAATTGTCATGTTTCAATGAAGTTGATTATCCAAATTAAGTGATATTACTGCCTTAAAAGTGACTAACCTTAAAAGTGGGTTAACCTGCTGTTTGAAAGGCTTAAAAATTACAAAATATGCATGAAGTGGGATAGAAAAGAGTGAGTAGAATATATACTGAACCAAAAAAAAGGAGAAATTTGAGAATTACATAATTCTAAAAGTAGGTATACATTTAGACTAGTGTATTTTAATAAAGTATTTTTATCCTAGGATGGCATAAAACTCATAACCACCATAAAGTAGAAACCTTGAGTGGATTTGTTTATTCTGCCTTTCATAGTTATAAAGCCATTTTCAGTAGAAATGTTTTGAGACATGGTCTGTTTCATACTCATTTCTTACAGTCCTGTTCCCAAGTTGACCAAAGCTGGAAGTAGTTTTCCACTGTTTTTTCAGTGTATTTGTTCAATCACTAAGCTGTGTCCAGCTCTTTGCGATCGCATGAACTGCAGCACACCAGGCTTCCCTGTCCTTCACTGTCTCCCAGAGTTTGCTCAAACTGATGTCCATTGACTCAGTGATGCCATCCAACCATCTCATCCTCTGTCTCCCTCTTCTCCTCCCCACTACAATCTTTCCCAGCATCAGGGTCTTTTCCAGTGAGTCGGCTGTTCACATCAAGTGGCCAAAGTATTGGAGTTTCAGCTTCAACATCAGTCCTACCAATGAACACCCAGGACTGATCTCCTTTAGGATGGACTGTTTGGATCTCCTTGCAGTCCAAGGGACTCTCAAGAGTCTTCTCCAACACCACAGTTCAAACGCACCAATTCTTCGACATTCAGCTTTCTTTATAGTCCAACTCTCACATCCATACATGACCACTGGAAAAACCATAGCCTTGACAAGACGGACATTTGTTGGCAAAGTAATGTCTCTGCTTTTTAATATGCTGTCTAGGTTGGTCATAGCTTTCCTTCCAAGGAGTAAGTGTCTTTTAATTTCATGGCTGCAGTCACCATCTGCAGTGATTTTGGAGCCCAGAAAAATAAAGTCTGACACTATTTCCCCATCTGTTTGCCATGAAGTGATGGGACCGGATGCCATGATCTTTGTTTTCTGAATGTTGAGCTTTAAGCCAACTTTTTCACTCTCCTCTTTCACTTTCATCAAGAGCTGATCCCGTACTGTTGTATGTACATTTTTCCTAGACGTTTTAGATCAGAATTGCTTGCTAGAGCACAAATAGGCTACCACACATTGCAGGCTGCCTTCAGCTGTGGTGATACAGTGGAGCACTCATTGAATAAATATGTTGGCAGTGTGTGTGTATTCGTTATGCAAGGCTGTACAGTACTTTCTGCCATGGTCACCTTCCTTGGTTGAGGCTGCCTATCCGAACTCAAGAGTGTGGGGAAAACATATCTTAATACTAACTGTATTATGAGTTAAATATTGAACATTTTTAGGGAAACCGTTATAGGTGTGGTAGTGTTAAAATGGTGTATATATGGTAAATTTGTATTTAGTAATTGTCATGTTTCAATGAAGTTGATTATCCAAATTAAGTGATATTACTGCCTTAAAAGTGACTAACCTTAAAAGTGGGTTAACCTGCTGTTTGAAAGGCTTAAAAATTACAAAATATGCATGAAGTGGGATAGAAAAGAGTGAGTAGAATATATACTGAACCAAAAAAAAGGAGAAATTTGAGAATTACATAATTCTAAAAGTAGGTATACATTTAGACTAGTGTATTTTAATAAAGTATTTTTATCCTAGGATGGCATAAAACTCATAACCACCATAAAGTAGAAACCTTGAGTGGATTTGTTTATTCTGCCTTTCATAGTTATAAAGCCATTTTCAGTAGAAATGTTTTGAGACATGGTCTGTTTCATACTCATTTCTTACAGTCCTGTTCCCAAGTTGACCAAAGCTGGAAGTAGTTTTCCACTGTTTTTTCAGTGTATTTGTTCAATCACTAAGCTGTGTCCAGCTCTTTGCGATCGCATGAACTGCAGCACACCAGGCTTCCCTGTCCTTCACTGTCTCCCAGAGTTTGCTCAAACTGATGTCCATTGACTCAGTGATGCCATCCAACCATCTCATCCTCTGTCTCCCTCTTCTCCTCCCCACTACAATCTTTCCCAGCATCAGGGTCTTTTCCAGTGAGTCGGCTGTTCACATCAAGTGGCCAAAGTATTGGAGCTTCAGTTTCAGCATCAGTCCTTCCAATGAATATTCAGGGTTGATTTCCTTTAGGATTAACTCATTTGATCTCCTTGCTGTCCAAGGGACTCTGAGAGTCTTCTCAAGCACCACAGTTCAAAAGCATCAGTTCTTCAGTGCTCAACATTCGTTATGGTCCAACTCTCACATCCATACATGGCTACTGGAAAAACCATAGCTTTGACTAGACAGACCTTTGTTGGGCAAGTGATGTCTCTATTTTTAATATTCTGTCTAGGTTTGTCATAGCTTTTCTTCCAAGGAGCAAGCGTCTTTTAATTTCATGGCTATAGTCACCATCCACGGTGATTTTGGAGCCCAAGAAAAAAGAAATCCGTCACTGTTTGCACTTTCTTCCCGTCTATTTGCATGAAGTAATGGCACCATATGCCATGATAGTTTTTTGAATGTTGAGTTTTAAGCCAACTTTTTCAGTCTCCTCTTTTGCCCTTAAGAGGCTCTCTAGTTCTTCACTTTCTGCCATTAGAGTGGTATCATCTGCATATCTGAGGTTGTTGATATTTCTCCCAGTAGTCTTGATTCCAGCCTGTCATTCATCCAGCCCAGCATTTTGCATGGTGTAATCTGTATATAATCTGCATATAATCAGCCATGAAATTAAAAGATGTTTGCTCATTGGAAGAAAAGCTATGACCAACCCAGACAGCATATTAAAAAGCAGAGACATTACTTTACCAACAAAGGTCTGTCTAGTCAAAGCTATGGTTTTTCCAGTAGTCATGTATGGATGTGAGAGTTGGACTATAAAGAAAGCTGAGCGCCAAAGAATTGATGCTTTTGAACTGTGGTGTTGGAGAAGGCTCTTGAGAGTCCCTTGGACTGCAAGGAGATCCAACCAGTCCATCCTAAAGGAGATCAGTCCTGGGTGTTCATTGAAAGGACTGATGTTGAAGCTGAAACTCCAATATTTTGACCACCTGATGCAAAGAACTGACTCATCAGGAAGAGACCCTGATGCTGGAAAAGATTGAAGGCCGGAGGAGAAGGGGACGACAGAGGATGAAATGGTTGGATGGCATCACCTACTCAATGGACATGAGTTTGAGTAAGCTCTGGGAGTTGGTGAAGGACAGGGAAGCCTGGTGTGCTGCAGTCCATGGGGTCACAAAGAGTTGGACACGACTGAGTGAATGAACTGAATCTGCATATAATTTAAATAAACAAGGTGACAGTAAACAGCTTTGACATACTCCTTTCCCAGTTTTGAACCTGTCCATTGTTTCATGTCCATTTCTAACTATGGCTTCTTGTCCTGCTTACAGGTTTCTCAGAAGGCAGATATGGTGGTTTGGTATTCCCACCTCTTTAAGAATTTTCCTCAGTTTGTTTGCTCCACACAGTCAAAGGGTTTAGCATAGTCAATGAAGCAGAAGTCCAATGTTTTTCTGGAATTCCCTTGCTTTCTCTATAACCCAATGGATGTTGGCAATTTGATCTCTGGTTCCTCTGCCTTTTCTAAATTCAGCTTGTACATCTGGAAGTTCTCAGTTCATGTACTGTTGAAGCCTAGCTTGAAGGATTTGGGGCATTACCTTGCTAGAATGGGAAATGAGTATAATTATGTGGTTATTTTGAACATTCTTTGGCATTGACTCTTTGGGATTGGAATGAAAACTGGTTTCATTGGAATGAAAAAGAATAGATAGATGTATTAGTCGCTCAGTCATGTCCAACTCTTTGTGACCCCATGGACTGTAGCCCGCCAGGCTCCTCTGTCCATGGGGATTCTCCAGGCAAGAATACTGGAGTGGGTTGCCATGCCTTCCTCCAGGAGATCTTCCCAACACAGGGATTGAACCTGGGTCTCCCACATTTGGGGAGGATTTTTTACCATCTGAGCCACCAAGGAAGCCCAGATACATGTATATGTATAGTTAAACCACTTTGCTATACAGGTGAAACTATCACCATATCAACTATGCTCCAATATAAAATAAAAAGTTAAAAAATATGGAGAGAGTAGGAATGCTGTCTTAATAAGGAAAAACTTGGGCTGTTTAGAAGCCCTTGCACAGAACTGAAGTGAATTTTGGGACTTCACATCACTTCAATGCCAGGATGAAATATTCTAAACTGAATAGTTTAGAATCCCTGGGCCCCTTAGAAACAGCACAGAGGAACACAACTAGCAATCCTAACTGGTTTAAATCAAAGTGTAGTGATGCATAAACACTTCCACTCCAGTGTTTTCACAGTGTTTAAAATCATTTACTCACAATGCATTAAGCATGGAAGCTCATCCATGCTTCAGTTTGTGGTTTTCCTGATTTTACCTCAGTACACCTTTTCAGGTAAAGGTAAATGTTGCAGGTGACTCAAAAAGGAAAATAAAATTTCCCCTTGGTTGCAATGGCCAGAGAATGATTGCCCAATTACACATGTTACTCTGGTTTAGAACCTTGGTGGGTGCCATCCTTGGAACTTTATAAATTTGTTGCTGCAGGAACTGTGAATTCAGTGCTGAGGGTGTTGTATTCTTTGTTGGGCTTCCCCAATGGCTCAGCAGTAAAAGAATCCACCTGTGATGCAGGAGACACAGGTTCAATCCCTGGGTCTGGAAGATCCCCTGGAGAAGAAAATGGCAACCCACTCCAGTTATCTTGCCCAGAAAATCCCATGGACAGAGGAACCTGGCGGGCTATAGTCCATGGGGTCACAACACAACTGAGCAACTGAACAACTGGGTATGTGATTCACATGAGATGCCAGGGAAAGCAATTGAAAATGCTTGTCTGGGGTTGTGTGGAAAGATTCAGATGGAAGATTGTGTTAAGGGCCACCTGTTTTTAGCCTTAGGCATGAAAGAGACCTCTCCAAGGAAGAAAGGGAAAAGGTAAACTAAAGGACACATTGCCTGCCTAACAGCCTTCACAGCAGAAAGGCAGGCAAAAAATGAGACAGTCCACACTGGTGTCCATGATATCCTTGAACCCACCCAGCATAACCCCCTGAGGGCTTGTACCTTCCATCCTTACCTGGAATTCTCTTCCCACAGAGAAAGAGTTGCTTACCTTGTGGCCTATAATATACTGTGAATGTTTCTGATGCTACCTTCACCATAGACTACGGCATGTGATCAAGTTGTCTCACCTTCTACATAATAAATATTTAGTGATTGAATGAATGGGAGAAGTGGGTTAAAAAGAGACTGTGTTCAGTGCCATATTTTAGAAATCAAGATCTTGGAGTTCTCATATGTTGGTCAGAAAATGTTACTTCATGGAAAATATAACCCAGTACTCATTGTGTGCCAGGCATTCCTGGAACAAAAGCCAGACATTTTAAAAACAGTGTCAAGACAACTCTCTCCATTTCTCGGTTCTGGTTTTCTAAGTACTGGCCTCATCTTCAGGCAGGTTTTTCTTAAGTAGTAACAAAGTCAACACTCCTTCAAAGTGATTCTGTCTCTGCTGCAGTTATTTACCCACCTCTAGGTGGAGGTTGGGCCCCTGCTGGATTATCCAGGTAGAGATGGGAATGGTTTTGAGAGCAGAGTGTAATATGAGGGCAAAATCAAAGTGAGAAGTCCATTCTTGAAATCATAAAAGAGGCCATCACTATAATCAGAAACAATAGTCGGAAACAGAAAGGGAAAGAAGAAATGCATTCTGCCTCTCCTCCATCTTACTGTCAGAATTCTACGCTATACTGTCAGAAAGATGGGTGCTTTTGTTGTGTGTGTGTGTTACATTTTTTGTAAATGAAGGACAGTTGAAAAAGCATCACCTGAGAATAAAACCAATTGTCAGAGTTACAACACTGAGCTTCAGTGTTTTTATTTATTTAAACCTTGCCTTTGGTTTGATATGGAAATATACATCTAATATAAAAGTTTTATAAAAACTTATAAAAGTTCTCTGAAGTCTCATATATAGCATGAGCTTTGTAAACAGGCCCAGGTTCAAAGCCTCCTATACCATTTACTATCTGTGTGAAGTCCAGATAGATGACTTAAGTTTTTATGTTTCATTCTCTAGGACTTAAAGAGTCATCTACGAGAATGGGTGAAAAACATTTAGCACATTGTCCCGTGCAACTGTCAACACCATACATTTTTATGTCGACTTAAAAAATAGTCACAATCTAAAAGTTGAGAGGTTTTATTTGGTGGGGATTTTTAGGACGTCAAGCCCAAGAGACAGCATCTCAAGTAACTTTGAGAGAACTGCTCCAAGGAGGTGAGGGTAGGAGCCAGGTTATATAGAAGTTTTGCGACAAAGGGCAGGTAGTCTGAACATCAAAATTATTGTTAATTAAAATCAGATATCTCAAGAAATTGAGTGCTTTTCTATCTGCGGGAAGATGCAAGAGTCTGGGCTCACTGAAGCCATTCCTATTATATGCACTTCAGCTATCCTGGGCCACAATCCTGTTGTGTTTTTTTCACATTTTGGCCCCGTTGGAGCTCACTGTGGGAAGTGGCTGCAGTCCTGATGGCTGCTAGGTCGCAGGTACTTCTTCCTGAGTGCCCTTAGGACTCACATTGGAGGACTGCAACCACTGATGAGGACATCCTTGTTTGCTGATATGGCAGGAAATATTTCATTTCTCAGGTATTATTGCATTACTGTTGTGCCTTAAGAATTTTTTATTGTGGTAAATAAAATATACAGGAAACTTACCATTTTAACCATTTGTAAGCATGCAATGAAGAGGCAAAAATGTACATTCACATTACCAATATCCATCTTCAGGTTTTTTTCATCTTTCCAACCAGAACTCTGTATTCATTTATTTGAATACATTTGAATTCATTATTTTTGAATTCAATAATTCCCCATCTCTCCTCTACCCACCCAGACTCTGATAGCTACCATACTTTCTGTCTCCCTGAGTTTTCCTATTCTGGGTTCCTCATGTAAGTAGAATCAGACATTTCTCCTATTGTGTCTGGTTTAATTAAGATCTTTTTATTTTTTAATAAAGCTAAATCCTGACTTTTTAGTCATTGATTCCTGGAGTTCCTTAACTACATAGGCCCCAGTGTGCATGTGCTTGCTCAGTTGCTAAGTCATGTCTGACTCTGCAAATCCACGGACTGTAGCCCACCAAGATCCTCTGTCCATAGGATTTCCCAGGCAAGAATAGTAGAGTGGGTTATCATTTCCTTCTCCAGGGGATCTTCCTGACCCAGAGATCAAACTCATGTCTCCTGCATTGCAGGTGCATTCTTTACCATTGAGCCACCAGGTAAATCCAAAGGCCCCAATGTGGAAGTGAAAGTCACTCAGTCGTATCCCACTCTTTGTGACCCCATGGACTGTACAGAATTCTCCAGACCAGAATACGGGAGTGGGTAGCCATTCCCTTCTCCAGGGGATCTTCCCAATCTAGGGATTGAGCCCAGGTCTTCCACATTGCAGGTGGATTCTTTACTGTCTGAGACATCAGTAAAACCCAAGAAAACTGCAGTGGATAGCCTATCCCTTCCCCAGCTGATCGATCTTCCCGACCCAGGATTGGACCAGGGTCTCCTGCTTTGCAGGAGGATTCCTTACCAGCTAAGCTACCAGGGAAGCCCAAAGGGCCTAAATTCCACCATCTTGTTGATAGTATCTACTAATTATAGGCACAATCTTAGTAGATAGGAAACAGTTTCACAGTTACGGGCTTTAGATGCCCATTCTATCTCCATAGCATTCACAGAGGCAGGTTTCTTTGGTGACTGTAGAATCTGAAAATGGTTCTGAAAGGTAGCTCAAATGCTTGAGTGCTTTAACTATGGCTGAGAATAAAAGATTTCAGAGCATTTTAGTAGTCAGCCTCAGGGTGTCAGTAAGCAAAATAGATGACAACAAGGTATAAACATTTATCATTAGACCAGGATGTAGGCCTAAAGAAGATTGCTCAGGGGTAAAAAAAAAAAAAAAAAAAAAAATCTAAAAAATTTCTCACAGTTGGTTTCTTTTTTTCATTTTATGAGCTTAATGTGTTGTTCCCTGCCTGGCAAATTTGCACTCCTTCAGTTTTTCATTTCCTGGACAAAAAGCAAGATCTGTTCAGCCTGTAACCATCAAGTATCAAGCAAGTTGTTTTTGTAGCAATAAATAATCTACATGAAATCGCTTGGGTTTTTACTTCCTTACTTCAATGATTTTTCAATGCAAATTTGGCTATTATCAGTCAAATGGAACATCCTAAAATTGCTGCTTAAAAATCTGGGGGTAAAAAAAAAAAAAAACAAAATGTGGGGGCAGACTCTTTCTCTGTAGCTTTGATCCTTTGAGCCTGGTCTTTCTAATGTGGATAATCATCACTACAAACTACAGGAGACATCTCTGATTGTAATTTCTATTTTCATTTAATAATCTTGGGCAAGTAATTTATAATCTCTGAGTTTTAGTATTTCTTCTGTAAAGTAGGCAGATAAAGACTACTTGTGAATGGTTTGTGGCATGTAATAAGACACACAGGCAAGTATTAGTTTTAGGAAAGAAGCATGTGCTTGTGTGTTTTATTTTCCAGCCCTCTTTCTCCTTGAGACTGTTTCTCATTTCTCTCCTTATAACCATCTCACAGCTTCTTGCTATAGTTTTTAGGAACTGATAATTTTCACTTGATTTGTCCTTCCACTAGCAAGGCTTGTCCTAACATAAGCTAAGACTGCAGGCTGAAATCATTGCCTTTCTGACTTAATTCTCTTTATCTCATCCATACTATGGGCCCCAGGACTCTACCTTCTGCTTTCCTGAGAGGAAGTTTGATAGTTTGCTATTTCTAGTTTTTAATCTAAACGAAATGACTGAGAAATGAAGTATTTTCTGCCATATCAGTAAACAAGAATGTCACAGTCATGCACAATTTGCAGCCCTCCAGCGTGCATCCTAAGAGCCCTCAGCAAGTGGCTGCAGCCACTCCCTAGGGTGAGCCCCACGGGAGCTCAGGATGTCAAAAACACAGGACACTGGCCCAGGATAGCTGAGATGCATATAAAAGAAATGATTTCAGTGAGCCCTGAGTCTTGCAACTTTTCATATATAGAAAAGCACTAAATTCCTTAGCTTGAGATATCTAATTTTCTTTAATAATAATCTTTTGGTGTTCAGATTAGCTGGGTCCTCCCTTCCCTTCCTCTCCTTCTTCCCTTCCCTTCCTCAGAGCAGTTCTCTCAGGGCTACTTGAGATGCAGTCTCCCAGTCCTGAAATCCTAAAAAACCCCACCAAATAAGACCTACTCCAGCTTTTAGGTTGTGAATATTTCTTCAGTAAACAGCTGTGGTGACTTATGAAAGGACCAGGGCAGATTCCTCACCTCCACCTGAGCTCTCCAAGGACCCAGAGCCTTCATATTAGCAGAAGCCCCTTGGGCCCGTCCACCTCCTCAGAAAGTCCAGACAAATTTGAGTGAGTTCTAGGATTTCCCATTATTGGTTGGTAATGCTAAGTTTTATTTAGTGGGGGAAGAGGTTATCCTTGAAAGGATACCTTTCCAGAAGAGAGAGCTGGGTTGCTCTGTTTAGACATAGGGTGGGACATCAGTGGAAGGATTGGGAAGATTTTGCTCAGTTTAGGCAGTGAGTGGCGGCTTCTTATTGTAAAAGGAGCTGGGAAGACTCAGTTTGGATACTGAGTGGTTGGTTATCCTCAGTTTAGAGACTAGGAAGACTTTGCTCAGTTAAACACTGAGTAAGTTGGAACTGAGATGGTCGGGAGGGAAGACTGCCCTGTCGTTTTCCCTTGAATTGGCTACCTTAATCAGGCTTGTATAAAAAAAAAAAAAAAAAAAGCCAAAATCTTATGAGAGCTTCTGAGCTGCAAAGAAGGAACTGTCCCCTGCTGACCAGCAATGGCTTTCTCAGGTGATGGAAACCTGCAGGAGTGGTGGAGGCAGGTCATCATGCCCTGCAGCTTCTCAGTACAGGGAAACGCACGCATGTAATTAACAAACTGCTCAACCAGGGACTCAAAGAAGAACTGGCCGTTCTTCCATCTGAGCACCCATGGAAGTCTTACACTCCACGGGCATTACCCAAGACACCTAAGGCAGGGGGGCGGGGGTGGGGGGGGAGCTGAAACAACTCTGGGGGGAAATCTGTGAAATGAGATGATCTCCTGCCATATTAATAAACAAGAAATGCTGCAGCCATCAGCAATTTGTGGCCTCCAAATATGAATGAGCACTCCCCAAACTGCAATCCAGCAGATGCTGCCACCCCTCATGGGGATTGCTGAGGAGCTGGGGAAATGCAAGAAGCAAGGTGAACAACAAAACAGGATTGGCCCCAGACACCTGAGGTGCGTATGAAAGAAGTGAATTCAGGGAGCCCAGAGGCTTGTGTCTTCTCATACACAGAATGCTAAATTCCTTAACTTGATACCTCATCTCTGATGTTCAGACTGCCTGCTCCCTTTGCTGGAAACTTGTATATAGTCTGACTTTCTCTCCTGTCTCCTTGGAGCAGTTTTCTCAGAGCTTCTGAGATGCTGATTCTCAGGCTCTCAGTCCTAAACGTTCTCACCAAATAAAATAACTCTCTACTTTCAAGTTGTGACTTGACTTTTTAATTGAGAAATCAGAAAAGTTATGCTCTCAAGTAGCACATATTGGCCCACTACACGATCATCACTAGCAATTTTATCTCAACAAACTGACTTCAAAATGAGAAATAAAGGCTTCAAAATAAAAAGGAGCAACAGATTGCCAGTACCCCAGCTGTGAATATGTATGTACAAAACTTACAAGTATTTGCTTCATTGGAAATTAAAGGAAAACGTGCCCTAAAAATTGAGGGGGCTCTTTCATTGCATATGCAGTTAAGTTACCTTAAGGTTAAAAGTTGCCTTAATAAAGATGTCTTTTCAGACTTCAAACAAACGCTTTTAGGGAGAAACTAGCATTTCTGTCTGTCTTTCAGATATAAATGTTCCATCTGATCTTCCGAGGTGGTTCTGTGTCTGTGTGTTTTGTTTGTTTGTGTTTTTGAAAACTTGGCCTTTGCCATACTATTTCCCAGGGTAAACTCTCCAGATTTAGGTTACATCCTACCCCACCACCTTATGGGGAGGCCTCTTGAGTCCTAGTGAATCATTATTAATACATATCTTTTATTAATGGCCAAATGATGGATCCTTTTTAAATTGGAGAAACTAACACACTGGTGAATCTAAAGCACTCATTATAAACAACTGTTTTACTGGTACATATAAAATAAATGGCACCCCACTCCAGTACTCTTGCCTGGAAAATCCCATGGACGGAGGAGCCTGGTGGGCTGCAGTCCATGGGGTCGCTAAGAGTCCGACACGACTGAGCGACTTCACTTTCACTTTTCACTTTCATGCATTGGAGAAGGAAATGGCAACCCACTCCAGTGTTCTTGCCTGGAGAATCCCAGGGACGGGGGAGCCTGGTGGGCTGCCGTCTATGGGGTCACACAGAGTCGGACACGACTGAAGTGACTTAGCATAGCATAGCATAAAATGAAAGTACTGGGCGTCCCAGCTGGCGCAGTGGTAAAGAAACTGCCTGCCAGTGCAGGAGACACAGAGATGTGGGTTTGATCCCTGGGTCTGGAAGATCTCCCAGAGTAGGAAATGGTGACCCACTCCAGTATTCTTGCTTTGAAAATCCCATGAACAGAGGAGCCTCGTGGGCTACAGTCCATGGATTGCAAAAGAGTGGGACATGACTGAGCACACACATATGCATAAAATAAAAATCAAATTAAATGTGAGAAAAATATATCTAATAATTAACTTAAGAACTTCAATTGTTTATAACAAGAAAAACTAGTTTGGGGAGCTCTATCTGTGGTCTTTGCTTCCCTCAGTGGGTCTTACGGATGCTAATAGTATTAGAATAATTAATGTTAACAGAAAAACTTGTAAGGGAAGTCTATCTACTGTTTCCAACAGCTAGAAATGTAAAGAATTATCTTGAATAAATAACTTGTTATGATTAATTTAAATGAGATAAAAGATTTTATATGATTAAAACAAGATGTAAATTTCATATACTGTAATGTTATAGTTCAGTTACTCAGTCGAATCTGACTCTGCAACCCCATGGACTGTAGCATGCCAGGATTCCCTGTCTGTCATAATGTCCCAGAGTTTGCTCAAACTCACTTCCATTGAGTCAATGATACGATCCAACATTTTCATCCTCTGTCCTCCCTTCAATCTTGCCCAGCATCAGAGTCTCTTCCAGTGAGTCCATTGTTCTCATCAAGTGGCCAAAGTGTTGGACCTTCAGCTTCAATATCAGTCCTTCCAATGAATAGGTTGGTTATCTTTAGGGCTAACTGGTTTGATCTCCACACAGTCCAAGGGACTCTCCAGAGTCTTTTCCAAAACCACAGAATGAAAGCATCAATTCTTTCGCACTCAGCCTTCCTTATGGCCCAACTCTCACATCCATACATGACTGTTACCGAGTCAAAGCTTGCTCTGCTCACCACACAACAGGCCAATGAATCCGAGAGACAAGGTGCTGAAGCAAGGAAGAGACTTTAACTGGGGAGTCAGCCGACCAAGAAGATGGTAGGCTAACACCTCAAAATAATCATCTTATCGGAGTCTGAATGCCAAATTCTTTTCTAGATCAGAGAGAAAGAAGCAATGAGGAACCAAGACAAGAGGCAGAATAGAGAGGGAGATGCAGTGGGGAAGTAAGGTGAAAGGGTCTTCGTCCTGCA
This sequence comes from Bubalus bubalis, assembly GCF_019923935.1. Lineage (NCBI taxonomy): Eukaryota > Metazoa > Chordata > Mammalia > Artiodactyla > Bovidae > Bubalus > Bubalus bubalis. The sequence goes on along the minus strand of NC_059171.1, from coordinate 8,677,025 downwards.
AAACATCTCCATGGGAATGGCCAGCTTTCAGAAGGCGGGTATTAATCTCTTCTATTCACATGTGGGCAGGGACAAACTATCTCTCCATCAGCTGGACAATGGCACTTTATTTACACACAAGCAGAAGGGGCAGGGTCCTCCAGTCAGGCCATTGAGTATGATTATAATAAAAGCAAGTCAAAGAAACAGTTTTCAACATGGGGTCGACGAATTGGCTTCCTCCCTGCAGTATGACTACTAGAAAAACCATAGCTTTGACTATACAGACCTTTGTCAGCAAAGTGACACCTTTGCTTCTTAATATGCTGTCTAGGTTTGTCATAGTTTTCCTTCCAAGGAGCAAAGGTCTTTTAATTTCGTGGCTGCAGTCACCATCTGCAGTGACTTTGGAGCCCAAGGAAATAAAGGCTGTCACTATTTCTGTTGTTTCCCCATCTATTTGCCATGAAGTGATGGGACCAGATGCCATGGTCTTAGTTTTCTGAATGTTGAGTTTGAAGCCAGCTTTTCATTCTCCTCTTTCACCTTCATCAAGAAGCTCTTCAGTTCCTCTTTACTCTGTGCCATTAGGGTGGTGTCATCTGCATATCTGAGGTTATTGATATTTCTCCCTTCAATTTTGATTCCAGCTTAAACTTCATTCAGCCTGGCATTTCGCATGATGTACTCTGCATAGAAGTTAAATAAGCAGGGTGACAATTTACAGCCTTGACGTACTCCTTTCCCAATTTTGAACCAGTCCATTGTTACGTGTCTTGGCCTGCATACAGATTTCTCAGGAGGCAGGTAAGGTGCTCTGGTATTCCCAACTCTAAGAATTTTCCACAAATTTTGTTGTGATCCACAAAAGGCTTTAGCATAGTCAATGAAGCAGATGTTTTCCTGCAATTTTCTTGTTTTATCATTTTTTCATTAAAAATTTTTTTAGTATTTAGTTATTTTTAATTGATTGATGAATGCTTTACAACATTGGTTTGATTTCTGTCATACATTAACATGAATTAACCATAGGTTACATATATCCCCTCCCTCTCGAATCTCCCTGCAACCTCCCGCCCATTCCCACCCTTCTAGATTATTACAGAGCCCCAGTTTGAGTTCCCCGAGTCATACAGCAAATTCCCCTTGGCTCTCTACTTACATATGTTGGTGTATACCATTCCATACTACTCTGCATTCATCTCACCCTCTCCCTCTTCTCCTCCACATTTGTCCATAAGTCTGTTCTCCATGTCTGCATCTCCTTTGCTGTTCTGAGAACAGGTTCGTCAGTACCATCCTTCTAGATTCCGTACATATGTGTTTAATATATGATATTTGTTTTTCATTTTCTGACCTACTTTTCTCTGTATGATAGGCTCTAGGTTATCTACCTCATTAGAATTAACTCAAATGTGTTCCTTTTTTTGGCAGAGTAGTTTTCCATTGCATATATGTACCATAACTTCTTTATCCATTCACTGGTCGATCAACATCTAGGTCGCTTCCATATCTTGGCTATTGTACATAGTGCTGCAGTGAACATTGCAGTACAGTGTTTTTTCAGCTTTGGTTTATTCAGGGTATGTGTCTAGAGGTGGTATTGCTGAGTGATATCATGCTTTTATTCCTAATTTTTTAAGGAATCTCCATACCATCTTCCATAGTGGTTGTATCAATTTACATTCCCAGCAGCAGTGCAGGAGTGTTCCCTTTTCTCCACACCCTCTCCAGCCCTTGTTGTTTGTGAAGTTTTTGATTATGGCCATTCTATCTGATTTGAGGTGATATCTCATTGTAGTTTTTATTTGCATTTCTCTAATAATGAGTGATGTTGAGCATCTCTTCATGTGTGTATTAGCCATCTGTATGTCTTTGGAGAAATGTCTATTTAGGTCTTTTGCCCACTTTTTGATTGGCTTGCTTGTTTTTCTGGTATTGAGTTGTATGAACTGCTTGCATATTTTGGAAATTAATCCATTGTCACTTGTTTTATTTGGTATTATTTTCTCACATTCTGAGGATTGTCTTTTCACCTTGTTTATAGCTTCCTTTGCTGTGCAAAAGCTTTTAAGCTTAATTAGGTCCCACTGATCTATTTTTGTTTTTATTTCCATTATTCTAGGAGATGGGTCATAAAGGATCTTGCTATGGTTTATGTCATACAGTGTTCTGCCTGTTTCCTTCTAAGAGTTCTATAGTTTCTGGTCTTACATTCAGGTCTTTAATCCATTTTGAGTTTTTCTTTGTGTATTGTGTTAGGAAGTGTTCTAATTTCATTCTTTTGCACATCATTGTCCGATTCTTCCAGCACCACTAATTGAAGACTGTCTTTTTCCCACTGTGTAGTCTTGTCACCTTTGACAAAAATAAGTTGCCCATATGTGCTTTGGTTTATCTATGGGCTTTCTATCTTGCTCCATTGGTCTATACGTCTATTTTTGTGCCAGTACCATACTGTCGTGATGACTGTAGCTTTGTAGTATAACCAGAAATCAGGTAAGTTTGTTCCTCCAGCTCCATTCTTCTATCTCAAGACTGCCTTGGCTATTTTGTGTTTCCATACAAATTGTGAATTTTTTTGTTCTAGTTCTGTGAAAAATGCCATTGGTAGTTTAATAGGGGTTGCATTGAACCTGTAAATTGCTTTTGGTGGTAAAGCCATTTTCATAATATTGATTCTTCCAACCCAGGAGCATGGAATATCTCTCTGTTTATGTTGTCTTTGATTTCTTTCATCAGAGTCTTATAGTTTTCTGTATTTGGCTCTTTTGTCTCTAATTCAGTTCAGTTCAGTTTAGTCGCTCAGTCCTGTCTGTCTCTTTGCAACCCCATGAACTGCAGCATGCCAGGCTTCCCTGTCTATCACTGATTCCTGGAGCTTGCTAAAACTCATGTCCATCAGGTTGATGATGCCATCAGCCATCTCATCCTCTGTCGTCCCCTTCTCCTCCTGCCTTCAGTCTTTCCCAGAAGCAGGGTCTTTTCCAATGAGTCAGTTCTTCATATCAGGTGGCCAAAGTATTGGAGCTTCAGCTTCAGCATCCATCGTTCCAGTGAATATTCAGGACTGATTTCCTTTAGGATGGACTGGTTGGATCTCCTTGCAGTCCAAGGGACTCTCAAGAGTCTTCTCCAACACCACAGTTCAAAAGCATCAATTATTCAGCACTCAGTTTTCTTTATGGTCCAACCTCACAACCATACATGACTACTGGAAAAACCAAAGCTTTGACTAGACAGATCTTTATTGGCCAAGTGATGTCTCTATTTTTAATATGCTGTCTAGGTTTGTCATAGCTTTTCTTCCAAGGAGCAAGCATCTTTTAATTTCATGGCTGAGGTTGCCATCTGCAGTGATTTAGAAATCCAAGAAAATAAAGTCTGTCACTTTTTCCATTGTTTCCTGAACTATTTGCCATGAAGTGATGGGACCAGATGCGATGATCTTAGTTGTTTGAATGTTGAGTTTTAAGCCAGCTTTTTTCACTCTCCTCTTTCACTTCATCAAGAGGCCCTTTAGTTCCTCTTCAATTTCCTGCCATAAGAGTGGTGTCATTTGCATATCTGAGGTTATTGATATTTCTCCCGGCAATCTTGATTCCAGGTTGTGCTTCATCCAGCCCAGCATTTCTCATGATGTACTCTGCATATAAGTTAAATAAGCAGGGTGACAATATACAGTCTTGATGTACTCCTTTCCCAATTTGAAACCAGTCTGTTGTTCCATGTCCAGTTCTAACTGTTGCCTCTTGACCTGCATACAGATTTCTCAAGAGGAAAGTAAGGTGGTTTGGTGTTGCCATCTCTTTAAGAATTTTTCAGTTTGTTGTGATCAGCACAGTCAAAGGCTTTAATATAGTCAATGAAACAGAAGTCGATATTTTTATGGAATTCTCTTGCTTTTTCTATGATATATGGAAGTTTGATCTCTGGTTCCTCTGCCTTTTCTAAATCCATGTTGAACACCTGGAAGTTCTCAGTTCACATATGGTTGAAGCCTAGCATGGAAAATTTTAAGCATTACTTTGCTAGTGTGTGAAATGAGTGCAACTGTATGGTAGTTTGAACATTCTTTGGCATTGCCTTTATTTGGGATTGGAATGAAAACTGACCTTTTCTAGTCCTGTGACCACTGCAGAGTTTTCCAAGTTTGCTGGCATATTGAGTGCAGCACTTTCACAGCATCATCTTTTAAGATTCATAATAGCTCAGCTGGAATTCCATCACCTCCATTAGCTTTGTTTGTAGGGACCCTTCCTAAGATGCACTTGACTTCACACTCCATAATGTCTAGCTCTAGTTGAGTGATCATACCATTGTGGTTATCTGGGTCATGAAGATCTTTTCTGCACAGTTCTTCTGTGTATTCTTGCCACCTCTTTTTAGTATCTTCTGCTTCTGTTAGTCCACACCATTTCTGTCCTTTATCAAGCCCATCTTTGCATGAAATGTTCCCTTGGTATCTCTAATTTTCTTGAAGAGATCTCTAGTCTTTCCCATTCTGTTTTCCTCTATTTCTTTGCACTGATCACTCATGAAGGGTTTCTTACCTCTCCTTGCTATTCTTAGAGCTCTGCGTTTGGGTGGGTATATCTTTCCTTTTCTCCTTTGCCTTTTGCTTCTCTTCTTTTCTCAGCTATTTCTAAGGCCTCCTCAGACAACCATTTTGCCTTTTTGCATTTCTTTTTCTTAGGGAATGGTCTTGATCCCTGCCTCCTGTACAATGTTTCAATCTTCTGTCCATAGTTCTTCAGGCACTCTGTCTATCAGATCTATACCCTTGAATCTATTTGTCACTTGTACTGTATAAGGGATTTTATTTAGGTCATACCTGAATGGCCTAGTGGTTTTCCCTGCTTTCTTCTATTTAGATCTGAATTTTGCAATAAAGAGTCCATGATCTGAGCCACAATCAGCTCCCGGTCTTGTTTTTGCTGACTGTATAGAGCTTCTCCATCTTTAGCTGAAAAGAATGGAATCAATCTGATTTCAGTATTGACCATCTGATGATGTCTATGCATAGAGTCTTCTCTTGTGTTGTTGGAAGAGAGTGTTTGCTATGATCAATATATTCTCTTGACAAAATTCTATTAACCTTTGCCCTGCTTCATTTTCCACTCTAAGGCCAAGCTTTCCTGTTACTCCAGGTATCCCTTGATCCCTACTTTTGCATTCCAGTCCCCTATGATGAAAAAAAAAACAATAGAAAGGCCTAAAGACATTATATGGAGAATGGCTAAAAATATAGAAGTGTTTTCCTCTGGATAAGTAGACATATTTGAATTTTCAAGCATTTTTTAAAAAGTTCCTTAATCCATCTTAAAATGGACTTTTATTTATACATCTAAAAAGAAATAATTTAGGAGGGAGATTTAGATTCAGCACAGAGATAAATATTTTAGCAATGGAAAGAACTGAGGGAGTGGGAAGAGTGCTTTGTAGTGAACTGCGAAATGCCTGTCAGATTAGAAGCAGATTAGAAGATAGGTCTCCTTTAGTGGAACAAACCACCTTATATATTACCAAGTAAGCTCCACTGTGTCACTCTATAAGACTGTTCCATTGTGCAGATTATTCTTCATGATTTCTAAAGATTCTCAGATATGCTAGAAAAATGCCACACCAGCTCAACTGAATATGCTCCTGCACTGTGCAAATAGAAAGAGTGGGTCATCATATTCATATTGTCTATGTCATGAATAGAAATAGAGAAATATAGATATATTCTGAAGTCTTCATGACCCACTTTATTTGTGGTACCATAGTAGCTACTGCCCCAATTTTATACAAATTTGCTTTGTGCCCATCTTCATATGAGTTAGCTAGAAAGTAAGTGCACAAAAACACTAATCTTATTAAGGTTTATTCACTTGTCTATTTCATGTCTTAGATGTTATTGAAACATGCATCATTTTAAACAGGAAGTATATTTCCTATTAATATTATTTTGCATGATGGAGTATCTGTTCTTTGCTAAAATGAGGTAAATGCATTTTTTAAACCCAAGAAAGGCCAGTGATCTATAAAAAGGGGAGGGTTCCTATGAGATTAAATTTCAATGCTCTTAGAACTACATCAAAGCAATTAAAAAAGAGTTAGTTAATTATAGCTTTCCCCTGGTGAAGAAGCTGTCCTTAGTAGGACACACTGCTATATTCTGTAACTAAATACAGTGCCCCAATTTACTTTAGTTCTAGCTAAATCTGTACACCCTCCAGAGTGGTATCCTTGAGAAGCAAGCACCATGGTTATTGAAATCAATGATAATGTGAATAGCAATACCAGGGCTTACCAGAAACAATTTGCATACCAGATTCAAAGGGACAATGAATACACATTGACTATAGGTCACATGAAAAGTAGGCTACACCCACTGGGAAATAATGAGATATGAAATATCCTAAAAGGTGTCTTGAAACAGAGACTAGTTCTTCTAAGAGTTCACCATGCCAGCACCCTGCATGCCCCAAAATCTAGGCAATAGCATTAAAATTATGGTGAAGTAATTTTTCTTATTAGAACCAGACTTTATCTTACTCATATGTATAGACCCCAGGACTTGGCAAACACTGAAATGCTTAATTAGTTATTAACATATAAATAAATGAGTTAATCTGTGGAAGTTGATAGCTTCAGATGATCACATTTTACCTTGATGTGTGCTTATCATATGGACTCTCTGTACTTACAAATAACCACTAGAGGTTGCTATTTTATATTTTTTAACTTCCTAAGTCTGTATTATGATGCTTTTAAAAACTGGCACACTACTGAAAATTGTACTTTCCAAAAAGAGCCAGAATAATATATTTTATCTCACATATTCTTCTTACAAGTGACATTTACATTCCTCCCATTGAGCAAAGGTGCCTGTGCCCCTTCTAATGGATCAGTATTGACTTCTGTAATTCCCCTATTGAAATATGGTGAAAGTAACATTGTGTCAGTAGGTCATTAAAATGGTAAGCTTATCTGCTCTGTTCAGTTAGTATGCTTCCTCTCACAACCCAGTCACCATGCTATGAGAAAGCCAAGAAGCTTTATGGAAAGGCCACTTACAGATGTTCCAGTCTATAGCCCTACCTGAGGCTCAAACCAATCCAGCATTAACTGCTAAACAAATGATCAAGAGAACTCTGATAATTCCAAGTCACCCTCACGCTTCAACCCAGCCTACAGCAAGGAATAGAGGCATGCTGACCCTGCTAAACCTTGCCTAAATTGCACCTTTGTGGAAAAAATAAATGACTTTTCTTCTTCATGCAACTAAGTTTTTAATTTCTTTCTCGATATGTTTTTGTGCAGTTAATCCATATTGTTGCACGTAGCTGTGATTCATTCATTCTTATTGCTATTCTGTTGTATGAAGACAATACTTTTTCTCTTCTACCACTGGTTAACGTTTAGGGTTGTGACAAATGATACTGCTATTAATACTCTTGTGCATGTCTTTCAGTGTACATATTCATCATTTCTTTGGGATTTATACCTAGGAGTGGGAATTCTGAATCATAGAATATACAGATATTCACCTTTATTTATTATAGAAAATTATCTTTGAGTATGATTGTACCAATTGGCCTTTCCATCACCAGTACATAGATGTTCCACCCCAAAACTTTTTAATTTGAGTCATTCTGCTGGATGATCTTCATGTCCATTTTCCTGATGTCTAGGGAAGGTGAGCCCTTTTTCTGTTTGTTACCCATTTGCATATTTTCTCATAAATTGTTCAATTTTCTATTTTTATTTAGTGGTCTTAATCTTTTTCTTATTTTTTTAAGAGATTATTTATATTATATAAGTGACTTGTCAACTGCTAACTCATCTAAGAGGCTGCTAGAACAATTTGATTATCAAGCAAAACCAAGTTTACTAAACTTCAGCAGTAATGGAGAGCACCGCTTTGATAGTTTGAAGTTTCTGAAAGGAGAAGGCAGGAGTGGCTGCCCCTGGGATTTTATACCTGGCATCAAGTAATTTAAGGAAAATCTTTCAATACAAGTATGTGATTGGGACTAGGAAAACTTTATGATATAAGAGTTTAGAGTTGGTGAACACAAAAGGCAACAATCCTGAAGCAACAACCCTTCTTCACTTGTTTCGTGGGAGCTTTTTGACCAGGGGAGCAACCTATCATCCTGAAAAGGAGGTTGCTTTCCCAGTCTATTGTTTGACCTTATTTAGTTTTTATTAGTTTACTGAAACAAGCTGTGAAGTTATTTGTTGGTTTAAAATATTTTTCTTTCTTGGAAAATGTTTTCAGGAAGAAATTGTGAACAGTTTTGTTTTCGGTCCTGAGACTTCAACCAAGCGATGTAAATGGCCTCAGTTTTCAAGCCCCTGTCCAAGAGATGTTACAAGTAGAGTTACAGCTTTTACTGCTTGCTTTTGGAGTCACCGTTCTAGTCTGCCAGGACTCTCCTAGTTTTAGCTCTGAAAAATGTCACATTTTGGAAAACACCTTCAGTTCTGAGCAAATGACTATGGTTGGTCACTCTACTTGCCTTATTGCTCTTAAAGGCGCCTTGTCACAGACAGATGCTTTTAAAATTAATGTAGTCTTCAATAATTTTTTCTGAGAGTTAGTGCTTTTTTGATTCCTGTTAAGAACTCTTTCTCGTGACAAGTTTTTATACATAGTCTAGTTTTAATATGTCCTTCCCAGGTGGCTCAGTGATAAAGAATCTGCCTGCAATGCAGGAGACTCAGGTTCTATCCCTGGGTTGGGAAGACCCCCTGGAGGAGGAAATGGCAACCTACTCCAGTATTTTTGCCTGGAGAATTCCATGGACAGAGGAGCCTGACAGACTACAGTCCAGAGGGTCACAAAGAGTTAGACATGACTGAGCACACACACACACACACACAGTTTTAATAAAGATATAATGAAAATATTCTTTTATGAAAATGATTATACAAATGGATTTTCTGTACTTAAAATTTCTTGTATATGTTAACTTAAAATAATTCTTTAGTATCAAAAGTTAACAAATTAAGATGTTTCTATGTTGTTATTTAATGCAATGAAACAATGAGCAAAACTTAATAACTGGAAATGGCAGTTCCTGAAAACACCCCACTAATAATGCTCAAATTTTATTTATTTTCTTTTAACAAAATAGTTTTTTTGTTGTTGTTCTATCATTGTTCCTTGCTAGTTTCCTTCATTCTTTCTCTTCTTTTTCAAAATTAACTCCTCAACAAGATGTGTTCATTTTGTCTTCATCTATTCCAGTTAATACTCTGCAAAATTCTTGTCATTTGACTAAAGGAGCTTATGACAGGGCTCACTCTTGATTTTTTTCGTAATGGATTAATCATCTCGGCTACCATCAGTTGAACCTTGGAGCATTTACAGCATTTGTACTGTGCCTCAGATACTAGAGTGAACACTCTTTAGTAGGCAAGTATATTTGACAGCAACATTTGTATGAGAGCTCTTTTCCTTAACACTTTAAAATCTAAAGGTCAGAATCCTACATCTTTCTGCATCTTCTCAAGCCCCTATCACTTTTGCTGTCTCTGCCTTATCCTAAACGTTAAGGTTAATATCTCTTCAATCATATTCTTTTATAGGCATACCATATTTAATTTCTTTTCATTTACTGTGCTTCGCAGATACTGCATTTTTTAAAAATTGAAGCTCTGTGGTAACCCTGCATTGAGAAAGTCTATGGGCACCATTTTCCCAACATTTTCTCACTTTGTATCTCTCTATCACATTTTGGTAATTCTTGCAAAATTTCAAATATTTTTATTGTTATTATATGTTTTGTGGTGATCTGTGATCAATGAACTTTGATATTACTACTGTAATGATTTTGGAGAGCCGTGACCCACACCCATATACAATGGTGAACTTACTAAGTGTTGTTTGAGTTCTGACTGACCTACAAACTGGCCTTTCTCCATCCCTCTCCCTCTCCTTGGGCATTCCTATTCCTTGAGTCACAACAATACTGAAATTAGACCAACTCTACAACCCTACAGTGGCCTCTTAATCTTCAAGTGAAAGGAAGAGTTGCATGTCTCTCACTTTAAATAAAAAGTTAGAAATGATTAAGCTCAGCGAGGAAAGCATGTCAAAAGCTGAGACAGGCTGAAAGCTGAGCTTTTTGCACCACATGGCTAACCAAGCTGTGAATGCCATGGAAAAGTTCTTGAGGGAAATTGAAAGTGCCACTCCAGTGAACACAGAAATGATAAGGAAGGGAAACAGCCTTATTGCTCACATGGAGAAAGTTGTATTGGTTACAATAGGCGATCAAGTCAGTCACAACATTCTCTTAAGTCAAAATTTAATCCAGAGCAAAGTCCTAACTCTCTTCAATTCTATGAAGGCTAAGAGAGGGGAGGAAGCTACAGAATACAAGCTTGAAGCTAGCATAGACTGATTCACGGAGGTTAGGGAAGAAAATGTCTTCAAATTACAAAAGGACAAGGTGAAGCAGCAAGTGCTAATGTAGGAGCCGCAGCAAGTTATCCAGAAGATCCAGCCAAGATTACTAATGACGGTGGCTACACTAAACACGTTTTCAAAGTAGATAAAATAGCCTTGTATTGGAAGAAGAGGCCATCTCAGATTTTCATAGCTAGAGAGGAGAAGTCAATGCCTGGCCCCAAAGCTTCAAAGGACAGTCTAACTTTCATGTTAGGGGCTAATGCTGCTGGTACCTTTCATTAAAGCCAGTGTTCATTTACCATTCCAAAAGAGTGACGGTCCTTAAGAATTATGCTGAATCTACTCTACTTGTGCTAAGTGGAAAAAACAAACCTAGATAACAGCACACCTCCTACAACATGGTCTGCTGATTACCTTAAGCCTGCTGCTGAGACTAATGGCCTCCAAAAGAGATTCCTTTAAAATTACTACTGCCCACTGACGTACCAATTTTAAGAAATTGGCACACAGCACCTTACTCCTTGGCAACCATCATCCTGATCAAGAGTTCTGATGGGGATATACTGGACTTCAAGGTTAATGTTGTCTTCCTGCCTCCTAACTCAGCATCCATTCTGAAGCCCATGGGTCAAGGAGAAATTTCAGCTTTTTTGTCTTATTATTTAAGAAATGCAAATTGTAAGGCTATCGTTGCCATAGATAGTGACTCCTCAAATGGGGCTGCGCAGAGTAAATTGAAAACCTTCTGGGAAGGATTCGCCTTTCTAGACACAATTAAGAACAATTGTGATTCATGCAATGAAGTCAAGATATCAATATTAACAGGAGTTTTGAAGAAGCTAATTCCAACCCTATGGATGACATTGAGGGTTTCAAGACTTCAGTGGGGGAAGTAACGGCAGATATGGTAGAAATAGCAAGAGAACTAGAATCAGAATTAGAGCCTAACGGTGTGACTGAATGGCAGTAATTTCATGATAAAACTTGAATGGACGAGGAGTTGCTTCTTATGGATGTGCAACAACAACAAAAAAAGGTTTCTTGAGATGGAAACTACTCCTGGTGAAAATGCTGGTAAAGATTGTTGAAACAGCAGCAAAGAAGTTAGAATATTATATAAACATAGTTGATAATGCAGCAGCAGGGTTTAAAAATATTGACTACAATTCTGAAAGAAGTTCTACTGTGGGCAAAAGGCTATCAAGTAGTGTTATATTTTGGAGAAGGCAATGGCACCCCACTCCAGTGTTCTTGCCTGGAGAATCCCAGGGATGGGGGAGCCTGGTGGGCTGCTGTCTATGGGGTCGCACAGAGTCGGACACGACTGAAGCGACTTAGCAGCAGCAGCAGCAGTGTTATATTTACAGAGACAACGTCCATGAAAGGAAGAATCAACCAATGCAACAACCTTGATTGTTTTAAGAAATTGGCACACAGCCACCTTACTCCTTGGCAACCATCATCCTGATCAATCCCCAGTCGTAAACATCTAGTGAAGACCCTCTACCAGCAAAAAGATTACAGCTTGCTGAAGACTCAGATGGTGGCTATCATTTTTTAACAATAGAGTATTTTTAAATTAACATATGTACATTGTTTTTTTAGACACATGTTATTGTATACTTAATAGACTATAGTATATAACTTTTATATATACTGAAAACTAAAAACTCCATGTAGTTGTTTATTGCAATATTCACTTTGTTTGGAACCAAACCCAAAGTATCTCTGAGGTGTGCCTCTTGGCTTCCCTGGTGGCTCAGACAGTAAATAATGTGCCTGCAATGCGGGACCCAGGGTTCAATCCCTGGGCTGGGAAGATCCCCTGGAGAAGGGAATGCAATCCACTCCAATATTCTGGCCTAGAGAATTCCATGGACAGAGGAGCCTGGTGGGCCACAGTCCATGGAGTCACAAAGAGTCAGACATGACTGAGCGATTAGACTTTCACTTTCATGCCTCTTATGTATTTGTTACTCCCCAAAGTAAAGGGTCTTATCCATAGACGATGTGGAACCTAAATCATTATTGATTCAATTACTTAACCTTCTATACATAATCGTATAGCACTTTCTCTTGTTTCATATTTCTTATATTCTGTGGACTTTTCTTCTTATACTTAAGTTACACAACAAAATCTGGTTTAGACTTTCATAGGGCTTCCCCGATAGCTCAGTTGGTTAAGAATCCACCTGCAATGCAGTAGACCCTGGTTTGATTCCTGGGTCGGGAAGATCCCCTGGAGAAGTGAAAGGCTACCCAGTCCAGTATTCTGGCCTGGAGAATTCTGGACCCATGGGGTCGCAGAGTCAGACATGACTGAGTGACTTTCACGTTCACTTTCTTCTCAGTCAGCCCACTACTGTTTATCTATCCCGTTGATTATCTATCTCCCGGCTTTAGCCCAAGGCTAGTTTTAGTGCAGAACTATGTAGCAGGTGTGGAAAGCAAAAATGCAGAGATAAATCTTGTCTCTCTCAAATTTCAAACCCAACATCTGTGTTCCAGAGAATATGTGTGTGTGTTTGTTGGCGTTTCCTGTTCTTTTCTCATTACTTTTCTCTCCAAGTCCTGCCTCTAGAGGAAACCTCAGTTACAGAGCTTCACTGCAGCAGTGGGAGCAATTGTGCAGACACTTAAAACTAGTGTTCTGGCCAGAGGAACTAGGAGGGGTGGGCCCTGCGGTCCCATGTGTATGACACAAACCCCATCATTGTATTCTCTCCTTTTTCTCACCGCTTTACCCCAAAAGCAGTCCTAGTCATGCAGAAGCACATGGCAACATGGGCATATACTTCTCTAAGAGAAAGTCTCTCTACCTAAGTGAGTGAGAAAAGGGTAAATTATATGCCTATATTTATCCTTTAACTCTGGAGACATGTATACTTCATGAAACTTTTAAAGGCACTCTGTGTTATTCCTTTCAAAATTTCCTCTGTTCTGTTCTCACTTTCTCAAACCCTTTAACTGGATTTTGAGTTTCTTGTCTTGGTCTTAAATATATGTAATATTTTCTCATAAATTTTCCAATGATATGTGTTTTTTCAACTTTCTGGGAGATTTTATTAATTTTCTTCCCAAGTGTCCACCATTTTTTTTTGACTATCATATTTTGCTTTCCTGAGGATTTTAAAAATATTTTCTAATTTTATTTTTTTGTTTTCATTGCATTTAGTACCCTAGTCTTGCATCATCAATGCAATCTTCTAAAATAGCTCCAGAATACAAATTAGTATACTATTATTGGTGGTTGTTGTTGTTCAGTCACCAAGTCATGTCCAACCCTTTAAAATCCCATGGACGGCAGCATGCCAGGCCTCCCTGTCCCTCACCATCTCCCAGAGATTTCCCAAGTTTATGTCCATTGAATTGGTGATGCCATTCAACCATCTCATCCTCTGTCACCCTCTTCTTCTACATTCAATCTTTCCCAGCATCAAGGTCTTTTCCAATGTGTCGGCTCTTCGCATCAGGTGGCCAAAGTATTGGAGCTTCAGCTTAAGTGACAATCTTTCCAATGAATATTCATGGTTGATTTCCTTTAAGATTGAATGGCTTGATCTCTTTGCTGTCCAAGGGACTCTCAAGTCTTCTCCAACACCACAGCTCAGAATCATCAGTTCTTCAGCAGTCTGCCTTCTTCATGGCCCAGCCCTCACATCTGTATATGACTAATGGAAAGACCATAGTCTTGACTATATGGACTTTTGTCAGCAAAGTGATGTCTCTGCTTTTTAATACACTGTCTAGCTCTGAGGCTGGGAGGGATTGGGGGCAGGAGGAGAAGGGAACTACAGAGGATGAGATGGCTGGATGGCATCACTGACTCGATGGACATGAGTCTGAGTGAACTCCGGGAGTTGGTGATGGACAGGGAGGCCTGGCGTGCTGCAATTCATGGGGTCGCAAAAAGTCGGACACAACTGAGTGACTGAACTGAACTGAACCTATTTCCATTTAATTTTCTTTTATTTTTTTTAAAAGTTCCTTTCTTTTTACTAAATTTCCCATTTTATCTGCATTCATCTGTGTTTTACTCTGTGTCATAATAAGTATACATTTAATCTCTCTGTTTATATATTAATTTATATATATAAACAGTATAATATATACTGTATAAGCAGTATAACTGTTTATATATTATATATGTCTATAAATGTATATATTTAATCTTTCTGTCCCTTGTGCTGACACAGAACTTCTAAAATTCTTGGAATCTCCTAAGTGATAGGGGTGCTGCTGCTAAGTCACTTCAGTCGTGTCCGACTCTGTGCGACCCCATAGATGGCAGCCCACCACGCCCCACCGTCCCTGGGATTCTCCAGGCAAGAATACTGGAGTGGTTTGCCATTTCCTCTTCCAATGCATGAAAGTGAAAGGTTAAAGTGAAGTCGCCCAGTCGTGTCTGACTCTTAGCGACCCCATGGACTGCAGCCTACCAGGTTCCTCCATCCATGAGATTTTCCAGGCAAGAGTACTGGAGTGGGGTGCCATTGCCTTCTCTGAGTGATAGGGGTAATAGTATCTTATTCATTTCAATTACACTTAATTTTACGTTAATGAGCAGGTGAGTCTTAATTGTTCCCAGTCAGTTTCAGAATGGGATTGGTTGCCAGAGGAACCTCATTCTTGAAGTCAAGGAGACCTCCCTGACTACATATGAACAGAAAGGCTCCTTGGAGGTCAAAAGGGAGCAGGCATCACTCACTCTGAGTGATGAGTCAGTGATCTACCCATAGGCCTCTTCATTAGAATCCGTCTTGGCTAAGAGAAGCATGCACACACACGGGAGAACTCTGAGATACACCAAATACAGATTCTGAACCAGCCAAAGCAAGATGATTGGCCAAAAGAGACCCAGAAGAAATGCCTCATAAAAGTGATTCAAACTACCATGAGGGTGTGAGTCTCTGAGCCTGCACATGCATCTATCCACATGGACTCCCTTCCTGCTAAACACTTTACTTGTTTCACTACTTTCTGTCTCTATGTGGAAATCCCTTTCTATACAGCTGGTAGATCACAGTCTTGTCACTGGCCACTGGTCCTTGGTGGTCTAATGGCTAGGATTCAGCACTCTCACTGACTTCAAATCTCTGGCCAGCAAGCAAAACCCTGTTCTAAGCCACTGCAGGCTGAGGCCACCCAAGGTCAGAACCACCCATATACTATTCATATGAAACTTTCAGCCAGCCAGTGGACCAAGAATTTAATCAATTATTATGCCTATGTAATAGAAGCCTTTAAAAAACATCTAAACAATAGCATTCAGAGAGCTTGATCCTTCCAGACTTCGCTCTACGTACCTTTCCATCTGGCTGTTCAAATTTATTCTTTGTAATCAACCAGTAATAGTAAAGCGTTTTGTGGAGTTAATGAGCTGCCCTAACAAATTATCAAACATTAATGAGAGGGTGGTGGGAACCCCTCAATTTTGTAACCAAGTGGATAACCTGGGGACTTGATATTTGTGACTGGCAACTGAAATGTGGGCATTCCTGTGAAATTAAGACCTTAAACCTGTGGAGTCTAATACTAACTCTTTTAGGTAGTGCCAGAATGAAAATGTATTATAGGATAGCCAGTTGGTGTCTGGAGAGTTGGAGAAGTGATGTTGGAAGACATCACATATTTGGTGTCAGGAGAAGTATCCAAAGTGCTGTGAGTTAGAACAGCATGTCCTTTTCCCACTAGGTTTTATTTAACAAAAAAAAGGGACCATTTTTGTTATTTGGGATTTATTGATTGGAAGATTTTACTTTAGGACATCAGAGTAGAAAAATGTCTGGAGGGTCCCTAAACCACCAGTATAGAAGTCTGAAACCTGAAAGCTCCTAATCTGCCTTACCTTTTAATGGTGTGGATGGTTCTATTTCTTCAGAGAAATACTTGCATATATGTACATATTTTTTGGCTTCAGTTGGAGAGTAACCCTGCCGACAGATGTTAATCTGTCAAGTAGAGAGTTGGATAAAAGTATAGGTTGATTTTTTTATAATGGTTTCATTTAATGACCTTCTCTATTAGTTATCTATTGCTGCTGTAGCAAGTCACCAAAAATGTGGTCTGTGCTGTGCTTAGTCATTCAGTCATATCGGACTCTTTGAGACCACATGGACTGTAGCCTGCGAGGCGCCTCTGTCCATAGGGATTCTCCAGGCCAGAAACCTGGAGGGGGTTGCCATGCCCTCCTCCAGGGGATCTTCCCAACCCAGGGATCAAACCCAGGCCTCCTACGTTGTGGGCAGATTCTTTACCAGCTGAGCTACCAGGGAAATACCCTAAATGTAGTCAACACAAATTTATTATCTCACAGCTTCTGTAGATCAGAAGTCCAGGAGGGCTCATCTGAGTCCTCTTGCTTAGGAACTCAGAAGGCTGAAGTCAGCCTTGAATACATATTATTGGTGCTGCATTCTTTACTGGATACTTTGGAGAAAATATTCTTCCAGCCTATTTGAGTGTGTTGGCTAAATTCAATTTCATGTGATTTTAGGAATGAAGTCTCCATTTCCTTGCGGTCTATCAGCTAGGGAAAGGTCTTCAGTCCTTTCCTTGCAGTCTATCAGCTAGGGAAAGGTCTTCAGTCCTTGAAGCTACCTGCATTCATTTTCATTCTTTCCATGTGGACCCCTTCAGTCTCAATAGATTGTGTCTCTTTCCTGTTTTGCATTTCTCTGTCTTTTCCTTGTGCTGTATCTCTCTAACTCTAGTCAGAGAACATTCTTTGCTTTTAAAGGACTCGTGTGATTATATGGGATGCAGATAATCTATGATAGTTTTCTTATCTTAAGGAGCACAAACTTAATTACAGCTACAAAGTTCCTTTGCCACATAATGTGACATATAGATTCCTGGGATTCTGGTATGGACATTTTTTAACAGAGCCATTATTCTTACTATACATTCTTTTTAGCCCCATCACTTATCTCACACTCCATTATAATAAAACTGTGATAGTCCCAGACATCTATAGGATTTTTCAAAGCAAATCAGCTGGTCTCAAGTTCAACTCACTCCATATATATTCTAGGTAATACAAAAGAACAAGACTGGAATTAGACCACTTATCAGTAAAACTTGGTGCTTAAAATTATTGGAAAAATACCTTCAGAATTCTGGAGGCAAGTCATTTTCAATCTATAATTCTTTACCACACACACAAAATGAATCATGTGGTTATAGAATAAAATATTTTTAAATAGTGAAGGAGTGAAAAGTGTCTCATGTACCCTCTTTTTGGACAATACTTGAAAATGTGCCCCCAGAAAAATAAACAAATAAATGAAAAAAAAAAAAAAAAGATGAGATTCAGGAACCATTTTAGTCAATACCATATTTTAATAAAAATAATTTTTTAAAAATTGGCTTTGCAAAATCTTTAGACATAAGAGAGTTGAAAGCACATAGAGAATCATTACTTCTCATACAAGATTTTCTCAGTATTTGGTTTTTAAAAATTGTATGTATATGTTGCTTTGACTTTTAAAAAAGGCACTTCAAAATACTACCACTCTAAATTGAATCACTAGATTGAAGATTTCTTTGAGAAATAAAATGCAGCAGAAGAGACTCTCCATGACTTTCAAATCTGGGCATTGAGAAATCTTCAGCTTCTACTTAAAACTTAATATTCAAGACCAGCTACAGTATTTTAAGAAGGTCAAAACATATGGAAAGACTACCTGGAGGAAAAAAGAGACATCTTGGTCAATAGTCCCAGTCAGCTTCCAGCCAACACAGCTCCAATTGTCAGCCAAGTAAATGATTTGATCTAGCTATTTCAGCCCAGTTGAGAGTTCAGTTGACTTCAGCCTTTACCAATATTCAGGAAGCATAAGAACTACACAGTGGACCCCAGTCTATCCACAGAATCATGAAAGGTAAGAAATAATTGTTGTAGTTGTAAGCTGCTATGTTTTGGAGTAACTTATTATATACAATTAGATAACCCAAACAATATTCATTTTATAAATTAATCCATTTAATGGATTACAAGTAGCTGGATTAATATATAAGCCCTTAGATTGTCCATTTATTCAAATATCTTATTTTCTAATCTTTTGAATATCTATTGGTTATGCAGAAATAATTTTCCCTTACTAGTAATCATTAACCAGGCATATGTCTTGTCTCTCTTTAAAACAATTTATTGATGTTCTAGAAATAGATCTATCACATATGTAGCACTACTGGAAAATTTCCTTTTGAGAGATAAAAATAACTACTTACACTTTATTTCTGCTATTGGATAAACTGTTATAAATATACAGCTTTAGATAGTACAAAGTATAAGTAGTTATTTTTATCTCTTTATCCAATAGCAGAAATATTAAGTTCCACATCTTCTGGATAAAATATTTCACTTAATATTTCTGCTATTGGAGAAACATAAATATATAGTACAGTTCCATATCTTCTGGATAAAATATTTCACTTAATATTTCTGCTATTGGATAAACTGTTATAAATATACAGCTTTAGATATTCATTATATTTTTCACACAAATTGCTTTTGTTAGCCTACTAAGATGAAGCTTGAGATTGATTTCAAGGATAATCATATAACTATGAACTTTCAAAGACTGTACACTGTATTTCCACAGCAGACAGTCTTGCGTTTGAGGGAGTAAATGTATGTTTAGAATGTAAAAGGCTTTTACACTGCTAGACTTAGAAAATTTATTTGAAAGATTCACTTGACCAGTTGATATCATTTCACATAATTATACTGTATATAGGCTAATATACAATGTCAGATGTACTCCTTTGTGTATGAAAAAAAAATGTGCATATCTTTTTGGTGTTTTAGTAAAATTTAGTATAAGTGAAAATGTTCCAGTACTTCCATAATGTTCATTTGTTTGAGTAGACTAACAAAATATATTCGCTTGGCATAGATTTCCCTAACAGAATGGGAAAGACTAGGGATCTCTTCAAGAAAATCAGAGATACCAAAGGAACATTTCATGCAAAGATGGGCTCGATAAAAGACAGAAATGGTATGGACCTAACAGAAGCAGAAGATATTAAGAAGAGATGGCAAGAATACACAGAAGAACTGTACAAAAAAGATCTTCATGACCCAGATCATCACGATGGTGTGATCACTGACCTAGAGCCAGACATCCTGAAATGTGAAGTCAAGTGGGCCTTAGAAAGCATCACTATGAACAAAGCTAGTGGAGGTGATGGAATTCCAGTTGAGCTATTCCAAATCCTGAAAGATGATGCTGTGAAAGTGCTGCACTCAATATGCCAGCAAATTTGGGAAACTCAGAAGTGGCCACAGGACTGGAAAAGGTCAGTTTTCATTCCAATCCCAAAGAAAGGCAATGCCAAAGAATGCTTAAACTACCACACAATTGCACTCATCTCACATGCTAGTAAAGTAATGCTCAAAATTCTCCAAGCCAGGCTTCAGCAATATGTGAACCATGAACTTCCTGATGTTCAAGTTGGTTTTAGAAAAGGCAGAGGAACCAGAGATCAAATTGCCAACATCCGATGGACCATGGAAAAAGCAAGAGAGTTCCAGAAAAACATCTATTTCTGCTCTATTGACCATGCCAAAGCCTTTGACTGTGTGGATCACAATAAACTGTGGACAATTCTGAAAGAGATGGGAATACCAGACCACCTGATCTGCCTCTTGAGAAATTTGTATGCAGGTCAGGAAGCAACAGTTAGAACTGGACATGGAACAACAGACTGATTCCAAATAGGAAAAGGAGTACGTCAAGGCTGTATATTGTCACCCTGTTTATTTAACTTCTATGCAGAGTACATCATGAGAAATGCTGGACTGGAAGAAACACAAGCTGGAATCAAGATTGCTGGGAGAAATATCAATAACCTCAGATATGCAGATGACACCACCCTTATGGCAGAAAGTGAGGAGGAACTAAAAAGCCTCTTGATGAAGGTGAAAGTGGAGAGTGAAAAAGTTGGCTTAAAGCTCAAATTTCAGAAAACGAAGATCATGGCATCCGGTCCCATCACTTCATGGGAAATAGATGGGGAAACAGTGGAAACGGTGTCAGACTTTATTTTTTCTGGGCTCCAAAATCACTGCAGATGGTGACTGCAGTCATGAAATTAAAAGAGGCTTACTCCTTGGAAGGAAAGTTATGACCAACCTAGATAGCATATTCAAAAGCAGAGACATTACTTTGCCAACAAAGTTCCGTCTAGTCAAGGCTATGGTTTTTCCTGTGGTCATGTATGGATGTGAGAGTTGGACTGTGAAGAAGGCTGAGCACCGAAGAATTGATGCTTTTGAACTGTGGTGTTGGAGAAGACTCTTGAGAGTCCCTTGGACTGCAAGGAGATCCAACCAGTCCATTCTGAAGGAGATCAGCCTTGGGATTTCTTTGGAAGGAATGATGCTAAAGCTGAAACTCCAGTACTTTGGCCACCTCATGCGAAGAGGTGACTCATTGGAAAAGACTCTGATGCTGGGAGGGATTGGGGGCAAGAGGAGAAGGCAACGACAGAGGATGAGATGGTTGGATGGCATCACTGACTCGATGGACGTGAGTCTCAGTGAACTCCAGGAGTTGGTGATGGACAGGGAGGCCTGGCATGCTGCGATTCATGGGGTCGCAAAGAGTCCGACACGACTGAGCGACTGATCTGATCTGATTTGATGAATTCACTTTGTATAAACAATTCCATTTAAATAAACTTTTGGTTGATGATTTCTACTTAGTAAATGAATTTCTAGATGCAGCCCAAAGCTACAGTTTAATTTTCAAAAGCAGTATTCCTAACACTTGCTACTGCTACTGTTAAGTCACTTCAGTCGTGTCCGACTCTGTGCGACCCCATAGACAGCAGCCCACCAGGCTCCGCCATCCCTGGGATTCTCCAGGCAAGAACACTGGAGTGGGTTGCCATTTCCTTCTCCAGTGCATGAAAGTGAAAAATGAAAGTGAAGTCGTTCAATCGTGTCCAACTCTCAGCAAACCCATGGACTGCAGCCTTCCAGACCCCTCCATCCATGGGATTTTCCCTAACACTTGAGTCTACCCAATAACCAAAGTGCTCATCTTTCATTTTAATTAAATAAAGGAACTAGCAGCTAATTTTATTTTAAAAACATAGCCAAACGCTTACTTGATTTTAAAAGCCATATAATAGTGTTCTTAAATTTCCATTGTCAGATTTGTATAATTGTCTTAGAATAAAGTTATTAGATTGGATTATTGAGAGGCTGTGGAGCAGTGGAAGCACACAGTAAATGTTAGTTTAGTTGCGTGTGACAAGGAAGATAGGAGGAGAAGCAAGAGAACACAAGCAGAAACTCTTGTACCTTCTCATTGAAATGTTTCAACGGCTTAGGCAAATCTTTTTATCCCTGTATTACAAACAAGGAAACAGGCATGAGAGAAGGGCAATAATTTTTCCAAAAGTCACGAAGATGATAAATGTTGAATTCAAGTTTTAAACCCAAATATCTGACCCCAAACTAGGGTTTTTTCCTCTTTATCATGTTACTTCCATCAGGCTCAAACCAGTCAGTACAGGGCAGACATTTTCAACAGCATGGATTCATTGTATCTCTAGATCTATTTTGATGGTACACATGATCACTTTAAGCAACTAGTATTCATAGGTGGAGCATTGGTCGTTGGTTAACAAGAAACAGAGTTCAGACTGGAATCTAAGGATTGGATCTGGAAACAACAACCTACCTCTTCCATACACTTGACTCAGAAACGATTCGAATTCTCTATAGTGATGAAAAAGTTTTTTTAAGAGATTGAAACTTCCTATCCCCAGTATAAGATGGTTGATTTAACCTCAGCGTAGCTTGGGAGAAATTGCTTTGTCTGTCTCAGACTCAGTTTCCTCAGCAAGAAATGATGCTAGATATTGGGTATTTTATTGCTATCTCTATTTTTTTTTTTTTTGATGAAGAAATAGGAGATCTCCTTAGAAACTAGGAGAAATTATGACATCCTAAACAAAATCTCTCCCTCTCAAGAGTTTTTCTGCCCCAAAGTCACTATAATTTGATAAAAAGAAAGGAGAGAAGGTAATTTCAAGTTATCTGATTCTATCCTGGGCTCAACAACTCTTCTGGGATCCCAGTCAGTTATTTCTTTCAGGGCATGATAGTGCATAAAGAGTTATTGCACCTTCTTAAAGGAAACAATTTTTCTGTCATTGTGATTCATTTAAGTTCAGTCACTCAGTCGTGTCCTGCTCTTTGCAACCCCATGGACTGCAGTGTGCCAGGCTTCCAGGTCCATCATCAACTCCCAGAGCTTGCTGAAACCAAGTCAGTGAAGCCATCCAACCATCTCATCCTCTGCTGTCCCCTTCTCCTCCTGCCCTCAATCCTTCCCAGCATCAGGGTCTTTTCAAATGAGTCAGCTCTTCACATCAGGTGACCAAAGTATTAGAGCTTCAGCTTCAGCATCAGTCCTTCCAATGAATATTTAGGCCTGATTTCCTTTAGGATGGACTGGTTGGATCTCCTTGCGGTCCAAGGGACTCTCAAGAGTCTTCTGCAACACCACAGTTCAAAAGCATCAATTCTTTGGTGCTCAGCTTTCTTTATAGTCCAACTCTCACATTCATACATGACTATGGAAAAACCATAGCTTTGACTAGACAGAACTTTGTTGGCAAAGTGGTCACAGTGATTACTCCTAGTACATTGGTTTGTTTTGAACTCCTTGAATAAAAGAGTTGTATCCTATATTATTCAAGGTTTACATTTGTTGCAGTGCTCTGCCAATTTTCAAATAAGCAAAGTAATCTCAACATTTTCCTATCAATAAGAGATCACAGGGTGGAGAAACTCACTTGTTAATTTGCACTAGTGGTGTTAGGAACTATTGAAAATTGCATTTTATAGATTAGAAGATAAGGGCAAACAATTAAAACCCACTAAATATATTTTTTTCAGGGAAATTTCCTACTTCAAATTATTTACATAAACATCCGTTGCTCTAACTGTACCATGAGAGTGAAATATTACCAAGTTTTAGTAGCACTTTAAATCACTAAGTCTTTTCTAAGCAATGGAATGAGACACCATTTCTCTTTTTAGCAATGGGATGAGACATTGTGTATTTATTTTCTCCAATAAAGCAAGAACAGGAAAAAAGATTTAAATTCTGCTTATAAGAAAAAATTCATTTTAAATGAAGATCATTAAACACTGAAATAAGGATGGGGAAAGCTCAAAATAGGAAAAGATGTGTTTTAACTAGAGAATAGACTTTCTGTCTCCTGGAAAGTTTCAGTTATGGCCCAAGGACCGTCCGTTCCCATACATTTAACACGTGTTAGTCTGTTACTGTTGTGCTCAATTGTATCCGACTCTGTGACCTTGTGGACTGTAGCCCACTAGGCTCCTCTGATGATGGAATTTTCCAGGTAAGAATACTGGAGTGGTTTGCTATTTCCTACTCCAGGGGATCTTCGTAAGAGTGAAATAATAATAACAACAACAAGGTAAGAAAGTGGTGTTTTCACTACAAAACTGAGAAACGGATAGGAAGAAATATTTGGGTCAAAGTTTTAATATACATAAAGTTATACATGTTTCCTGTTAAAAATGAGAAAACAGGCCTCAGATGGAGTACCTTATGCTAAACCTTATATCACCAAACTAAGACTTAATTACAGGCTCTAGTTTTGCAAAAATGATAACTTAAAGCAGTCAATCAGGAATGGCCTGATCAGGACTAGTTAGGTGGTCTGCTACCATGCCATAAAGGAAAGTAACCTTCCAATAACCAACCTGCCTTTTTGACTAATCCAAGTTCCTTGTTTCTGCTCTTTTCTGCCTATAAAATTCTTTCATTTTGTACAGCTCCTCAGAGCTCCTTTCTATGTGCTAGACTACATGCTGCCAGATTCTAATGAATTTTTGCTCAGATAAACTCAGAAGCTTTAATATGCTTCAGTTTATCTGGTAACAGCTCTGATGTCAGAAGAGGGAACCACAGACAACCCTGACAGTCTCCAGGAGTGACAAATAACTAGATGCAGGTACTTGTTGAGCCCTTTGAATTTACTTCTTTCTGGAAGTGATAAGTCCCTCTCAGATCCTAGGTCCATAGATTTTGCATTAGGAGCTTAAAAGTTTGAGTGTTTCTTTCTCTGCACTGGATCCAGACATCAGCCAGAGTTGAACTGTGTTTGACTTAGAAACCAGACTAGGTACAGCTTAAGCTGAGCCAGATCTGGTGTAAGGCCTTGGGCAAATAAAAATTTGTTTTAAGGCTGAGCAAGCAAATTAACCTTAAGATAATCACCAAAGATAATCTTGAATTACAATAGCCACAGTGGAGAAATTTTAACCTAGATAAGCTTACCCATTTATGAGGCGCCCTGGAGAAAATAAAGAATTCATGGGCAATCCAGGAGATAGGAGTTCAACCCACAACAGTATTCTTGTCTGGAAAATCCCATGGACAGAGGAGCCTGGTGCGCTACAGTCCATGGGGTCACAAAGAGCTGGACACGACTTAGCAACTGAACCATCACCACTAGAGAAAATGGGGTCTCGGTAAAGTGCTCACCACAAAATGTGGAGGGAAAATTATTTTTTCTCTCCAGTTTATGGTGATGAAAATGACACACACTGGGACACCCCAATAATACCAGGGCCTGTAGATGGTGGGAAAACTGGCAGAAGCTGGCAAAGAGTGAGAATTCATACCAGAGCTTTCCCGGGTTTCTCTCTGTGGTGTGTCGACCACAAATCGGCACTTGCCGTGAGTGCTTGCCGTCTATTTCTGCAAGGATTAAATCATGTGCTGCTTTAGCTGCTGACCTTCAACACCGCCTGAATGAGTTCAAGGTGAAGAGCAGAAATGAGGCATTCTGTGCTCTGGGAAACCAGTGGGACAGGTCTTCAGAGAGCTAGATATTTTCAGGAGCTGGTTTTATGAGCCAATTCTTGTGTCTCCTCCTATCTTGAAAAGCACTAAAATCCTTCCTAGTGACAGTTGCAGAAGCTTCACGAGACCAGCAGAAACTTTCTCCAAAAAAAACAACAACAAAAAAGTGTTTTTGATTGCAGATACTCCCCCTTTACCAAAATCACACATATTCGCTCCTTTCCCCCTGCCTTTTTGGAATAGTTTCTCAGAGCTATCTGAGGTGCTGTCTCCTGGGCTGCAGTCCTC
This sequence comes from Bubalus bubalis, assembly GCF_019923935.1. NCBI lineage: Eukaryota > Metazoa > Chordata > Mammalia > Artiodactyla > Bovidae > Bubalus > Bubalus bubalis. The sequence continues at coordinate 8,651,486 of NC_059171.1, read as the reverse complement.
ATATGGCCCCAAATAAAATTTAACCCACAACTCCCATGTTGGGCATCTTTTTCAGTCAACAGGTGCTTGGTCAAGAAAGGAAGATTATATTTTGTCCCTTCCTTTCCAAATTCAGGTTAACAGGCTGTCAGAGGAGACCAGACCATCAAGAAAACATGATTTCTGATGACCCGAGATTGACCTGGGCCATGGGAGATTCCTCAACTCTTTCTTTGTCCTTAGAATGTATTTTTGGCCCATCATTCCCACAATGGGGACCTTTTTCAAGGATACAATCTTGAGAGATAATACGTGGTTGAGATCATCTAGGCAGTGTTCTTAACTGAACTCAATTAAGGCCTCTATGCAAAATTTTAAGATGCCAGTGGGTGAGGGCAAAGATTTACTTACCTTACAAACATCAAAAACATCTTTCTATGTAAAGTCCCTTGCTTATTAAATCTTTAACCTACCTATCAGAAACCATCTGCCTCTTTCTTCAGTCTGTCCCTGCCTTCCAAGTAGGGAGGTCAGTTTCAGATTTCACCCAGGAAGGTCCCAAGGTTTCAAACCAACAATTCATAATCCAGCCAGGAGACCAAATGGGGTGGGAAGGAATCCCAAATTGGTCATCAATCCCTGTGTGAGGAGGGGTGACCCATATATTAGATGCTTGTGGACCACTGAATGAGTGTGGGACAACCCCCAAAAGCCAGCTGGTTTGATGTGTTTGTTTGAGGAACTTCTGCAAAGTGGGGGAATGAATGGTTACACAGTGGGGGGCTCTTACTATGAGCAGGTCTGTGGTGGCCACTGATGCTTAATAAGAGGCTGACTCTCAAGTCAGAAAATTGGAAGAAGACTGTAGGTTAGAGAAGGATGTGTACTTGTCTCTGCTAGATTCAGGGCTGGCCGACAAGGTTAATAAATTGAGGATGCTAGCACGCCATTTTGCAAAGCTAAGTAGGGCAAAACCTACTGTGAATTACTGTCCAAGTGCTTGTGACAAAGCCTGATTGGAATGCTAAGAGGTAGAAACCCTAGGAAAATGAGGAGAGTAAAGGATGGATGTCGTGGGGATTGACAGTTAAACAAACACTCCATACTAAATGAAAGCAAAAGCACAGTAACAGTAACTCAACCAGCAATTGTTGTTCAGTTACTCAGCTGTGTCTGACTCTTTGTGACCCCATGGACTGCAGCACGCCAGGCTTCCCTGTCCTTTCTGGAGTTTCCTCAAACTCATGTCCATTGAGTTGGTGATGCCATCCAACCATCTCATCCTCTGTCATACCCTTCCCTCCTGCCTTCAGTCTTTCCTAACATCAGGGTCTTTTCCAACAAGTATGCTCTTTGCATCAGGTGGCCAAAGTGTTAGAGCTTCAGCTTCATCACTCCTTCCAATGAATATTCAGGGTTGATTTCCTTTAGGATTGACTGGTTTGATCTCCTTGCTGTCCAAGGGACTCTCGAGAGTCTTCTCCAAACCACAATTCGAAGGCATCAATACTTCAGTGCTCAGCCTTTTTCATTGTCTACCTCTCACATCCATACATGACTACTGGAAATACCATAGCTTTGACTATTCAGAGCTTTGTAGGCAAAGTAATGTCTTTGCTTTTTAATATGCTGTCTAGGTTTGTCATAGCTTTTCTTCTAAGGAGCAGGCGTCTTTTAATTTTGTGGCTGCAGTCACTGTTCACATTTCCCACCAGGGAACCAAAGAAAAACTCTGAATTCCTTAAATTGAGATATCTGGTTTTCTTTAATTACCAATAAAATTTTGATTTCTAGGCTACCTGACTTCTGTTACAAAACTTCTATATAACCTGGCTCCTCCCTTTGACTCCTCAGAGCAGTTCTCTCATGGTTACTTGAGAAGCTGTCTCCTGGGCTTGAGGTCCTAAAAATTCCCACTGAATAAAACATAACTCTTGATCAAATCAAGATGGTGGAGTAGAAGGACATGTACTCATTTCCTCCTGCAACAGCACCAAAATCACAACCACTTATTGAACAGCCATTAACAGGAGGACACTGGAACCCACCAAACTAAAAGACATCCCACATCCAAAGACAAAGGAGAAGCCGCAACAAGATGGTGAGAGGGGTGCAATCATGATAAAATCAAATCCCATACCTGCTGTGTGGGCAGCCCACAAATTGGAGAACAGTAATACCAAAGAAGTTCTCTCACTGTTGTGAAGGCTCTGAGTCCTACATCAAGTTTCCCAGCTTGGGGGTCTGGCACAGGGACTAGGAACCCCTAGGGAATCTGACTTTGAAAGCCAGTGGGGTTTGATTACAGGACTTCCAGAGGACTAGGGAAAACAGAGACTCCACTCTTGGAGGGCCCAAAGAAAATCTTTAGTGCACCAGGACCCAAGGGAAACGAGCGATATCCCCACCAGACACCGAGCCAGACTTACCTGCTAGTGTTGGAGGGTCTTCTGGGAAAGTGTAGGTCAGCAGTTTCTCACGATGGGGTGAGAAGCAATGGCAGTAGCAGGCCTGGGAGGTGTCCCTTGGCCAGTGAGCCCTCTTGGAAGTCACCATTAACACTACCATAGAGCCTGCAGACTCCAAGGCTGGATCAACTCGGGCCAACCAACTGACAGGAGGGAGTGCAGCCCCACTCGTCAGATAACTGGATTGAAGTTTTACTGAACACACACTGCACACCAGAGCAAGAAGCAGTTTTTCCAACTACCAGTCCCTCCTGTCAGCCTCACCCACCACAGGGCAGACTGAAGAAGTAATAAGAACCACAGCCCAACAGCCTCCAGAACAAAAACTCAAACCAGAGAAAGTTAAATGAAATGAAAAGGCAGAGGACTAGCTCCTAGATGAAAGAACAGGATAAACCACCAGAAAAACAACTAAATGAAGTGGAGAGAAGCAGCCTTCCAGAAAAATAATTCAGAACAATGATAGTGAAGATGATCCAGGTTCTTGGAAAAAGAATGGAGACTATGCAAGAAATGTTTACCAGAGACCTAGAAGAACTAAAGGCAAAAAAAAACAGAGATGAACAATCAGTAGTAGAATAACTGAAGTAGAAAAATGGATAAGTGACCTGGAAGACAGAATGGTGGAAATGGTGCAAAACAGAATATAGAAAAAAGAATGAAAAAAAAAAAAAATGAAGACAACCCTAGAGACCTCTGAGACAAAAGTGAATGCACCAACATTTGAATTATAGGGGTCCCTAAAGGAGAAGAGAGATATAAAGAGCCTGAGAAAATATTTGAAGAGATAATAGCTGAAAACTTCCTTAATAGGGGAAAGGAAATAGTCAGTCAAGTCCTGGAAGCACAGAGTGTCCCAGGCAGGATAAACCCAAGGAGAACACACAGAGACTCATAGCAATCAAACTGACAAAAATTAAAGACAAAGATAAAATATTAAAATCAGCAAGGGAAGGTGACCACCTATAAGGGAACTCACATAAGGTTATCAACTGATTTATCAATAGAAACTCTACAAGCCAGAAGGGAATGGCATGATATATTTAAAGTGAGAAAAGGGAAGAAACTACAACCAAGAATACTCTATCCAGCAAGACTCTCATTCAGATTTGATAGAGAAACCCACAGCTTTCCAGACAAGCAAAAGTTAAGAGAATTCAGTACCACCAAACCAGCTTTGCAACAAATGCTAAAGGAACTTCTCTAGGCAAGAAACAAGAGAAGCAAAAATGCTACCTAAAGAAAATAAACCCAAAAGGATTAAGAAAATGGTAATAGTATCATACATATTGATAATCACTTAAAATGTAAATGAATTAAATGCACCAACCAAAAGACATAGACTGACCGAGCAGATGAAAACATGTGCATGTATACATGTTCACTTACCACATCACTACTTAACACCCCATATTGTATGTAATTATTTTATATTGTTAGGTTAATTGTATTTTCATTATAACTTGCAGTTGTAATTATCTTTTCTTTCTTGTCTGGCTATTAATTGTGAGAAATGATACACATCACTTACTATTGTAATTATGTAACTATTATTCAGAGAAGGCAATGGCACCCCACTCCAGTACTCTTGCCTGGAAAATCCCATGGACAGAGGAGCCTGGTGGGCTGCAGTCCATGGGGTCGCTAGGAGTCGGACACGACTGAGCGACTTCACCTTCACTTTTCACTTTCATGCATTGGAGAAGGAAATGGCAACCCACTCCAGTGTTCTTGCCTGGAGAATCCCAGGGACGGAGAAGCCTGGTGGGCTGTCATCTCTGGGGTCGCACAGAGTCGGACATGACTGAAGCGACTTAGCAGCAGCAGCAACTATTATTCACCTGATATCATAGTTTCATGATTGGTGGACAGAACATAATAGAAGTATATATCACTAAAACTACCATTTGATAGAAAAACTGTAATCATTTTTAAAAATCCAGATGCATATCAGAATTATCTTGGAATTTTTGAAAAACACAAATGCCAAGGTATTGTTTTTTTGCCCAGAGCTCTAGATGTAATTCTAACGAGCAGCTATGTTTAAAAACAACTAGACTATATGATGATCTTTTAACTAGTTTGTTTCACTTTTTCTATTTCATATTCAGTGCTCCCATTTCATTTAGTTTTTATTTTCCAATTTCTCTGTCTCTTTTGTTGTTGTTGCTCTTTCTCAAGACTTTATCAAGTGTAGTAGGAAAGCTTTTGTATACATATATATATAATATATATGTAGTAAGTATATATATTGTAGAAAACGTGAATTTTTTCTAAGTTTTTGCTAAAATATTTTTGAAATTTTGGTTCCACTTGTTTGACTAAGGATAACTAGAATGCTCGATTTCTAACCTATATTCACTCAAAACTGATATATTTCCATTTATTCTGGCATCTAGCATTATTGCTAAAAGTTTAGAAAGTTTATTACTTAAGTGATTTAAAAAAATTTTGAATGAGGCTTCAACTTCTAACACAATTATAAAAATATAAAGAAGTATTATGTTTTATGATATAGTATTATTAATGAAAGTTTTGTTTCATTTGTTTCATTCAGGTTTGTTCAAATTTCACAAAATTTAATGCTAGTATCCATTATTTGTTTACATATCTTACTAAAGATTGCACATTGTATTTAGTTGCATTGAGCTGCTTCAGCTGAGTGCAACAAGTTCTGATAAATTCTCTTTTCATTATTTTATTCATTTTTATTCATATTTACAAATATTTTCTAACTTTCCTTGCTATGGCTTCTTAGATACACCCATCATTTAAAAGTGGATATTAACTTTTCAAATCCATGAAATTTTTAAACTATCCTTGATATTTATTTCTCACTTTGATATTAGTTTAGCATTTAAATGCATTCTTCTCTGAAATCACCCTCTGTGTTTTTTCAGTCTTCTAATTGTTTTGAAGCTTTCAATGGCTAAGTCAAAGATCTCTCTTGGTAAAAGTCACGTTGCACTTGAAAATATGTGGGTTATTTTCAAATATTTTTTGATATTTATTTCAACATAATTCCACAGTTATAAGAGAACAGACTCCATATGATTTCAATACCTTTAGACCATGAAATTTTTGCACCTTGTTGTATGTCCCTGGATATGTTCCAATGTTTCCTGGTTTATAGTCTATGGGATCTTGAATAGAATTTGTACTGTGCTGCTCTGTGAAAACTGTATAAATTTTAATTATGTTAAATTGGTTCACAGTGCTTTTGAGGTCCACTATGTGCCTTCTACTTTTCCGTCTATTCATTCTATTAATTTGTCTGTTAAATTTATTTTTTAATGAAACAAAGATGAATTTTTCATGATAAAAGGTACAATTCACAAAGAAGATAGACATCATAAACCATTAGACACTTTAACAACAAAGAAACAAAGATACATTGCAAAGATACAAAGCAAAATTCAGAAAAAAGATATGAGAAAAGGAAAAAATATATAATCATAGTTAGACATATTAACATTTCTCTGAGAATATTTTATCAAGTGCAGAAAAAATAAGAATAGGAGCATCTTGAATGATGTCATTAATAATTTAAATATAATAGGTTTATATTTAATTTATATTAATCATATCCTACACAAACATATTTAAAATTTTGTATCTCATATGTTGTTATTAGATGTCCATAGGACATTCAGAAAAACTGGCAAAAAGATGAAAGAGAAAGTTGCTCAGTCATGTCTGACTCTTTGCAACACCATGGACTGTAGCACGCTAGTCTCCTCTGTCCATAGAATTCTCCAGACAAGAATACTGGAGTGGGTTGCCATGCCCTTCTCCAGAGATCTTCCAGACCTAGGGCTTGAACCCAGGTCTCCTACACTGCAGGCAGACTCTTTACTGTTTGAGCTATTTGGGAATCCATTAGATGTCCATAGGACATTTAGAAAAACCAGCAAAAAGATAAACATAACTAAATTTCTATTAAATGCTAGTTTTGGTGATATAGATTTCTATTTTCTGTTGACCAATCATGATACAATGGTATTAAGTGAGTAATAGTTACAGAATCACAATAGTAAAAGATGCTGATCAGTTTTCAAAATCAATAGCCAGACCAAAAATAAAAAGATAATTACTATTGCAAGCCATAATGGGAACATGAGTAACCTAACAAGATAAAATGATTACTTGCAATTTGGGGGATCAAGCAGAGTGATGTGGTAAGTGGAAGTGCGTATGTGCACATGTTCATCTGTTGGTGCATTTAATCCACGGAGAAAGAAATGGCACCCACTCTAGTATTCTCGCCTGGAGAATCCCATGGACAGAAGAGCCTGGCAGGCTACAGTCCATGGGGTCGCAAGCATTGGACACAACTTAGAGACTAAACCACCACCACCACATTTAAGGTAATTATCAATATGTATGATCCTTTAACCATTTTCTTAATTGTTTTGGGTTTATTTTCTGTAGTTAGGGCTTTTGCTTCTCTTGTTTTCTGCCTAGAGAAGTTCCTTTAGCATTTGCTGTAAAGCTGGTTTGGTGGTGCTGAATTCTCTTAACTTTTGCTTGTCTGGAAAGCTTTTGATTTCTATCAAATATGAATGAGAGTCTTGCTGGGTAGAGTATTCTTGGTTATAGGTTCTTCGCGTTCATCACTTTAAATATATCATGCCATTCCCTTGTGGCTTGTAGAGTTTCTGTTGAGAAATCTGATAGCCTGATGGGCGTTCATGGTCTGGTTAATGGTGATCTCCAAGAGGGTTTACACCAAAGGGGACTTTGCAAAACTGCGTCCAGTCCCCCCATCCCTGTGGTGAGCCCCTGCTGACCCACGCCTCCACAGGAGACCCTCCAACACGTGCAGGTAGTTTTGGTTCAGCCTCCTGTGGGGTTTCTGCTCCTTTCCTCTGAGTCTTGGTGCATGCAAGGTTTTGTTTGTGCCCTCCAAGACTGGGGTCCCTGCTTCTCCCAGTGGAAGTCTTGTAGTCAAATCCTTCTGGCCTTCAAGGTCAGATTCCCTGGGGATTCCCAGACACTTTATCAGGTTCCCAGGCTGCGAAGCCTGGTGTGGGGTTCAGAACCTTCACAACAGTGGGAGAACTTCTTTGGTATTATTGTTCTTCAATTTGTGAGTCACCCACCAGGCGGATATGGGATTTGATTATTGTGATTTTGCCCCTCCTACTGTCTCACTGTGGCTTCTTCTTTGTCTTTGGACGTGGGGTATCTTTTTTGATAGGTTCCAGGGTCCTCCTGTTGGTGGTTGTTCAACAGCTAGTTGTGATTTTGGTGCTCTCACAGGAGGAGGTATGTGTGTGTCCTTCTACTCTGCCATCTTGAACCAGACTCATTCTATTAATTTTTGAGAGTTTGATATTGAAACTCCAACTGAACATCATAATTTATCTATTGAAAAAATAATTGTAATATACAGTGGAACTATATGTAACTGTTCTCTATTTTCCAAGTCTCCTGTAAATATGTTATCATACTTTCATAATTTAAAAAATATAATTCTAAACTTTTAGGTTGTGACTATTTTTTAAGTCAACAATATGTATACATAAATACATATAGTGTGTGTGTGTGTGTGTGTATACAGTCAGTTCAGTTCAGTCGCTCAGTTGTGTCCAACTCTTTGTGACCCCATGAACCGCAGCACCCCAGGCCTCCCTGTCCATCACCAACTCCCGGAGTCTACCCAAACCTATGTCCATTGAGTCAGTGATGCCATCCAACCATCTCATCCTCTGTCGTCCCCTTCACCTCCTGCCTTCAATCTTTCCCAGCATCCGGGTCTTTTCAAATCAATCAGTTCTTTGCATCAGGTGGCCAAAGTAATGGAGTTTCAGCTTCAGCATCAGTCCTTCCAATGAATATTCAGGACTGATTTCCTGGGTAGATAAATTGTTCAGTATAATTCTTGTGTCAATTCTCTCTCATTGAATCTTAACTTTCTTTAGGACATGCTCATTAACCAGCAAAGTTTCTAATCAGAATATGACTCTGGTCACTTAACACACACACACACCAAAAAAACAACCTCTAGGTTATTGCTCAGCAAAAAAAGGACAGAAGCATATTTCAGATGTTTTGCAATGTCTCTCATTTTATAATTTTTGTTATCCACAAGGGGAAATGATTATTCTTTCACTATTCACACTTCACATCCATTAATGTTAATTAAAATGGCACATGGGAAACAAACGCCAAAATTGCCTATAGTGTTGCTGGAGCCCTCAAAGTGGCTAGCTGAAAATATGCATAGATGATGACACAGTAAATGAATCTCATTGGGATAATTCCGCAGCTGAGTAGCTGATTTGCACCAGCAAAATCTAATTATACTAACTAGCTTCCTTATCACCCCCTATGGCAATACAGACCTATTTCAAGATCATGGGAGTCCAATGAACTAGTTAACCTTTTCAGGTTGTCTACTTTAGTTACTGTTTTTTTCCATAGAGCAGTTTATTGAGATGCCGTTCATGTAACGTATTTGCTTTTGAATCACATTCCATTGACATATCTTCATAGTAAAATTTGAAATTACACAATTCAGGAGTTTTAGTATTTATTTCAGGGGTATCACTACCTATAAAGCATCACCCTAGCTCCAACATGTTATTAACATGACATTTTCTCAAGGGATAATTATGACCTCTCAGATACCAAGTGGAGAAGGCAGTGGCAACCCACTCCAGTACTCTTGCCTGGAAAATCCCATGAACAGAGGAGCCCGGTAGGCTGCAGTCCATGGGGTCGAGAAGAGTCGGACACGACTGAGCTACTTCACTTTCACTTTTCATTTTCATGCATTGGAGATCAGATCAGATCAGATCAGATCAGTCTCTCAGTCATGTCTGACTCTTTGCGACCCCATGAATCGCAGCACGCCAGGCCTCCCTGTCCATCACCAACTCCCGGAGTTCACCCAGACTCACGTCAATCGAGTCAGCGATGCCATCCAGCCATCTCATCCTCTGGCGTCCCCTTCTCCTCCTGCCCCCAATCCCTCCCAGCATCAGAGTCTTTTCCAATGAGTCAACTCTTCGCATGAGGTGGCCAAAAGTACTGGACTTTCAGCTTTAGCATCATTCCTTCCAAAGAAATCCCAAGGCTGATCTCCTTCAGAATGGACTGGTTGGATCTCCTTGCAGTTCAAGGGACTCTCAAGAGTCTTCTCCAACACCACAGTTCAAAAGCACCAATTCTTCGGCGCTCAGCCTTCTTCACAGTCCAACTCTCACATCCATACATGACCACAGGAAAAACCATAGCCTTGACTAGACGAACCTTTGTTGGCAAAGTAATGTCTCAAAAGCAAAAACCTTTTGAATAGTCTATCTAGGTTGGTCATAACGTTCCTTCCAAGCAGTAAGTGTCTTTTAATTTCATGGCTGCAGTCACCATCTGCAGTGATTTTGGAGCCCAGAAAAATAAAGTCTGACATTGGAGAAGGAAATGGCAACCCACTCCAGTGTTCTTGCCTGGAGAATCCCAGGGACGGGGGAGCCTGATGGGCTGCCATCTATGGGGTCACAGAGTCGGACATGACTGAAGCAACTTAGCAGCAGCAGCAGCAGATACCAAGAAGTCCATAGTGGAATCATATTAAATACAGGTAAGCAAAACGTTGAATTTCATTAATTGAGATCCAAATGTTCTTAACTCTAAATACTTTTGGTTTAATTTAATAAACATTTATTTCACATAAACCCAATGTCTTTTTTCCTGAGAATTATCTGGTATATAAGACATTTATTTTGGCTAAGTATTAACATTTTTATTTATAGGTGGTGGTGTTTTCAACATGCTGATAAAAATATAAACATTATAAAAACATATACCAGTCTTTCAGCTTTTAAAAACAACTTAAAATACTCATTCTTTATCTATGACAAATATTCTCTTCCCATCCTCCTCCTAACTCTCCATCATCGCTCTGCTAGTCTTATAGGGACTATGCAGACAAGAAATCTCCATATAGGAGAATCACGGTACAAATGTTCAAACCGGGGTACCTCGGTGTCACAGTCCTCTTCACTGGGGAAGATTTTCTAAAGCCGCTTTCTTAGACTATCATAGAACTTCAGAGTTGGAGGAGATCATAAGTGTCAGTTAGTCTGATTCCTTTCTGGTTCTTGATTTTCATCTTCAACAGCCTGCTAAGTCGCTTCAGTCGTGTCCGACTGTGCGACCCCATAGACAGCAGCCCACCAGGCTCCTCTGTCCATGGGATTCTCCAGGCAAGAACACTGGAGCGGGTTGCCATTTCCTTCTCCAATGCATGAAAGTGAAAAGTCAAAGTGAAGTCACCCAGTCATGTCTGACTCCTAGTGACCCCATGGACTGCAGCCCACCAGGCTCCTCTGTCCATGGGATTTTCCAGGCAAGAGTACTGGAGTGGGGTGCCATTGCCTTCTCCACTTCAACAGCCTAAGATACAGAATATCTTGCCTACCAAGATTTCATTTCTGAATAGTTTGACTTGCAGGTTTTTTCCTCAAATTTTGAAATTAAAATCCCTACGTCTCTTATCCATTGGCCTTCTGAGGAAACTTTTTAATAAAAGGCAAGAAAAAGGCAGATGGTGTAGGAAATTTTAAGTGCTGAGTAAGTCCGACAACCCAGAAATGTCAATGAGAGCAGAAAAAAGTCCCAAGGCCAGCTCTCTCTAGTCAAAAGATAAAAAGGGGGCTGTCTAGCAAAAACAGTGAACAATGATAGTAGACAGTAACCTCTCTGCTCCAACCAAGTATCACAGAGAAAACCTTGGCTATACCTTACCTCTGTCAGCAGAAGCCAAGTGAAGAACACTGACTTCCACGCCTTCCTGACTGTAACAAGTCGCCCTTATCATGCGGTGTTCGAGAAGGTGCAATGTGGAGGCAGGACTTTCATCCCTGCCGGAAGTAACCAGCGTTCCTCACGGTGTCAGTGGAGGCCTTGTGGAGAGTAACACCAGCCTCCCTCTCTTTCCAGTCAGAGTGCTGTCAGTGCAGGGTTAGCAGGGAATTTGAACTCCTGCGCATGTTCAGCAACGAAGAGCAAGTCTATCCCTACTCTGGGCTGTCAGTGGAAGCTGACTAGAGAACCTGCATTTCCACCTCCTCATGACAACAGGACTTCATCCTTCTTTGTCCACAGACATGTCAGAGGAGACTAGTTACATCTTAAGATTTTTAAAAGATCTATAGTCTCACTAGATGATACCCAAGATGTACAGGGTACAACTTAAAATCTCTCATCCTATCAAGAGTCAGACAAAAGCCAACATGAACAAGAAAAGACATTGTACAGACATCAACACTGAGATGACACAGATGGTGGAATTATCTGACAAGGGTTTTTAAGCAGTCATCATAAATATGTTTAAATTAGCCATCACACTCTTCTTAGGTGAAAAAATAGAGTTTTAGCAAAGAAAAAGGAGGTATAAAATTAAAACCCCATGAATTTTTAAAGTTGAAAACCAATATTAAGAAACTCATTTTTAATTCAATGATGGCTTTAACATCAGAATGTAGAGGACAGAGGAAAAAATCTGTGAACTTGAAAACAGAATAATAAAAACTACCTGAATTGAGTAATGGGTAGAAAATAGACTGATAACGTTAAACAGGGTTTAAACGGAACTTCAAAGTCCTGTGAGATTATAACAAAATATCTAATGTTTACATCATGGGAGTCTCAGAAGTAGAGGAGGAAGAGGGAAGGCCTAGAAAAATAACAAAAGAAAATAAATGAGGCCCAAATTTGGCAAAAAACATAAGCCGGCAGATTCAATAAACTAAAGAAACTGCAAACAAGATAAACTCAAAGTAATCTGTGCCAAGACACAGCAAGGATAAATTTCAAATGTCTTACAGCTAGGGATAAAAAAAACAAACAAACAAAAACTGGAAAACAGTTAGAGAGAACACCTTACCTTTAGTGGAAAAGCTATTGGAATGACAGGTCATTTCTCACCAGATACCAGCCCTGAAAGAAAAGAACTATCAATCCCAAATTCTGTGTTCATTGCAAGTATTCTTAAGAAATGAAGGCAAAATCATAACATTCCCAAATGAAAGGAAACTAAGAGAATTTGTCACCTAAATATCTACTACAATGAATAACTAACTGAAGTTTTTGAGATAGAAGGGAAGTGATGAAGGAATCTTGGACTATCAGGAGGGAAGACAGAACAAAGGTAACAGTAAAATTTGGGGTATGTAGAGTTTTCTTCTGAGTTTTCTAAATTGTGTTTGACAATTCAAGACATTTAACATTAAGAATTACTCATTGAACTGAACATACATATTTATTGAAAATCTGCACACAGAAAAATCCCATTTTTTTAATTTAAATTTATTTATTTTAATTGGAGGCTAATTACTTTACAATATTGTATTGGTGTCAAAGAACTAAAATGTTGAAGAGAACTCTAAATCTGAGAGCCATGAAGCATAGTATTGCAGTTCAGCTGAAGCATAAATATTTAGAAAAGGAGTAAAGAGTTAAAATTTAGCGACTAATAGTGTAAAGAAACTGTAGTGTTTACAGAATGCTGAAGAGGACTAATGGCTGATCTGAAAAGGGCTGAAAAAGACATACAAGCTTTACACTTGCAACTATTAGCTGTAACCTGAGATTCAGTTTCCTGAACTCTATAACAGCTGTGTTGAACCATTTCAAAGACCCTTTAAAATTCTAAGACTCTAAGTTTTGTCCCCTAGAGAATGGAAAGCATCACGTAGTAAAATGAACTGCTGATTTTGTGAGTATATAGCTATGCACAGTGGTTGAGAAGGTAGGTTCAGTTACAACCTGAAAAAGAAATGGTTATTTAAACTATTTAAACATCCTGAGAAATCTGTGCAGTTCAAGAAGCAACAGTTAGACCCAGACATGCAACAATGGACTGGCTCCAAATTGGGAAAGGAGTACCTCAAGGCTGTATATTGTCACCCTGCTTATTTAACTTATATGCAGAGTACATCATGCGAAATGCTGGGCTGGATGAAGCACAAATTGGAATCAAGATTGCCAGGGGAAATATCAATAACCTCAGAAATGCAGATGACACCACCCTTATGGCAGAAAGTGAAGAGGAACTCTAGAGCCTCTTGATGAAGGTGAAAGAAGAGAGTGGAAAAAGCTGGCTTAGAACTCAACATTCAAAAAACCAAGATCGTGGCATCCAGTCCCATCACTTCATGGCAAATAGATGGGGAAACAATGGAAACAGTGACAGACTTTTTCAGACCAATTCAGATGGTGACTGGAGTCATGAAATTAAAAGACCTTTGCTCCTTGGAGAATATCCATGACCACCCTAGACAGCAAATTAAAAAGCAGAGACATTACTTTGCCAACAAAATCCATCTAGTCAAAGCTATGGTTTTTCCAATAGTCATGTATGGATATCAGAGTTGGACCATAAAGAAACCTGGGCACTAAAGAATTGATGTTTTTGAACTTTTTTTGGAGAAGACTCTTGAAAGTCCCTTGGACTGCAAGGAATTCAAACCAGTCAATCCTAAAGGAAATCAACCTTGAATATTCATTGGAAGGACTGATGCTGAGGCTGAAGCTCCATTGCTTTGGCCACATGATACGAAGAACTGACTCATTAGAAAGGACCCTGATGCTGGGAAAGATTGAAAGCAGGAGGAGAAGGGGATGACAGAGGATGAGATGGTTAATGGCATCACCAACTCAATGGACATGAATTTGAGGAAGCTCTGGGTGTTGGTGATGGACAGGGAACCCTGGTGTGCTGCAGTTCATGGGGTCACAAAGAGTCAGACATGACTGAGTGCCTGAACTGAACTGACTGATTTAAACTAGTGATGAATCACAAAAATGAATGTATGTGCCTCCTTCCATCTCCACAGTTCTTTCCTAATATTAATTTATCAATCATGATCTAGTCTCTAGCAGTAGTGTGCTAGATGAACTGGCTCTCTAGAGTCAATTGTTTAAATGTTGGAGGGGCTGTAGAGAAATGGGAACCCTCCTACACTGTTGGTGGGAATGAAAGCTAATACAGCCATTATGGAGAACAGTATGGAGATTCGTTAAAACAAAAAAACAAACTAGGAATGAATCTACCATATGATCCAGCAATCCCACTACAGGGCACATATCCTGGAAAAACCATAATTCTAAAAGACACATGTACCCCAGTCTTCACTGCAGCACTATTTACAATAGTCAGGGCATGGAAACAATGTAGATATTCATCTACAGATGAATGGATAAAAATGTGGTGTATATATATATATATATATATATATATATATATGCATACCCCATGGACTACAGCCCACCAGGCTCCTCCACCTTGGGATTTTCCAGGCAAGAGTACTGGAGTGGGTTACCATTGCCTTCTCTGTATGGAATATTACACAGCCATAAAAAGGACAAATTTGAGTCAGTTCTAGTGAAGTAGATAAACCTAGAACCTGTTACACAGAGTGAAGTAAGTCAGGAAGAGAAAAACAAATATATATTAATGCATCTATATGGAATCTATAAAAATGGTATTGATGAAACTATTGACAGGGAAGGAATGGAGATGCAGATGTAGAGAATAGACGTGTGGGCACAGTGAAGGAAGGCGAGAATGAGACGAATGGAGAAAGTAGCATCAACATACATCCACCATCATCCAACATACATACACCATCTGTGTAGAGTAGATAGCTGGTGTGAGGTCGCTATATAACACAGGGAGCCCAGCCTGGTCCTCTGTGATGTCCTAGAGGGGTGAAATGGGGAGAGGGGAGGGAGGTTCAGGAGGGAGGTAATATACATGTAATTATGACTGATTTGCTTTATTGTATGGGCAGAAATCAACACAACATTGTAAAGCAATTTTCCTCCAATTAAAAAAAATTTTTTAAAGACTCAGTTGTTATTTGCATGACAATTGTTAAACCATTGGCAGCATAAAAGTGACCATGGTGGGAGGATTTACAGCACAGAAATGGGCAAACATTAAA
The DNA here is from genome assembly GCF_019923935.1 of Bubalus bubalis. Classification (NCBI taxonomy): domain Eukaryota; kingdom Metazoa; phylum Chordata; class Mammalia; order Artiodactyla; family Bovidae; genus Bubalus; species Bubalus bubalis. The sequence continues at coordinate 8,636,086 of NC_059171.1, read as the reverse complement.
ACAACAGCGGATTTTATTCAGAGAATTGTTTACTGGCACACCACAGAACAGCAATTCTCCTTCTGTAGGCTAGAAATGTATTCATATACTGCCAGCCTCATCCCTCACCATCGACTTCTCTCCATTCCCCCACATTAAACAATGCTTAAAATATGCAGACCTGCAAACACTCCATGCTCCCTCCTGCTTCTCTGCCTAGAACGCCCTCTACCACCACAAACACAGCCATCCTAACTGAGCATCTACCATCATCACTGGGCCCGCTATAACCGCACTCCACTCCATTTTCCCTAGATAATAATTTCTTGTGATTAGATTTTACCGACTCCAGGAGACTCAACCCAGCCTCAGCTGATTGTGTTAAGTATGGTCTGTTTTCTCCCATACTACTCAGCATCATCTTTTTATACCACTTTACTTTGTGTTGAAATTCCTTGTTTACTTCTCTGCACCTCTAACTAAAGGATAAATTCCTTGGAATTAGAGACACAGAGCTTGTGATTCAACACTGCATCCTCAGCTTGTTTGCAGCAGAAGGCACATAGGGATTGTTGAAAAATTGTTTTTGAGTTAAAACTTTACTGACACATTTCAGACTAGTATTTGCTTCTCAGTTCCATCATATCCCATGGTAAATGTTCCCAATTATATGACTGGGATAGGTTGGAAAATAGGATTTGCTATATGGAAACTCACTTTAAATTCAATATCATTAGCACAAATCCATTTCACAAGGTGAAATATGGCTCATCAACTGCTGATAAATGGAATGTACCTGCCATATCAATAAACATAGGATGTCACGGTCATCAGTGATTGCAGCCACCACCCCACAGAGACCTGGTGAGCCCTGGGGGATCTCAGGAAGAAAAGAATACCTGCCATCTAGCAGCCATCATCACTTCCCTGATAGCTCAGCCAGTAAAGAATCCGCCTGCAATGCAGGAGACTCCGATTCGATTTCTGGGTCCGGAAGATTCCCTGGAGAAGGGATAGGCTACCCACTCCAGTATTCTTGGGATTCCCTGGTGGCTCAGCTGATAGAGAATCCACCTGCAATGTGGGAGACCTGGGTTCTAGCCCTGGGTTGGGAAGATCCCCTGGAAGGCTACCCACTCCAGGATTCTGGCCTGGAGAATTCCATGGACTGTAAATCCATGGGGTCGCAAAGAGTCAGACATGACTGAGCGACTTTCACTTTCAGCAGCCATCAGACTGCAGTCACTCCCTGCAGTGTGCCCTGAGGAAAGGAAACTCCATTTGTGAAAAGAGGATAGTGTGGCCCCAGAGAGCTGAGGTGCATATCAAAGGAAAGATTTCAGTGAGCCCAGACTCCTGCATCTTCCCATACATAGAAAAGTGCTAAATTGCTTCACTTGGGATATTTGGTTTTCTTTAAGCATAATCTTGATGTTCTAGACTACTTCTCCTTTGTTGTAAAACTCCTATATATCCTAGCTCCCCCCTCACATCCTTGGAGTAGTTATCTTGGGGTTGTTTGAGATGCTGCCTCCCAGCCTTAATGTCCTAAAAATTCCCAGCAAATCATACATAACTATCAACTTTTAGGTTGTAAATGTCTTTAGTTGACATTACATATGCTTGGATATATATGTATATATATATGTATCCTTGCATGCATGCGTGCTAAGTCTCTTCATTCATGTCCTTAGTACATATTTATAAATAAAGCTCTATCTATTCATCTTCAAATAAATTTTAAACAATGTTCATCATAATTAACATTATGATTATTAGCACTTTAGTTATTTTTCATTTCCCTGGCACCAAACACCATAGTGCTGGATGCAGTACCTCTGAGAATATTCTAATTGTTGTTCATCTGTCTGTTAAAATACTTCTTTACTGCTCATCACTGCTCTTCCTGGGCACATACATGATTTTTAAGATAAAAGTATATGTTACTAGCATTTTCCTAGAGGAAATTAAAAGTATAACATAAAAGCTCTCAGTCTGATTTATTCCTAACCATTCCAAAGTGCTATTAGTCTAATGAAAAAATTATAAAAGAAATCAACTTTTAGATTTTTCCTGATGTCCAAGAGCAGCCTTTTTGTTCTATTATTTATTTTTGGCTGTGCGGGGTCTGTGTTTCTTGTCTCTCGTTGTGGCAAGCAGGGGCTACTCTCTGGTTGCGGGGCCTGGGCTTCTCATTACAGCACTTCTCTTGTTGCAGAGCAGGGGCTCTGGGGTGCATGGGCTTCAGCAGTTGTCACCAGTGGGCTCAGTATTTGCTCAGTATTGTGCTCTAGAGCACAGGCTCGAGTTATGGTGCTTAGTTGCTTCGCAGCCTGTGGGATCTTCCTGCATCAGGGATCAAACCCATGTTTCTTGCATTGGCAGGTGGACTCTTTATCACTGAGCCACCAGGGAAGCACCCTGAGAACATTCTTCACGCTTTATTTGCAAAAGACACACACAAATGTGCTGGAATAAAATTTGGTTTGGGTGAGCTAGTCCTTCTTGTTTGCTTTCTTTTTGTTGTGTTACTGATTATCTTCTTTTACCCTCATTTTTATGGTGGCCTTGCTGCTGCTGTTAGTTGCTAAGTAATGTGCGAGTCCATGGACCGTAGCCCACCGGGCTCCTCTGTCCATGGGATTTCCCAGGCAAGAATGCTGGATTGGATTGCCATTTCCTTCTCCAGGGGATCATCCTGACCTAGGGAGCGAACCCACGTCTCCTGCTTCACAAGTTGATTCTTTACTGCTGAGCCACTGGGGAAGCTCCTTTTTTCATCTTTCATGAAAGCATTTTTTCCCAGGAGAGTTTTGTAATTTCATGTCATGGCTGATTGGAAATGGATTTCCTAAGATTCATTTACTGAGACTGTGCTCAGCTTTCATTGTCACGAAATATTTCAAAAACACTGTGATAAATAGACCTCGTGCGTGTATGCAAGCTCAGTTGCTCACATCATGTCCAACTTGACGTTTTCTTCCTCTGAAGACGTGGAGGTGTGTGCCACCTCTGAGCACTAAGCCCTGTGTCCTTGTTCCAGTTTGAATGTGACAAGGAGAGCCCGAACGTGCAGCTTCGTTCAGCCAACGGCTGCCAGCTAGCTCAGGTGAGACCTTGACTTTCTAAAGGGAATTTTGGAGAACTAAAAAAGACTCATACAGAATACAATAAGACAGAAAGTGAAAGTCATTCAGTTGTGTCCGACTCTTTGTAACCCCATGGGCTATAACCCGCCAGGCTCTTCTGTCCGTGGAATTTTCCAGGGAAGAATATTAGAATGGGTTGCCATTTCCTACCCCAGGGGATCTTCCTGACCCAGAGATGGAACAGATATCTCCTGAATCTCCTGTGTTGGCAGGCAGATTCTATACCACTGCACCATCTGGGCAGCCAAACAGTCCTCATCTTTGTATCTTAATTCATATTGGCATTGCTTGCAATGAATAAGTCAAAAGGCCATTCAAAATATCGTGTCTAGTTAATGAACTGTGACCTCTGAATGAAAATTAACAATAACCATCCAATAATTACACAGCAACAAAAATTAACTTGGAATTTTGCTACATAAAGGGCATGGGAATAGTTTCCCCAGTCAATTATAATGAATCAGGATTAGAGAGTTTTAAGATAAGAATCTTGAATCTAATTGAGTCCTCTAATATCACTATATTAATCACTAACTACTTGACCCGGCTAGTAACCTACCAGGCACTTTGCCTCAGGTTTCTTTTTTAATTTTACAGTACCATGAGACAGATATCACCATTTTACCATTTCAGAACTCCTCTTAACCAAGGTCACAAAATTAATAAATAGTGAAATCATTATTTTAAACAGGTCTCCCTAGCTGTAAAGTCTGTGCCTTTCCTATTATCATGTGGTTCTTAATCAGTGACATCTGTTTTCATTTAATGAATACAGAGTACCAGCATAAGATGTTGATATTCTGAAAAACTCCCCATAAACACACAAAAAACTTGTCAGACTGAATTAAAAAAGCAAAACCCAACAATATGCTGTCTAAAAAAGATATACCTTAGATTCCAAATCTACAAATAGGTTGAAAGTAAAATGGTAGAAAAGCATATAAAATGCAAACAGTTTAACAATAAGAGAGCTGTAGTGGCTACATTAACATCTGATAAATATATTTTAAAATAATAAATATTATAAGAAATTATTTAAAATATTACAAGATATTTTATAATGATAAAAGTCAGGGATATATTGCCATCATAAATGTACACGTATTCAGAACAGATTATCTAAATACATGAAGAAAAAACTTAAAAAATTGAAAGGAGAAGTAGATAACTGAAAAACAATAGCTGACTATTTCAATAACTCATTCTCAATAATTGAGATAGCATCTACATAGAAGAGGAGAAGGACGGGGGGGAGGGAAGAAGAATGAAATTTCAAATTCAGATTGGAAAAAGAAATAAAAATATCTTTATTTGCAGGTTAATTAATCAGTATGTAAAACCCCAAGGAATACTCTAAAGTACTAGAACTAATGAATGAGCTTTGCAAGGTCACAGAATATAAGATCAAAGTACAAAAATCAACTGTATTTCTATATACTATCAACAAACAATCTGAAAGTGAAATTTAGGAAAAAATTACATTTGCAACAGCATCAAAAGGAACAAAATATGTAGGAATAAATTTAACAAAAAAGTGCAAGATTTATAGACTGAAAACTGCAAACCATTCATGAGAGAAATTAAATAAGACCAAAATAAATGAAGAATTATCCCATGTCAGTGTAGTAATAAATTCAATATTATTAAATGGCAATTCTTTCCCATGTTGATCTATAAATGCAAGTTAATCTCTGTCAAATTACAGCAGGTTTTTATGTAGAAATTGCCAAGCTGATCTAAAATTTCATAAAAATGCAAAGGATCTATAAGTGCCAAAGGAATTTTGAAAAAGAATAAAAATTGGAAATTTTAAACTTCCCAATATCAAAACTAACAATACAGTTAACAATAATCAAGAAATCAATATATACATTGACATTAACAGCAGTAGAACAGAAATGAGTGTTTTGAAATAAATCCTTGTATTTATAATTGATTAGCTTTCAACAAAGTTGTCAAGGTAGTTAAATAGGAAAAGTCTTTTCCCATAATGCTGGGGAAATTCACATGTAAGTAAATAAACTTAGAGCTTTGCTTTATACCATACACAAAAATTAACTCAAAAGACTGTCCATCAATGAATAAATGAATAAAGAAGATGAGGTGTATATATATATATATATATACATATATATATATATATAATGAAACATTTTTCAGACACAAAAAAGAAGGAAATCTTGACATTTGAGACAATATAGATGGAGATTGAGGACATTTTCTAAAAGAAATAGTGAGACAAAGAAAGACAAATCCTGTACGGTCTTAATTACATGTGTTATCTAAAACAAAAAATAAACAAAAAACCAAGGCTATAGATATGGAGAACAGATTGGTGGTTGACAGATTTGGCAGTGGGTTTGAAATGGATGAAGGAGGTCAAAAGTTGCAAACTTCCAGTTGTAAAATAAGTCCTAGGGATGGGGTGCAATGCACATCATGGTGTCTATAGGTACTGCATATTTGAACATTGCTAAGAGCAGATCCACTGGAATATCAAAAAAGCAAGAGAGTTCCAGAACAACATCTATTTCTGCTTTATTGACTATGCCAAAGCCTTTGACTGTGTGGATCACAATAAACTGTGGAAAATTCTTCAAGAGATGGGAATACCAGACCACCTGACCTGCCTCTTGAGAAACCTATATGCAGGTCAGGAAGCAACAGTTAGAACTGGACATGGAACAACAGACTGGTTCCAAATAGGAAAAGGAGTATGTCAAGGCTGTATATTGTCACCCTGCTTATTTAACTTACATGCAGAGTACATCATGAGAAACGCTGGACTGGAAGAGGCACAAGCTGGAATCAAGACTGCTGGGAGAAATATCAATAGCCTCAGATATGGAGATGACACCACCCTTATGGCAGAAAGTGAAGAGGAACTAAAAAGTCTCTTGATGAAAGTGAAAGTGGAGAGTGAAAAAGTTGGCTTAAAGCTCAACATTCAGAAAACGAAGATCATGGCATCTGGTCCCATCACTTCATGGGAAATAGATGGGGAAACAGTGGAAATGGTGTCAGACTTTATTTTTCTGGGCTCCAAAATCACTGCAGATGGTGATTGCAGCCATGAGATTAAAATACGCTTACTTCTTGGAAGGAAAGTTATGACCAACCTAGATAGCATATTCAAAAGCAGAGACCTTACTTTGCCAACAAAGGTCCGTCTAGTCAAGGCTATGGTTTTTCCTGTGGTCATGTATGGATGTGAGAGTTGGACTGTGAAGAAAGCTGAGCACCTTAGAATTGATGCTTTTGAACTGTGGTGTTGGAGAAGACATTTGAGTGTCCCTTGGCCTGCAAGGAGATCCAACCAGTCCATTCTGAAGGAGATCAGTCCTGGGTGTTTATTGGAAGGACTGATGCTGAGACTGAAGCTCCAATACTTTGGCCACCTTGTGTAAAGAGTTGACTCATTGGGAAAGACCCTGATGTTGGGAGGGATTGGGGGCAGGAGGAGAAGGGAACGACAGAGGATGAGATGGCTGGATGGCATCACCGACTTGATGCACATGAGTTTGAGTAAACTCTGGGAGTTGGTGATGGACAGGAGGCCTGGGGTGCTGCAATTCATGGGGTCGCAAGGAGTCAGACACAACTGAGTGACTGAACTGAACTGAACTGAACTGTTGGCTCTAACTGCAAAGAATCTGCCTGCAGAGGAGGAGACCAGGATTCGATCCCTGAACTGGGAAGGAAATGGCAGCCCACTCCAGTACTCTTGCCTAAAGAATTACATGGACAGAAGAACCTAGCAGGCTAGTCCATGAAATCACAAAGAGTTGGACACAACTGAGAGACTTACACTTTTATTTAAGATAAATTCAGGAGGTCGGGAGAAAGTTTAAGTATTGAGGTGGTAGCTTTACACTCCATAAATTCTTTAAAAATCACTGAATTGTACACTAACAGTTGGTGAACTTTATGGTATATTTCAATAAAGCCATTAATCTGAAAGTGAATGTGTTAGTTGCTCAGTCGGGTCCAACTCTTTGTGACCCCATGGACTGTAGCTTGCCAGACTTCTCTGTCTGTCCATGGAATTCTCTAGGCAAGAATACTGGAGTGGGTTGCCATTTTCTTCTCCAGGGGATCTTCCTGACCCAGAGATTGAACTGGGTCTCCTGAACTACAGGCAGATTCTTTACTGTCTGAGTCACCAGGGAAGCCCCAATAAAATTATGATAAACATTAAATGAGCAAGGTTCTTCAACCTTGGCTGCACATTTGAATCACTGGGGTAGTTTTAAGATATACTCATGCCTGGAGCCCTTGCTGTTGTTCTTATTCAGTCACTAAGTCGTGTCTGACTGTGGCATGCCAGGCTCCTTTGTCCTTCATTATCTGCTTGAGTTTGCTCAAATTCATGGCCATTGAGTCGGTGATGCCATCCAACCGTCTTATCCTCTGTCATCCCCTTCTTCTCTTGCCCTCAATGTTTCCTAGCATCAGGGTTTTTCCAATGAGTCAGTTCTTTGCATCAGGTGAACAAAGTATTGGAGTTCAGCTTCAGGATCAGTCCTTCCAATGAATATTCAGGACTGATTTCCTTTAGGATTGACTGGTTTGATCTTCTTTCAAGTCTGAGACCCCTTATTATGATTTAATACTCTTGGGATCAGGGTGTAATTAATTTTTTAACACTTTTCCAGTTATTTAAATGTTCAGTGGTTGAGAACAACTACAATAAAGGTTTGTTCTTTCTTGAAGCCTTAATATATGGTATTGCAACTCTCTATTAAGCTATTCAACAATTTATAAAACATTCATTACATCTCAGGCACAGTGTTTGACACTGAGGAGACAGAAAATAAAGAAGATCTCATCTTTGTCTCCATGATCTAATGAACAGGAAAGAGGTACAATCCACTCATTATAACAGTATGATAAATTTTATAACAACAGTTAAGTACAATGTTAGTGGAAGTGCAAAGAAAAGAATAATCAAAGCTGAATAATGAAAGAAAAGGTCAAACAAAGATATGCAAAGCATAGAGTATTGAAGAAAAAACAAGTAATTCAGTATAGCTGAAAACTTGGGAAAGGAAAAAATATATTGAGAGAACCTGAAAAGGAGGGCACAGTGAAATTGCAGAGCATATCATAAACTATACAATGGGAAGCTGTTGAGTGAAAGGCCTTCAGAGAGAGTACTCTATCAGCATCATAAGTAATGAATTAGAAGATTTTCACTTCTGGTCAAGATGGGGCAATAAGAACCAAACACACACACACACACACACACACACACACACACACACACACACACCTGTAAAAAACAAAAACTGTACAAAATATATGAAACTATAGATTTCAAGACAATTGGTGATCAGGCAACAAAAAACAGGCATCCCTGAAATACAAGAAACGAATGAGGTGAGCTCAATTATTGCTTCAGCTTACTGCCTGGAAAAAGTTTTAGTTCATGGTGTAGGAACAAGGAATCCAAGTAGAATCCAGAAGACTTCTCAGTTGAGGAGACAATGCCGAGTCTGAGGAGAGTGATGTAGATCAAGTTTACAGGCATGAGCACTAGAGAGAAGAAATCTGCACACAGAGAGAACTCTGGAAATCTGCAGAGACTCCTCTTAGGATCCTGCTAAGTACTGACCAGTGCATGCATTTCTGGTTGTTCAGTCGCTCAGTCATGTCCAACTCTTTGTAACTCCATGGACTGCCGCACACCAGGCTTCCCTGTCCTTCACCAACTCCCGGAGTTTTCTCAAATTCAAATCATTGAGTCAGTGATGCCCTCCAACCATCTCATCCTCTATCAACCCCTTCTCCTCCTGCCTTCAATCCTTCCCAGCATCAAGGTCTTATCCAATGAGTCAGTTCTTTGCATCAAGTGGCCAAAGTATTGGAGTTTCAGCTTCAGTATCAGTCCTTCTAATAAATATTCAGGGTTGACTTCCTTTAGGATGGACTGGTTGGATCTCCTTGCAGTCCAAGGGACTCTCAAGAGTCTTCTCCAATACCCCAGTTCAAAAGTATCAATTCTTTGGCACTCAGCCTTTTTTATGGTCCAACTCTCACATCCATACATGACTACTGGAAAAATCATAGCTTTGACTATACAGATTTTGTTGGCAAAGTAAGTCTCTGCTTTTTAATATTCTGTCTAATTTAATATAATTTAATATAGGTTTGTCATAGCTTTTCTTCTAACGGGCAAGTGTCTTTTAAATTCATGGCTGCAGTCATCATCTGCAGTGATTTTGGAGCCCAATAAAATAAAATCTGTCACTGTTTTCCCTGTTTCCCCATCTATTTGCCATGAAGTGATGGCACCCAATGCCATGATCTTAGTTTTTTGAATGTTGAGTTTTAAACCAGCTTTATCACTCTCCTCTTTCACCTTCATCTGAGGCTCTTTAGTTCCACTTCACTTTCTGCCATAAGACTGGTGTCATCTGCATATCTGAGGTTATTGATATTTCTCCTGGCAATCTTGACTCATGCACAAAGAGAGTGTATGAAAATGCTCCAGGAAGCAGGAAGTAAATATGCGAATACTCTGAAGAAAAGAAAAAGAAAGTTTTTAAGAACTAAAAGATTCATACGGAATATAATAAGGCAGAAAGTGAATGTCTCCCAGTAGTGTCCAACTCTTTGCGACCCTATGGACTGTAGCCAGCCAGGCTCTTCTGTCCGTGGAATTCTCCAGGCAAGAATACTAGGGTGGGTTGCCACTTCCTTCTCCAGGGATCTTCCCAACCCAGGGATCAAACTCAGGTTTCCTGCACTGCAGGCAGATTCTTTACCACCTGAGCCACCAGGGAAGCCCAATCCACAATAAGGCAAGTGTGCTGGAAAGAGATGATTCTAAAAAGTCAAACATCAGACTTTATTAATAACTTTTAAATTCTTGAACAATACATACCTGTTTCACTGATTGACTAGCTCTCCATTTTCAATACCCTATTCTATTTTTTAATGGCTGATTTTTTAAGTTCATTGCATGTATTGATGAGAATCTTTCATACTTCTAAGTATTACACAAATCTATGGGGGAAAACAATTATAAATCCAAAGATATTATCATATAATGGGTTTCTTCTAGTCAGGTATTAACTCAGATTAAAATCAAATGTGACAAATTTCCTGCCCTGTTATTAGCCAAGATACTTCCCTTTATCTGGGCCTTTAAAGCTACTTTACAAATAACTGTATAATCCAGCTGAGAGACCAGACAGAGAAAATACAACACAGTAATCTATTCAAAGTTACTCAACAGAAAGAAGTACTATTCTTGGTGAGAGACCAAAAGAGAAAAACCTGGCAATATCTAAACCTGTAGGAAGCTGCCGATTAGGTAGTACTCCAACAGGGAAATATTGAAGAAGGGAAAAGGCAAATTTCCTAGAAAAGGGAGAATAATAGGAGCAAAGATTTTTTGCAAATATGCAAGCGAGGTGTATGTATGTGTGTGAGGCTGAAAAGTTGGAAATTGTGGGAATGTGTTGTAAATAAGACTGAAAACATATTGCATGAGTCACAGGTCTCTGAATTCTAGTCTGAGAGATTTAAATTCTAGTCTTTACAATCTGTAGATTCAATGCAATCCCTATCAAACTACCAATGGTAAATTTCTCACAGAACTAGAACAAATGATTTCACAATTTGTATGGAAACACAAAAAACCTCAAATATCCAAAGCAATCTTGAGAAAGAAGAAGGGAACTGGAGGAATCAACCTTCCTGACTTCAGACCATACTACAAAGCTACAGTCATCAAGACAGTATGGTATGGCACAAAGACAGACATATAGATCAATGGAACAAAGCAGAATGTCCAGAAATAAGTCCATGCACCTATGAGCACCTTATCTTTGACAAAAGGGTCAAAAATATACAATGGAGAAATCTCTTTAACAAGTGGTGCTGGGAAAGCTGGTCAACCACATGGAAAAGAATGAAACTAAAACACTTTCTAACAGCATACACAAAAATTAATTCTAAACGGATTAAAGATTTAAATATAAGATAAGAAACTATGAAACTCTTAGAGGAAAACATAGGCAGAACACTATCTGACATAAATCACAGAAAGATCCTCTATGACCCACCTCCCAAAATAATGGAAATAAAAACAAAAATAAACAAATGGGACCTAATTAAACTTAAAAGCTTTTGCACAGTGAAGGAAACTACAAGCAAGGTGAAAAGGCAGCCTTCAGAATGGGAAAAAATAATAGCAAATGAAACAACTAACAAAGAATTAATCTCCAAAATATACAAGCAGCTCATGCAGCTCAATACCAGAAAAGCAAACAACTCAATCAAAAAGTAGGCCAAAGAACTAAACAGACATTTCTCCAAAGAACACATACAGATGGCTAATAAATACATGAAAGATGTTCAATATCACTCATTATTAGAGAAATTCAAATCAAAACCTCAATGAGGTATCATCTCACGCTGATCAGAATGGCCGCCATCAAAATGTCTACGAAACAATAAATGCTGGAGAGGATGTGGAGAAAAGGTAACTCTCTTACACCGTTGGTGGGAATGCAAACTGGTAGAACCACTATGGAGAAAAGTGTGGAAATTCTTTTAAAAACTGGAAATAGAACTGCCATACAACCCAGGAATCCCACTGCTGGGCATACACACTGAGGAAACCAGAATTGGAAGAGACACGTGTACTCCCATATAGCATCTCATAAGGGCTAAGACTGACCTGTAGGGGCTATATGGGTTTTTGTCACTGATTCTAAGAATTGGTTGGCTCTTTCTACTTTTCCTGAAGACTGAGGCCTCCAGGCACAATGGAGGTAATAAGTAATGCCCCCTTTAGAGACCCCCTTAGGTAGACTTTAGAAGTAAATGATGTCCCATTGTCACTTTGTAGGGACCTGGGAAGGCCAAATCTTGGAATGACTTCATAGAGCAGCTTTTTTACAGCCTCCTCAGCCTTTTCAGTCTACCTTCAATCCATCCTGTGACTATATCTATCAAGCCTAGCAGGCATTTATATCCTTGAGAAATTGGCATCTGTGCAAAGTCTATCCGCCAGTCCTAGGTAGGTCCCTCACTGTCGTTGGATGGGCTGGGCCAGCTGGGGTTTTGAGTTTCTTGGGGATTATTTAATTGGCAAGTGGGACACGAGGAGAATATTTGCCTTATAGTCTTTTGGAGGTCTGATCCTCTGAAGGACCTTTCTAGTAATCTTTGGAGGGCCTTGTCCCCTAAATGAGTGATGGCATGTAAGGAGTAAATGAACTTCCACTGGATGTTCCCAGGCAGAAAACAGAGCCCCTCCTTTTGGAACCACCCCATATGATTTTCTTGAAAACCCTCCCTCTTAGCTTTAAGAGTCTCACCTTCAGTATATGAATGAGTTTCCAGCAAATTAGTCTGTGGAATTAGGGTGGCAACCCCGATTAGGTCACGGTTCTGTAATGCTGCTCTCTTAGATGCCTGATCAGCTGCTTGGTTCCCTCATGCCACTTCCGTGCTCCCTTTTCGGTGTCCTTTACAGTGGGAGACTGAAACCTCAGTGGGCAGATGGACTGCCTCCAAGAGCCTAAGAATTTGATCACCATATTTGATTGGGGACCCTCAGATGGTCAAGTGGCCTCTTTCTTTCCAAATAGCAGCATGCGTGTGTAGCATCAAAAAGGCATACTTGGAATCAGTGTAAATGGCTACTCTTTTTCCTTTCTCCAGCTCTAAATCTCTAGTCAGGGCTATGAGCTCAGCCAATTGGGCTGTAGTAGCTGGTGGCAAAGGTTTAGCCTCTATGGTCTCAAAATTGGAGACTATTGCCTATCCTCCGCTCCATCCAAGACAAAGCTGCTTCCATCAGTGTACCAATTTCCTCAGGATTGGTCAGAGGATCTTCTGACAATCTCTCTCAGAGTTTTGTCCAATGGTCCAAAGTTTCTAAGCAAGAGTGAAAGGGGAAAGAGCCCTCAAAGGCAGGCAGGAAGGCGACTGGGTTAAGAACCTCACAAGGGGGTGTAGTCAGGCCTGGATTTTCCATCAGCACTACTTGATACCTGAGGATCCTTTGATCAGACATCTATAAATGGCCTCTCCCATTCAGGAGTTGTTTCACTTGGTAGCTAGTAAAAATAGTTTGCAAAGAGTCGGACACGACTGAGGAACTGAACTGAACTGAAGAGAAAGTTTTAAAGCATCTTCTATCAGGACTGCAGTAGCTGCAAGTTTTTGAAGGCAGGGAGGCCAGCCTTGGGTGGTTGGGTCAAGTCTCTCGGATAAGGAAGCTACTGGTTGGGGCTCAGGTCTCAACCTTTGAGTAAACATTCCCAAGGCTATTCTTTCTTTTTCATGGACATATAGATGGATTGCTTTCTCTGGGTCTGGCAACATCAAGGCGGGTGCTTGGATTAAGGCCTGTTTTAGTGTAGCCTCTGCCTCCTTTTGAGGAATTGTCTTGTCCCTTTAAGCATTCATATAAAGGTTGGACGATCAGGCCATAGTTGGGTATCCAGATTTTACAATACCTGGTTAGCATCAGGAAAGCTCGCAATTGCTTTTGAGTCGTGGGGGAGGGCAACTGGAGGATTCCTTGTACTTGGTCGAAGGACAGCCTCCTGGACCCGTGTGTAATCTAAACTCCCAGGTCTTTGACTGGACCATCTGTGCCTTAGCATGAGACTTTATATCCCCTCTCAGCCAAAAAGTTTAGAATCTGAATCACATGTTGATGAGCATTTTCCTCATCTGAAGAGCAGATTAGTAGGTCATCTACATATTGCAATATTTTCCCATTAGGTCCCAGGTCCAGATCTAGAAGATCCCAACTAAAAACCTGTCCAAAGATGTGGGGGCTATGTCTGAACACCTGAGGTAATGCTGTCCAAGTCATTTGTTGGTGTTTTCCTCCTGGAGTTTTTGGTTCCTCCTTATTGGAGAGACCATAATGGGCTTCTCAGTAGTAACCAGGAACTGTAGGGCACTAGGGGCTGAGAAGCTTCCCATCACAAGGGTGGCCCCCAGCTAAGTGAGTATGTCTCTTCCCAATAAAGGAGTAGGACACTCAGAGACCACCAGAAACTGGTGGGAAAATATCTGTCCATCCCAGCGACAAAGAAGTGTTCAGGTGCATTTTTTGTAATTGCTTTTCCCATAGCACCCAAAATGCTACAGGTCTGAGGGGAGAAGTTTCCAGAGTAGGAGGTCAGGACAGAGTAGGAAGCCTCTGTGTCAACCAAGAGATTCTCGGAACTCCCTGCCACATCCAGTTGCACCCTTGGCTCCAGCCCCGTGATGGTTATCTGTGACAGCGGGCTGGCTGGAGTGGCGCTTCAGTCCTGTTGAACCATCGTGAAGGAGGGCTTGGCGCTTCACCTTGAGGCTCTTGGGTCCTGAGGACAGAGGGCCGCCCATGTCCCAATGATGGCCTTTCTAGTAAGCCATTTTAGGAGACTTGCCATGATTTGGACACTCTTTGGTGCAATGTCCCTTCTATCTACAGATTAGGCATTTGTCTCGTGCTCTGTCCTTCAAGGACTCAGGGTTTGCCACAGGGCTTCCCTGGAGGGCAGCCAGCATCTGGTCATGCCTTGTCTCTTTCCTTTTCTCCCTTTCCTGGGCCTTGGCCTCCCTCTCCTGTTCTCTGTTATAAAAGGTATTGGTGGCTGTCTGGACTATCTCATCTAGAGGCAGCAGCGTCCTGCTGCTGTAGCTATTGTAACTTTATCATTATGTCTGATGTACACTGGGACAGGAATTAGTCCTTTAAAATCACCTGTCCCTTGTAAGAGTCTAAGTCCCAATTGGTAAACTTTTGAAGGGCCTCTTTTAGCCTTTTGAGAAAGGCAGTGGGGTTCTTGTTGGACTCCTGAGTTACTGCTGAGACTGGGCACAGCACCACAACTAATAGGCTTCCTCCTACTTCCATGGGTGGACTTCCTTAGGGGTGAGTCTTTCTGAAGCTTATCCTACCCAGTACTATTGCAACCTGAGAGCCAGGTGTCCCCAGGTCAGGGTGCAGATCCCCAGGCAGGTTGAGGCAGGTCATCCTCCTGGAGATCAAATCCCCCAGGCAGATCAAGGCTGGTTGTCTCCCTGGAATTGGGTCCCTGGGCAGGTTGAGGCATTTTGACCTCTTGGGACCCCTGGACTGGCAGATCCCCAAGCAGGCTGAGGCATGTCAACCTCCCAAGGACCAGATCCCTGGACAGGTCGAGGCAGGTCAACCTCCAGGGATCCCCAGGCTGGAGTTGGGTGTCCCCAAGGTCTCCAGCATGACTAGTGCTGGGTAGGATCAAGGGGTTGTAATCACAACTCATTGCTGGTTTGCCCACCCCGGAAGGAAATAGATAGCATGATGTAAAGCAATCCAAGCCTATGCTCTGAAACTATGAACCTGGTAAAATAGCCACAAGCCTAATCCTCTTATTGCTGTGAGGGAATGTTAAGTCACTGATTTCCTTCCCTAGCCCTCCATAAGAGCATTATAGGGTGCCTCCAGTGGTAAACATTTCATTGTCACAGACCCATTCTAGGTAATAACGGAAGTAATGATAAAGGAGTAGGTTATCTGGTCCTGCTAAGAGTATTTAAATAATGGACTGAGTGGAATGATGTTGCCTACAGAGGGGGCTTCCCTGGTGGCTCAGACAGTAAAGTGTCTGCCTGCAATGTGGGAGACCCAGGTTCGATTGCTGGGTCGGGAGGATCCCCTGGAGAAGGAAATGGCAACCCACTCATGGCAACCCGCTCCAGTAGTCTTGCCTGGAAAGTCCCATGGACAGAAGAGCCTGGTAGGTTACGGTCCATAGGGTCGCGAAGAGTTGGACACGACTGAGCAACTTCACTTTCACTTTCACAGAGGGGGCAGGCTTGTGGTTGTAGGAGATGAGGCAAAGTGGCTTAGGGACAAAACGATAAGAGGCAACAGATCAGATGTTCCATAAAGTGGAGTGGAGATTTGATCCAGGGGATATGTTTGTAGCTTTAGGAGAAGGATGGTAAGGGTTCGAGCTCAAATGGCCTGCAGGGCTAACCCCCGAAGTGGCAAACATTGTACCTGGAAGCCCAATCACCCTGGAAGGTTTGCCACCAACTGATGGGCTTCTAGCAGGCATTGTGTGCCTGTCACCCACCCCAGTGGGTCAACGGCGAGGTGCTGTTGTCACACATGTTGTAGGAAACACAGAAGATGAAGGCCTGAATCTCTAGAGGGATTGGAAACTATACAGTATTTCCTTCCCAAGGCCAAGCCATTTTCTAGTTGTCCCACCAGAAAATTGCAGAGGCAACACTGTGTGCCCAGACAGGGCTCACGAAAAGAGCAGCCTTTCTAGAAATAGAAAGCTGATGACCTACCCAATCAATACTTTGCAAACAAAGGCATAGATGGAGGGAGGAGCTGAAGGACAGGAGGAAAAGGCAACGGGAAGAACGTGCTGAGGAATCCCCTTCATAATGCCTGACCTGTGCTCACAGTTTTCATTGACCTGATCCTTGGCACAAGGGAGATTAAGGATAGAACCCTCACCCACTTGGGCAACAGCTACTGGGACACAGTGGATAGTGGTGTAACAGGAGGGAAAGGGGCAGGGCACAACTTTTGAAAGAATGACATAGCCCAAGGACATAACACAAACCAATTAGAATTAAATGTGTTGAAGATGGCAGACAAGTCAACTTTGACTAGACCTTGATCTGCAATCAGCAAGCTAAATGACATACTCAGAGGCTCCATGACAGTTTCAAAGCACTGTTGAAAGACCAAGGAGTGAGCAGTGGCCCAATTTCAGGAAATTTCTACCCTTTCCCCAAAATAGTTGGAATGACCCTCCCACTCATTAGCATATGAAATAACCCAGCCCATAAAAACTAATCATGCCACATTTCATAGCCACTGCACTCACCATTTGCAATAGCCCACACTCTGTGGAGTATGCTTCTCTCTGAATCTGAACAAATCCACTTCTTGCCTATCACTTTGTCTCTCACTGAATTCTCTTGGCAATGAGACATCAAGAACCTGAGTTTCACTAGATCCTGAAACCAGGTACCAAGGGTTTTGGCTGGGTTCGAGTCCCAGCCACGTGGGTTCAAGTCCCTGAAAGGTTGTTGTGGAGCCGTGAAAGATGCCAGGATTCTTGGCCTTCGGAGAAGAAGAATTCAATCCAGGGCCAGTGGTGAGGCTTGATCGCTCAGAGCTTTTGTGTAATAAAGTTTTATTAAAGTATAGAAGAGATAGAGAAAGCTTCTGACATAGACATCAGAAGGGGGCAGAAAAAGTGCCCCCCTGCTAGCCTTTAGCCAGATGCTATATAGCTACTAGCAGTCCACTAATTAGAGAAAGGAAATGTCTCAGAATTCAGAGAATGGCACCAGGCCCCTCACCAACAACATGCCTGCTTGCAGGGTGTTCAAGGAAACAAGCAAAGAGAGATTGTAAAGGAATTAACATTTTGTTAGCCATATGTCCTTCCAGCCATAGGGGCGAAGACCTCCTTCCTTAAACAGAAGTTTCTGGATTCTGAGACTGAGCCACATAAGCTTTCTGCCGCGTTTGTTTTGCTGTGCCGGTTTCCAGTACGCTGGGCTTCTTGTCACTTCCATGCACTGGGTTTCTGTCGCGTTCTGCTTCCGCCTTGACAGCTTTTGCCGAGTCGGGCTTCTGCTGTGCTTGGCCTCTGCCTCGCTGGGGCCAAGCGAGGTAGCTTGGCTGAGGTAGCTTCATCCAAGTTAGACCTGAGTCACAGCACCAGCTATGTCGGGAGAGTGTGTAATTTCCTTGGTTCTGTCTCTCCACAACAAAGATTTGAAATGGTGGACCAGTGTTACAGATTGGTTACAGCTCAGAATTTTATTTGGTAAACAGAGGGCAATACACCCTCAAGGCATGAGGGTGGGCCGACCCCAAAGGAGAGGCCTCAACTCATCTTGCGACCCTCTTTTTATACATTTTGTCTCCACACCCGCCCCCACCCCCCCCGCCCCCCCCCCGCCCCCACCCCCCCACCCCCAGCAACCCCGAGCCTGCCCTATGCAAATTAGGGCTAGCCAGGAAGGGGGCATGTTTGTTTCACCTGAGGTTCTTGCTTTGGTCCTCAGATTTATCCTTTATTCCCTTTTTGTGGGCTTTTCCCTTTCTTTGTCTTTTAGCTACTGCCATTTTGGACTCCTTTCTCTATTCTAAGACTCTATGTCTTTGAAAAAATGAAATCACAGTTAATGCAAATATTTGTTGCAGCATTTACTGGTGTTTGTAACTCAGGTTAGATGGTGCATTTAGTGAGGTCAAGGACTTCAGAATTATCTTAAGTAGGTCAGGTAGTCACCAAGAAAATCATTTTTGCTCAAGGCCACAGTCTGTACTCGTACTGCTGCTGCTGCTGCTAAGTCACTTCAGTCGTGTCCGACTCTGTGCGACCCCATAGACGGCAGCCCACCTGGCTCCCACGTCCCCGGGATTCTCCAGGCAAGAACAATGGAGTGGGTTGCCATTTCCTTCTCCAGTGCATGAAAGTGAAAGTGAAGTCGCTCAGTCGTGTCTGACTCAGCGACCCCATGGACTGCAGCCTGCCAGGCTCCTCCGTTCTAGATGTCTATTTAGCAATGTATACTATCTATCACAAAAACACCAGACCAAGCAGAGTCACAAAACTACAGAATTGAAGAGTTGGCAAGGGTCACAGAAATTATAAAATCAAAATGCCCCCAGTTCTCACAGCCTGCCATTGGACGTCTACATTCTTCCCTGCTAAACTGTAACCCCCATGAGGACAGAGACTCTTTTTCACCATCACAGCCCCCTGAATAATGTGTGGCCAGTAAATATTTTTGAGCAAGTAAATGGGTGTTCTTGTGGGGGAAATTGTGCCAGCTATATCCAGTAGTGGCGCTAGTAGAAAAGAATCTGCCTGGCAATGCAGGAGACATAAGAGACATGAGTTCGATCCCTGGGTTGGGATTCTTCCCTGGAAGGGAACGGCAACCCACTTTAGCATTTTTGCCTGGAGAATCTCATGGACAGAGGAACCTGGTGGGCTATACTCCATAGGATCTCAAAGAGATGGACACTACTGAAGCAATTTAGCAAGCATGCAAGCTTTCATTAAAAGTGGGAAGTTCAGAGTCTTCCCATTTGCATAGTGAATTGGAGCCGCTGTAGCCTGAATATGGAGATATGATAATTCAGTACCTTGAAATGGGAAATGCATTTTAATCACCCCAGGCATTTTTTTTTTTGCAAACGAATTGCTTCTGTTTTTATGACAATATGAGATCATGAACCCATTCACCTTAATGGTGGTTAATAAGGCCTATAAAGCAAGTCGTAAAAATGCTTTGTTTGCAGTGCTGTTTTTAGAAACTCTTATCTTATGGAAAAATCTTCTCATTATGGAAAGCTTTTTAGTTATTTAAGAATCCTGGAAATAAAAGGATTCCCATGAACTTAAGAACATCCTTCATACCTTAATTAAGGAATCAAAGTATTTGAAGACAGTGGTAAGAATTATTTCTAAATTTACTTCAAATCTATATAAACTATACATTTTTTTGCTGGTACCATAAAGTAGAATTTAATCTGGAAATGGCTGAAAATAGTCTGAAAAAAGACACTGTACAATGAGGTAACAGTCTGAGACAATAGACAAATAATAATTTCAAGGAAAAATATTTTCTATTGAATGATATTTCTTCCATTAAATATATATATACATGAAGTCACTCAGTCGTGTCTGACTCTTTGCAACCCCATGGACTGTAGCCTACCAGGCTCCTCAATCCATGGAATCTTCCAGGCAAGAGTACTGGAGTGGGTTGCCATTTCCTTCTCCAGGGGATCTTCCCAACCCAGGGATTGAACCCGGGTCTCCCGCGTTGCAGGCAGACGCTTTACTGTCAGAGCCACCAGGGAAGCCCATTAAATACATATATATGATTTTTTTTAAATCTCACCTTAGAAAATGAAAAGGTAAAATTTAAGAATAGTGAATGCAAATTAAGGGAAGACTGATAACCTAGTTTTACAATTAGATTAGCACAAAATTTAAAGGCAATGCATTCATAGCTAATGAGGCCAAGTGTGAGTTGCTACAAGTTGAGAAAAATAATCTGGAAATATGTATTAAAATTTAAAGTGCGCACACTTCTGAACTAGCAGTACTACTTTTTGGGACTCTTTCCTGCTGTAATAAAAAATACATGTATTGGAAATTCCCTGGCGGTCCAGTGGTTAGGCCTTGGAGCTTTCACTGTGGTAAACCGAGTTCAATCCCTGGTACCCTGGTTGAGAAACTAAGATCCCACAAAGTGAAAAATGTCAGTTGCTCAGTGGTGTCCAACTCTTTGTGATCCCATGGACTGTAGCCAGCCAGGCTCCTCTGTCCATGGAATTCTCCAAGCAAGAATACCGGAGTGGGTAGCCATTCCCTTCTCCAGGGGATCTTCCTGACCCAAGAATTGAACCCAGGTAGGTATCCCACACTGCAGATAGATTTTTTTTTTTAATCATTTGAGCCACCTGCAAGCTGAGGGCCAAAATACAAACAAAACAACTAAAAAATACATGTACCTAAGATAAATGGATAAAGGTGTATGTTGCATTGTTATAGCACTGTTTGATGCTGCAAAAGAAAATAAAAAAGGAAAAAACAACTAGAAATAAATTGAATGTCTATAATTATAGTTAATAAAAAATATTTGACTATAAAAAACTATGTTAGGTTTTGACTTAATACTGGAGGGATGCTTTGATTTAATAATTAAAATTTATGGAGTAATATGAAGAATATAGTCTCTTTTCTGTGAAACCAACTTTTAAATAAAAACCATATGTGCATATTTTTGTGTTTATAAAAGCATGGAGCTTTTAATATTGATTACCCAAGGTAATGGCAGTACTAAGAGGTGATTTAAAAGGGAGCTTTAGAGCTCCATAAACTACATTACTTCCTCAAAAGCCACTCTACATATACATAAAAAGAAGGAAAGTGCTTCCCCGTTAGTTCAGTGGTAAATAATCTGCCTGCCAATGCAGGAGACATGGGTTCCAACCCTGACTCAGGAAGATCCCGCGTGCTGCGGAGCAACTAAGCCTGTGCACCACGACTGCATAGCCACAACTACTGAGACCGCGGGCTGCAACTCCTGAAGCCCGGTGCCCTAGAGCCCATGTTCTTCAATAGAGAAACCACTGCAATGAGAAACCCAAGCACAGCAAGGAGAGGCCAGCCTATGAAGCAATGAAGACCCAGCACAGTCAAAAAAAAAAAAAAAAAAAAAAAAAAAATTTAAATATATTTTAAAAAGAAAAAGAACTAAAAAGAGTCTTCCTGGTATTTGCACACAGCTCCAGGAAAAGTCACCTGTTCCTTTCTGCAGCTGCTGTTAAGTCGCTTCAGTCGTGTCCGGCTCTTAGTGACCCCATGGTCTGCAACCTACCAGGCTCCTCCATCCGTGGGATTTTCCAGGCAAGTTTACTGGAGTGGGGTGCCATTGCCTTCTCCAAATCTGTGTGACTTGAAGAAAATCAGTCCATTTGCTCTGTAATTTCTGAACCTAATCAAATCACTACACCTAAACAATGCTGCATGGAAATTCTGAAGTCTTCTTAGCTTCAACAAAGTAAAATGGAAAAGAGACAGCTTTTTCATATACACCTTTTAAAAAAAAATTAAGTTACCATGTAATATTTTCAAAACTTAAAATGATACTCTAAAAAAGTTGTGGTGAAACTAATTAGGAATTTATACCACTGTGTGCTGAGCAGGGGAAGTGGGGAAGGAGTGTTCAGGAGGAAACTGTTCAGTGTTCAGGAGGAGTGTTCAGTTGTTAACTACCTAAAGTAATAGAAATGTTAGTGATTTTTAATTGGTTTGTTCATATTCCTTCATTTTTTCCCCAGTATTTTTTTTCCTTCTCTCTGAACTGTACCCAAAGTCTGGACATTTTTAGCTGTTAGGACTAGAAAGGGTCAAAGTTCTTCCTCAAATCATTCTATAGTCAATTCTTTTTCACGTTCTCTTTGAAGTTTATCCTCCAGCATTGGTTTCCAAATTCACATACTATATTTTTTCATATAAAGTACCTGTTGCTAATATAGTGGCAAACTAGATTTAGGATTAGTCTTCCAGAAATTATGAATTTGCCCAAGCTATTGGTCTTTCATTCGCATGACCATTTCTCCTTACAACCAAAGTGCCCACCATGGAACAAAGTTTTGTTTGTGCCTATCATCTAAGAAAAGTTACAAAATTTAAGCTTCAACTCTCATGCAAGTAAATTGGGAAGTTTATACATACATAGTATCTTGTGAATAACTCCAATATATCTATTATATCATGTGTGTGTGCATGTGATTGTATCCCCATAAATGTAAGCTTCAGTAAGGCAGGCATCATGTCTTTTATTTCATCTTTTTCCAGTGTCTAGCAGAGTGCTTGACATAAGTACTAATAAATGTTCATTGGATACATAAAAATATAAAAAAATGAACATTTAATGAATGCCTACTTAGTCCAAGAATACAGTTATTTGGGCTTCCCTGATAGCTCAGTTGGTAAAGAATCTGCCTGCAGTGCAGGAAACCCCAGTTCAGTTCCTAGGTTGGGCAGATCTGCTGGAGAAGGAATAGGCTACCCATTCCAGTATTCTTGGGTTTCCCTTGTGGATCAGCTGGTAAAGAATCCACCTGCAATGCGGGAGACCTGGATTCGATCTCTGGGTTGGGAAGACCCCCTGGAGAAGGGAAAGGCTACCCACTCCAGTATTGTGGCCTGGAGAATTCCATGGACTGTATAGTCCATGGGGTTGCAAAGAGTCGGACACGACTGAGTGACTGAACTGAACTGAACTGAATCAGACACTTGAGATATATCTTCAGTGGATCTCAATTCTTAAAATATTCAAATCCAAATACTTTATACGTCTTTCAGTTCAGTTCAGCCACTCAGCTGTGTCCAACTCTTTGAGATCCCATGGACTGCAGCACACCAGGCCTCCCTGTCCATCACCAACTCCCAGAGTTCACCCAAACTCATGTTCATTGAGTTGGTGATGCCATCCAACCTTCTCATCCTCTGTCGTCCCCTTCTCCTCCCACTTTCAATCTTTCCCAGCATCAGGGTCTTTTCAAAAGAGTCAGTTCTTTGCATCAGGTGGCCAAAGTAATGGAGTTTCAGCTTTCACATCACTCCTTCCAATGAATGTTCAGGACTGATTTCCTTTAGGATGGACTGGATCTCCTTGCTGTCCAAGGGACTCTCACGAGCCTTCTCCAACACCACAGTTCAAAAGCATCAATTCTTTGGCACTCAGCTTTCTTTATAGTCCAGCTCTCACATTTTACATGACTACTGGAAAAACCATAGCCTTGACTAGACGGACCTTTCTTGGCAAAGTAATGTCTCTGCTTTTTAATAAGCTGTCTAGGTTACTCATAACTTTTCTTCCAAGGAGCAAGTGTTTTTTAATTTCATGGCTGCAGTCACCATCTGCAGTGATTTTGGAGCCCAAAAAAATAAAGTCTGTCACTGTTTCCATTGTTTTCCCATCTATTTGTCATGAAATGATGGGACCAGATGCCATGATTGTAGTTTTCTTAATGTTGAGCTTTAAGCCAGCCTTTTCACTCTCCTCTTTCACTCTTATCAAGAGGCTTTTTAGTTCCTCTTCACTTCCTGCCATAAGGGTGGTGTCTTCTGCATATCTGAGGTGATTGATATTTCTCCCAGCAATCTTGATTCCAGCTTGTGTTTCTTCCAGTCCAGCATTTCTCATGATGTACTCTGCATATAAGTTAAATAAGCAGGGTGACAATATACAGCCTTGACGTAGTCCTTTTCCTATTTGGAACCAGTCTGTTGTTCCATGTCCAGTTCTAACTGTTGCTTTTGACCTGCATACAGTCTGTAAGTAAATAATAAATCATCATTTATTATACTAAAATACATAACATGTTCAGTTAGATTTTTTCCCCCCAATTCTCATGGTAACTTCCAAAAATGTCTGAAAATTTTTTTAACAGAACTTGCTTGGCATAGCAAAAAGGAGAGATATGTGTGTTCCAGCCAATGAGCAGGGCCTTGGCTCTTTAGCTCACCTAGGTATGGTTTCTCTTTCTTTAATTTGCTAAGTCTTTCTACACCCAAAGGAGGTAAACCATAGTATCTCTAAAGATCATTTCCTTCTCCCTACATTTTATGATTTTATAGTTTAAATTCTGTCACTTTTCAATTATAATTCTACTTCAAGTTGAAAAACAAAAAAACACATCATCCTGCTTTCTCATGTTGGCAAGCCTTGTTTATATAAATGATCAGATGGTGATTGTAGCCATGGAATTAAAAGACGCTTACTCCTTGGAAGGAAAGTTATGACCAACCTAGATAGCATATTAAAAAGCAGAGACATTACTTTGCCAACAAAGGTCTGTCTAGTCAAGGCTATGGTTTTTCCAGTGGTCATGTATGGATGTGAAAGTTAGACTGTGAAGAAAGCTGAGTGCCGAAGAATTGATGCTTTTGAACTGTGGTGTTGGAGAAGGCTCTTGAGAGTCCCTTGGACTGCAAGGAGATCCAACCAGTCCATTCTGAAGGAGATCAGCCCTGGGATTTCTTTGGAAGGAATGATGCTAAAGCTGAAACTCCAGAACCTTGGCCAGCTCATGCGAAGAGTTGACTCATTGGAAAAGACTCTGATGCTGGAAGGGATTGGGGGCAGGAGAAGGGGACGACAGAGGATGAGATTGCTGGATGGCATCACGGACTCGATGGACCTGAGTTTGAGTGAACTCTGGGAGTTGGTGATGGAGAGGGAGGCCTGGTGTGCTGCAATTCATGGGGTCGCAAAGAGTTGGACACGACTGAGCGACTGAACTGAACTGAACTGAACAAATACTCCCGTGATGGTCTTCAACAAGCACAAAATAGAGTAGCTATTGATACCAATAGATTCATTGCAGATGTTCATCACATTAATCTAATATTTGCTAAACTTTCACCCGATTTTGTTCAAACAAACACTCAAACGTCTTGGAGAAATCACACACACAGAGGCACACACACAATATAAGCATCCTTTATGTGGTTCTACCCTTCATTAGCTTTCCTCTTCCATCTGCAAATCAAAACCTCTTCACACACGATATTTCACTATACTCTTCGGAAATAAGATCCCTTTCGGACATGAGAATGTGAAGGGAAATGAGTATTTTCTGCAACCCGTCTCTAAGCTAAGGATTTCCCACCACCTGCTGCTTTCTGCACTTCACAACTAGTGCTCCAGCTCGCTTTCCTGGGAGGAGAGAAGGAGACGGGAAGGGAGGGGTGGAAGGTTGCTGCGAGCAAGAGGCGGGATTGAGGGATGGGAGGCCGGGGCAGGCGTGGCCCGGCCCGACTGCGGGATAAATACCGAGAGCGGGAGCCCGGGCGCAGAGAGGACTCCCGGGGACGCCTGAGCCGAGCAGCACCGAGGACAGCGACTGGCGGCGCCGGCGCCCTGAGTTCCCTTCTCCTGCAGCCCGGGATTTCTTCTTACACACACACACAGACGTTCACACTCGCGCACGTGCACAGACACACGCGCACCTATACCCTGAGGTTCTCACCCCACTTCAGCGCTGACACGCGCATACTCCACGCAGACCACCCACTCCGCTCTACGATGGCAGAATCCCACCTGCAATCATCTCTGATCACAGCCTCACAGTTTTTTGAGATCTGGCTTCATTTCGACGCTGACGGTGATTATCTTTTATCTTTTTAACTGTTTGAAGAACCTTGTCCCACCCTCTTCCCTTCCTTGAGCCTCCTGATCCGATTATCCTTCATTTCTTTTCTTTGCTTCTTCCCCTATCTCCCTAATCTCTCTCCAGTTGGCTGCCAACCATGAACTTTAAAGTTTGTGTGTTGTTTCTATGTTACCCCAAAACCTTGGAAGTTTTTTTTTTCTCTCTCTCTCTCTCCAAGGATGATACTAATAGAAGGTGGGGGGTTGGGGTGGAGGGTAGCGACAGCGAGAGAGACCCTACCCTGCAAAATTTCTATGGCTACACTCATCAATCCAACCATCCTCCTTTGCCCTTAGTGGGTCTCTCCCAGGAGGGGACCACTGCCCTGTCGTGTATCTTTTGCGGGTTAATCAATAATCAATAATCAATATTGAGGCCAAGATGGGACCTCTCCAGTGGCCGGAAAATAGCTATTGTGGAAATTGAACGGGGAAGAAACTTAAGAGTGAAATGTCTGACAAATGTGTGCTTCTTTGTCTTTACAGGAAGTGGTTACCTGGAAGGAAAGGAGCTTCAGAATCTGATTCAGGAGCTCCAGCAGGCGCGGAAGAAGGCTGGTTTGGTAGGTTGAAGTTTGCAAGGGAGGAAAGAGACCTTTGTCCTTGAATAAATATTCTAGCGTTCTCATAAAGAGCTAGCGAAATCAAATGGTTTCCGGGGACGTAAACATTTATTTACTGAGAAGGGGAGAAAGAGTGCCTTTTGAAATTGTGTAGGGAGAAAGAGAGGGAGAAGGAGGGGGAGACGCAGAGACAAAGAAGAGAGAGAAAGAGAAATTCCTTAAAGGGAAAAAGCCTTACAATATGAAATCAGAGCGTTTAAAAGATTGTATACTTGTATTTGAATAGTACTTAAAAGGAAAGTGTGGGTGAGACCTGTTAGCAGATCACCACCTCTTCTATTGAGTTCAGTTAGGTAATTTTTAACCTCTCTTTAATAGCCTGAAAAGTAAACGAGTAGAAATACATTTCTGCCCCTTGGAGGTCAGGAAACCAATATGTAGATTATGGATCTCTTATTCTATTGCCAATTATTATTCTTGTAATGTTGATGTGGTTGGAGTGAGGAGAAAATGTCCTTCCTCACTGGGGGAAATTTGTACAACTTTGCAACATAATAATGAGCAGGAAATTTAGCAAAAAGGGAGTTCATTTCTGTTGTGAGGAAGAAAATCAAAAGTTAGAGATGTAAAATGTAATTTTAAGAACTTCACACATTTTAAACAAGCAAAGTGATTCTCTAATGGGAAGCAATTAGTGGGATTTTGAAAATAATCTATATTTGTAATTTAAGCTATCAGTTAATTTTTACTAATTATGAATAGCTTCCTTTAGGCATAAATTAGCCTGTTAAGAAAATATATTGTCAGCATAGAGATTTTACATTATATGTATACATATATATATGAAGATACAAAGATATATCTTTAGAAGAAAATATAATTTGTGAGCTTTTAGCAAATCACCACCTCCAGCACTGAGTTATATACATAATAGTTAACAGAGGAGCCTGGAAGGCTGTGGCCCACAGGATCACAAATAGTTGGACAAGACTGAGAAGGATGGCCATACATACATACATATATATATATATATATACACATATAATTCACTACTAGTCACCTTTTTGTTCTATCTAAATTGAAAATTGTGTGGCACACATCTCTGTACAACATATTAAAATAACGCCTAGTCCTCCAGGCTCCCCTGTCCATGGGATTCTCCAGGCAAGAATACTG
This sequence comes from Bubalus bubalis, assembly GCF_019923935.1. Taxonomy (NCBI): domain Eukaryota; kingdom Metazoa; phylum Chordata; class Mammalia; order Artiodactyla; family Bovidae; genus Bubalus; species Bubalus bubalis. The sequence goes on along the minus strand of NC_059171.1, from coordinate 8,608,485 downwards.
GAGTGGGTTGCCGTGCCCTCTTCCAGGGGATCTTCCCAACCCAGGGATTGAACCCAGGTTTCCTGCATTGCAGTCAGATTCTTTACACCACCAGGGAAGCCCAAGAATAGTGGAGTGGATAGCCTATCCCTTCTGCACGGGATCTTCTCAACTCAGGAATTGAACAGGGGTCTTCTGCATTGCTGCAGGCGGATTCTTTACCAGCTGAGCTATCAGGGAAGCTCCAAAAGAATGCCAGAGGACACTAAAATGATTTATAATGCATTAAAAGCTATCACTTGCTAAAATCCAATGATTTAAATAAAATTGATTTAAAACCAGAGAGCACTCTGGGATCCTGGGTCAGGAATATACCCTGGAGAAGGAAATGGCAACCCACTCCAGTATTCTTGCCTAGAGAATCCCATGGACAGAGGAGCTTGGCGGGCTACAGTCCATGGGGTCACAAAGAGTCAGGCACAACTGAGCACGCACATGACACTCTGGGAATTGTTTTACCCAGATTTGATGTTACATAAATTTGAAAGTGTAATAGGACGGGATCAAATAAAATTGAAAATGTTTTATATACTCTCTCCATACCATCTTATACATTACCATGTACATAAATTCATGCAATACTATCATTATAGATCTATGTATCTTTGACTAATAATACAAAACATTTTCTTCTACAGTTAAAATATATATATTTAAAATATCTGGTTGAGAAATCTTACTTACCATAAAATTTCTAATTAAAACCTTTAAAGATGTTTCCACCAGCTAAATGATTATATTTTAATTTTCCTAGAAGTAATTTTAATATTTATTTTCAGCTTAGAAATTCAGATATTTAGAAACTCTATACATGTTTTCAGATATTTCCTTTCCTCTTCCCATTTTAATATATAAACTTTTTGTAAACAATGACTTCATCTTAGTCTTTTTAAAATTTTAGATCTTAATTATTTTTTTCTACTGCTAAGTTTCCAATCTTAGAATATTGGAAGATGTTATTGTTGGATTATAATCCAATAATACCAAATCTGAGCACAGGTTCAGGATTATATCAAGTTGCTTAACAGCTTGATTATTGTAATATAGGTTTGAATAGTTAAAATCTAAATTAAGATATGAATTGAAACATTCATATAATAGACAAATATTTCACTACTGGCCTCACTGTATTAAATAAACTTTTATCTATTTTTTCTTCTCTTTATTTTTAGAACTTAAAGGTTGAACTTATAAACCAGGTTTCTTTGCATTTCTAGCAATAGGATAACAGATTTTACTGCATTAATGGAAAAATTGTTTGGCTTAGCATATTAATAATGTGAAATTTCAAAAATTTCACTAATATTAACTGTAGGTGAATATAACATTAATGAAATATCATAACAATATACTTTCAGAACTAGCATTTTTCACTAAACCGTCTCTAAGTTTACATTTGTTTTTTATAAAGCTTTAACTTATTATCATTATCATTGTAATTATGTTTTGCACTGTTTCAGGTAATAAAGGTAGGTTGAAATTAATCCATATTGGAAGAGGTTTTTTAAGCCTATTTTAAGCTGCTTAATTACTATTTGTTACCTTCTATTAAAGATATTTACGTTTAACCAAAGTAGGATTTTGTAACACTAGTAATAATAATATTCAGCCTCAGTACAGCCCTCAGACTCTATTAAGCTATTTATCCCTAGAGCAAATGTGTGTGATAGATACTATCACCATCTTGTTAGTTATGATAAAAACTGAAACCTTAATTTACTTTTCCAAGGACACAGAATAGGACATTCATAAAGGCTGACCTATTTTACATCAGCTTCAGTTAATGCAATAGGGCTATTTTAAATGGGCTATGTTGAAGACCCAAGGGTATAAAATCCAACTTCCTGAATACTAGTTCTATCTATGTTCAGGTCATTAGTTTACAGTTCAGAGCTATCCATTCTGTCAATATGTGAAGAGGTTATGTAAGCAATAGAATAGATTGAAAAAGATAAGTCAAACGAGATGAAAGCTTTCACTTTGTCCCTCTTCAATAATCTTCTGTACGTAACTAAATGGAAACGAGAACATCCTCTTGGTAGAAAATGGAAACAAGGAAACACTGGAGAACTACTCCCTAAATTCCTCTTGGAGACAAAGATCTTCAGTGTATACAATCAGTGATCCAAACTAAGGTCATCAGTATCTCGTATGTCTAATGAAAGTACAAATTGGCCAAGTCATTTTTGTTAATTTGACACAAATTTTTCTGATTTTTAATTTGTAAGAACATTTCCAGCTTCTTCCACACTGGAAACTTTCTTTGTTTAAAAATGAGTTGCTTTTGAACATTCACATTTGCTTGTCCAAGATGAAAACACAATATTAACTTCCATGGATAAAGCATGTTATAAGGAAAATGTTATAGGATAATTAGTGCAGCAATATAAAATAATCTTCCCTGAAGCAAGTAATGTTAAGGTGCATTCATGAGGATCGCTATATTTAAATTCAGTAAAGGTTATGAACAGAATAATTCTGACTACATTTTTAAAGGATAACATATTCTCAAAACTAATAATAGAAGTTAAATCATAATGACTGATTCAGAAATTATGTCTTTCATTTCAAACCAGTAAAACTGGTGCATCAGTTACATCCTAATTTTCATGAAAAGGTTAATCAATATGCATAATTCTAAATGGTTCTAATTCCAGTTTTTCTTTGTAACAAGTTATTAACATGATAACAAACATACTGTTTGTTTTTTTTTAAAAAACCTTCTTCTTACCTGGCTTGTTATAATTTTAGGAGTTATCACCTGAGATGAAAACTTTTGTGGATCAGTATGGACAAAGAGATGATGGAAAAATAGGAATTGTAGAGGTAAGGAATTTATGCATTGTTCTCATATGGTTTTAATAAGTGAGCTTTTTGGAGTTGTATTCAACTCAAACATGATAGGCAAAACCTGTTCTAAGAGGCTTATTTTACTTAAGTAACATGCTGTCTTTTGTTCAGAGATATAAAATCAAAAACTGCTCAGAAATGAAACAGACCTAAGAATTTTCATAATCCAAGCCAAAATTGAATATATTATGAAACTAAGACCTAAAGAAGTCAAATGATCTGTCTCTGGCTGTGCAACTGTCTGCTGGCCTTGGGGCAGTTAGAGACGCAAGTTCCCACCTCTGGATGAGTACTCATCCCATTACCTTACCAGCCTCAGTCCAATAAAACGCTAACTAAGAACACGGTTCACTGGTATTTCTTCTTAATAGTGTAGACTTTTCTGTTAGAAAATAAAATGAACTATTTGCATGCCCTAAAGATGATATCATGGCAAAAAGCTGCATCTTGTTTTCTGAAGTTCCATTTTAAATTGCCAGTTGGCCATGTAAAAACACAAGAACTTAAAGTGAGTGAATATTTTATGATGTGCAGGTATTTCTTTTGAGTCTTTAAAAGCTGAAACTTCAGTGTCAAATCTTGTCTCTTCCTAGTGAGGACAACTTTTTGTCTATGAATCAAAGAAGCAAAACTTTGACTATACATTAACTCTTTTGCATTCTTCAGATATGTGAAACAGTACTTTTACTTTTATAAAATCTAATGTCTTAGCTACTTTCTTTATCTCTGCAACCCATTAGAGAAATTGAGTGGATGATTTTGTCCAGAAAAATTAATAAGGTCATAGTTTAAAATATATCAAATAATAGGCATAATTATGTTCTTTATATAATGTTCTTAGTGTATTAGATTGTGAAGTATTCTTAGTCATAATTTACCTTTGATTCAGAGAACTAACCTGGTTTTCAAAAATTGATGTTATAGGACACCAGTGATGTCAATGTGAAATATACTTATTTTTAAACAGCTACTACAAATAGAGTTAAAGAAGGACATACTATTATTATCTTTGTAATTAAAATATTCCCCTGGAGTATACACTTTTCCCTTTGCCTATGCATAACTCATTACTATATAAATAGATAAATTAATAGTAATGGGACTTATAGATTGACATAGAAGCCAACTAATCAAGATATGAATCATCAAGGATAAGAAAATAACGTTGAACATAAATGAGATGACATAAATCTAATTATTCACAACTAGTCAGAAATTCTGAAATCAGTGAAATTATAGATGTGGCTATTTGAGAGTTTGGCATACTTTATAATTCTAGTACAGGAAAGACTGTTGTCTTATATTCAATGTATTTAACCTTAAGGACTCCAATGGGCTCAGCTATTTTAAATTTCTTCTGTGACCCTAGGTTGTTAACAGTGGCACAAAAAGCATGGATCTGATTCACATAGATTCTATATTTTTAAAAGGATAAGATGAAAGAAGCTATTTTGAATCTATATTTTACTGCATATTATATGGGATAATCATTTATGAAGTATTATTTGAGGTCTAATTTGAATGAGAAGTTAGGAGTTATTACCAGATACATTTTCCTAGAGATTTGATGTAAGGAATTTCCACAGAAGTTTGGGAAAGAAACTGTTACATGGAAGAAAAGGATTTCTGTGTGAGGAAAGATAGAAATAGTTAACAGAAGAGAATGAAGAAGTTAATGAAGACTGAAATGAAAACTTGAAGAACTTTTAAGAAAGAGAATTTTCATTTATTTGTATGACATTACACAATCATGGAACCCACTCCAGAATTCTTGTCTGGAGAATCCCATGGACAGAGGAGCCTGGAGTCCAGGGCTAAGAGTTGGACACAACTGAGGGGACTGAGCACGCACACAATTATTGAGTGTTTTCAAACACGTGATCTCATTTGATCCTCATAATAACAAAATAAAATAAATTTATAGTTGAGGAAAGCTGTAGCTTAAATAGAATTTCAGCCGCTTTCCTCTAAACCACTCAGCCTTGCTTTTTTTTTTTGCAATTAATAATCCACATATTTTCTGCATTAAAAGAAAATATTTTCAAGCTTCAGTTCATCAGTTACTTATGGCAAGGCTTAAATTTAGCCTGGCTGAACAGGGATGCACAAAGTATAGAGAAGTTATTTGACCCAATCACTTGAAACATGATTTGGGAAGAACTTTCAATCAGTGAAAGGACTTCCCTGGTGGCTTAGAGGGTAAAGCATCTGCCTGCAATGCAGGAGACCTGGGTTCAATCCCTGGGTTGGGAAAATCCCCTGGAGAAGGAAATGGCAACACACTTCAGTACTCTTGCCTGAAAAATCCCATGGAGAGAGGATCCTGGTAGGCTACAGTCCATGGGGTCTACAGTCCAAAGAGTCGGACACGACTGAGAGACTTCACTCACTCACTCATTCAGTCAGTGAAAGCAGAAAGAGTTTAAAAGAAGAGAAGTTAAACACATAAGACTTAATTAGAAAGCTTAATTATTCCAGGACATGGAACTTTTTGCTGCATGGGACCCAGAGGAAAAGCTAGCCAAGATTTCTCACTTTAAGGGTAAAGAAACTGAAGCTCAGAAAGGTTGAATGATGCGTCTAAGGTCCCACTGGCAAGGAGTGACAGAACATTTATACAGGTCTAGATCTGACTCTGATTCCAGAATTCTTTTTATTGATCAGTTATCAGCCAAGACGAAGGAAGTGCGGCGGGTCCGTACTTGGAGAAACGAGGAGAGGATGGGGGACAGGGAAGAGATTGCTGCTGTAGTTCACAGGCAGGTTGATTGTACTTAACCTAGTTAAGGAGGACGGATAGGAAAAAAGGAGATTTCGAAAAATCATTGGAAAAAAGGAATTGAAAGCTACAGATTACATGTACAAAATGGAGGAGAGTGGGGAGTGCCTGAATTTATAATGTGCCTTCTAGTGTCACCAGTAAGTTGTATTAAATCAAGTTCATCCTTTCTGTTTTCCAATCTGACATATATCACTTGCTAAGAAATCCTATATATAACATGGAACATAAATACATGAATTTCAGCCAGCTTTGAAGGAATAAAAAAAAACCCAGGTTTTCCAAAATTTATAATAGCTTACAGATTCCCATCAGCTCACATCAATATACCATAACTTTCACGTTCAAAGGGAAAAGAGATTAGATTTGCTTACGTATTGCCCGCTTAGTAGGTGTATTCAGGGGCTCATGAAAATCTAATCAAAGTAAACCAAATGGTATTTATGTGGTAGTTTGCTTTCCAGGTCAAATTGACTTGGCTCTAATTGAAACGTGTTGTTCAAAAAATCCGAAAATATAGTGGTTAACTTTCAAACTTCTGTTTTAACAAAGTTGACTAACACTTTCAAACAACATGCTGTTACTACCTAGACATGTGAAAACGTGTAAAAAGAAGGGTAATGTACAAATATGCTTTCTTGTGAACTTTTAAGTTTCATGTCTTTTAAAGAGATTTTCAGATTCACACAAATACAGCTTGATAATAAAGAGATTGTTGATACAAACTCAAAACAGGAACTCTGAAATTCTGAGATAATTTAACAAATACCATGACAGTCAAATGTTCTAAATTTATTCAGACTAATAGCTCTATTGCAGAGAAGATTGATTAAAATAGTCAAAGAGGGAGACTGAATGATTTAGCAGATAATAGAAATTCTGTCTCTGGTGCTCACATTAAGTATAGATGTTTCCCTTAGCTGGATGTCAAATCTGCAAACTTTTCACCTGATTGCCTGAGCACTGTGTGAGAAAACAGCGTCCTCTCGAGTTTTTCTGTGTCTATTTATCCAGGTCAGTGCGTCCACCAGAAAAAATAGATCAGAAAGCTATTTCAGTTGTAAAATTGTAATAACCCTCCCAGGGAAGCAGGCATTTTTCTAGACTTTCCTTCTTTTCTTGATAGTGGGATTTGAGCATATAAATTTAACCATAATAAATGTAATTTTTAAAATAGTAAACTAGTTTTCTACCTCAGGCTTCCCTGGTGATTCAGTGGTAAAAAATTCACCTGCAATGCAGGAGGCTTGCAGGAGATAAGAGTTCAATCCCTGGGTCAGGAATATACCCTGGAGGAGGAAATGGCAACCCACTGCAGTATTCTTGCCTGGAAAATTCCAAGGACAGAGGAGCCTGGCGGGCTACAGTCCATTGGGTTGTGAAGAATTGAACATGCCTGAGTGACTAAGCATACACAGTTTTCTACTTCAGAGTTTGGGGAAATGACTGACAATAAAACCTGATTTAGAACTTCATTCTTGATAGATTTTTAAAATAGTTTATTAAGACTGAAGATTTTAATGGAGGGTGATAGTTAAAGGACAAGAGTCTCAAAATCAAAAAGTCAGACTGATTTCAAATCTGGCTCCAACTGTAAGCTATGTGATAGCAGGTCATTTACCATCTCTGAGCCTCTGTTTCCTTGGTTGTGAACACAGATGACATATGAATATCAACATCAGGTAACACATGTCAAAAATAGATAAGCCCTGGTACACTATAAAAACTAAGTAAATGTACTTGCTATTATTATTAAAAATAAAAATATTTCATTAGAAAATCTTTGCCATTTTTCTTAATGTCAATCTTTTCCACATTCTTACAACTTGTCAAATTCAAATTATTAAATTCAACTAGCCTTTAAAAAACGGAGAAGGCAATGGCAACCCACTCCAGTACTCTTGCCTGGAAAATCCCATGGACGGAGGAGCCTGGTAGGCTGCAGTTCATGGGGTCGCTAAGAGTTGGACACAACTGAGCGACTTCACCTTCACTTTTCACTTTCATGCATTGGAGAAGGAAATGGCAACCCACTCCAGTGTTCTTGCCTGGAGAATCCCAGGGACAGGGGAGCCTGGTGGGCTGCTGCTGTCCATGGGGTCGCACAGAGTCAGACACGACTGAAGCGACTTAGCAGCTTAGCAGCAGCAGCCTTTAATTTGTGTGAAAAGATTATTTGCCTTTTAAATTTCCCAATTTCCTGGACTCACTTCTCACTGGCTAGAAAAATATTTTTTTGGCTTCCAAACCAAGAAAGTAAATGTTTTACTAATATGTGTTGAAAGAATCTAACATGCACCAAGATTGTCTTCAAATATATACCTCAGTCATTTATATTTCTTGTAAAGTTGTCCTTCACATGTTCTCTCCCAGCACCTAGAGTGTAGCTTTACCACTGTAGTTATCTCTTGCTTTGAAATTGTCTGAAACAAAATTTTTAATTATCTGCCTCCCTGTAAAGTTCTTACTGTCAGTGACTATGAATCCCCAGCATGCAGTCCAGTGCCTCGTAGGTTCTGAATCATGGCCACGTGAGCCACAGCAAGGGATTTCAACCTAATCCAAAACCTAGTCAAGAGCTCCATATTATGGCTAGTAATAGAAGAGAGGTGGTAAAGATCCCTGTCCTGGGACAGGTTGGTTCCTTTGGGGACCATATCTGAGCTGAAGAGAAGCAATGAGGAGGTTTATTAGGAAGTGCTCTTGGAATCAGTGCCTGTCCGAGGGAAATAAAAGAACAAAGCTGGGCAGAGCGAGACGTTGGGCTGTGAAAGTCTCAACTTTGGCTGACCCTGCGGTGAGCTCTGAACTGGGACAACCCTTGGGAGATGTCCCAAGTTTTGAGTGAGAGAGCTAGGTTTTATATCCCTATGTGCATCTTGGGAACATAGCTCTTGTCAGCCCAGGTAATCTCCCAAAGAGACCTGACAGTTGAGACCACGACAACACTCCTAGTACCTAAAGAGAACTCTGGATGGCAGTCACAGTGGCCACCCCAACCCCTATCCACAGCTTAGTAGCAAGCTATTTGAATTCTCACAGCCTGTGCTGTCCCTGAATAGTCAACTGCCTTCATTCATTGGTTGAGTAAAATATCTATGGAAATTCTTGCAGGTGCCAGGCAAAGAAACATTAATTAAGTCACAGACCCTTTCCTCTAGATGTACATAGACTAAAACAGAAGACAGGCAAGTAGAGAGAAATTTTTGCCTCCCCACTCTCAGTGACAAGCAAGCAATTTTCATAAATGAAGCTTTGAAAGATTCTCCTAGTAGCCACAGTTATCTGCCTTCCATTCATTTCTCTACTTTTCTTAACTCTCTTCTCCAACTCATAATAAAGTTTTGAGAGTTTATAAAAGAGCAGGCTGGTGGATTGAAAATTAAGAAATCACCAATAATCTTGGAACAAGTAATACAGGCTACTACTGTTGACAAGAGTGACTTAGCAAAAGAGAGGCAAAAACAGCCCTACTTAACAGCTTCTATAAAAGACCTCAGTCACATTGCAGATGTGGTATTAGAGTCAACAGCTGGAGAGTTACGGCACCCAGCTCTGAAATTTGAATATTGATTCATATGCTTTCCCTTGTGGTCCATTGATTAGGACTAAGTGTTTTCACTGCCAAGGGTCTGGGTTTAATCCCTGGTCCAGGACCTAAGATCCCACAAACCACATGACATGGCAAAAAATACTCAAAAGATGATTTGTTATGTTATTTGTTTGTTGTGAAGGGGCTTCCCTCATAGCTCAGTTGGTAAAGAGTCTCCCTGCAATGTGGGAGACTGGGGTTCGATCCCTGGGTTGGGAAGATCCCCTGGAGAAGGAAATGGCAACCCACTCCAGTATTCTTGTCTGGAGAATCCCACGAGGAGCCTGGTGGGCTACAGTCCATGGGGTTGCAGGGAGTCAGACACAACTTAGCAACTGAGCACATAGCCACATCCCATCCACACATACTTACTTCTTACTTAGTGGCTGGTTTGTCTTATGACAGTGTTTTATGTGTTTAAGACTCATTACTAATGTCTATAAAATATGATGGTACTATATTGAATTTAACATTAACAGTTCAATTAAATTAAAAGATTGACTATGTGGCATGTAGATATAATATGTATTTTATTATAATTAAACCAAGTAGGACCAAAATAGCAGGGGTGAAGAAATATACATTTATACTAAACATAAAAAGCAATTTTGCCATCTCTATATTTGACATTCTTAGAGACCTCTGAACTTCATGTAAGTTATGTAAAGTTTAATTTTTGAAACAAAAGAGGTTAAAATTTCCCTAATTTTACATGTGGTCATTGCTTGCTAACTCAGTCTTTTAGTTTTTCTGTTTTTATCTATTTGGTGGGTTTTGATAAGTAGATTTTTAAAGAAAAATTATTATTTTGTTCAAAACAATGTACAGTAATTTTGAAAATCCAAGCAATATAGAAAATCACAACAAAGATAAAAAATATGCTCACTACAAATCATGTTAAGTAGGTACTTTTAATGAAGTAAAATTATTAACCAAATCCAAACATTTATGTCAAGCACCTAACATGTTGAGTACCACACTAAGTATTCAGGGGATGCAGACAAAGAATAGTCTTTGCCCTCCTGAAATGGGTGGGCTATGGGTAGGTCTACCAATAGCTTACAATGGGGTATCTGACAATTTACATACCAGACTCATTGGAAAAGACTCTGATGCTGGGAGGGATTGGGGGCAGGAGGAGAAGGCTGGATGGCATCACTGACTCGATGGATGTGAGTCTCAGTGAACTCCGGGAGTTGGTGTTGGCGTTCTGCGATTCATGGGGTCACAGAGTCGGACACGACTGAGCGAATGATCTGATCTGATCTGATCTGATCTGAAAGAAAGAGTTGGCATTGGCTATTTCCTGTTTCCTAAATTAATGCTTGCATTAATGCATAACCATACTATTGACCTTTGGAAATAAGAAAATGTTTTCTGATAGTCATACCAAACATTCTAATAAGATATCTGGCTCTGCCCTTTCATTTCATCCCATTATTAGTGCCTGAATGATTCTAATTTGAAATATTATTTCAAAGATCTAAAAATAAGATAAGTTAAAGGACATATACAGCATAAAGAAGCTGAGGTTACTTGCATATAAGATAGAATGATACATTTTATATTTAAAATTTTTAAATGGACCTAAAAGGACAATATTTTTTTTTAAGTGTGAGTCTGTTCTATAATTTGGTAGACTTTTGGCATTTATGCTGACCTAAAGGTTAATCTAGACCACGGGTTTTTTAGTTTAAAATTCACAGATGAGGGTCCCTGCCTGTACTTCAGGGGATTCATCAACTTCTGGAAATTAGATGAAATATAGTGTTTAGGTTCATTCTTTAATGGTGAGGACGCAGGGATTCTAACAGATTCTCAAAGTCATTTTGAACCCAATACATTTAAGAGACATTGGTTTCTATTTCAACTCCTCATTTTAAGTGATGAGCATGCTAAGTTCCAGAAATGGCTGAGGGAGTTGCTGGGGACCACAGCTAATTAGCAGCTGCCCAGGAATAGAGCACACACCTTCATTAGGCCATCAGTCCAGCTCCCACTCTCCCTGAGCACAATAGATAGATTGTATTCATCTTAAAATGGGATCTGGAGTCCTTCTTTCCACCAAAAAAAAAAAAAAAAAGGAGCATTGAAGTTACAAAATGAGATCTTAGGAGAAATGTCGTCGGGTCACTCAAGGGAGATCATCAAGTAAAATTTAAGCCCTGGACTCAAGCAACAGATGTCCTTTTAGCAGACACCAAACATTTGAGAACTGATATTCCCTATTACCATTCAGTTTCCGCCGTTCCCTGTAAAGTGTCTTTTTCCATCTCTCTTTCACTTGTTTTACAATTGTCCTTAGTTTGTATTCCATTGAATCTCTTAATAAGCTTTCTCCTTCGACTTTCAGAATTCATTTTTTGCCTTCTGTCCTCTCTGCTACATTCATATCTCAGCTTCTTCTTTTATGAAATATATGGCCCCACGTGTGCCATCTTCTGGGCCCTCACAGGAAAAGACCTGATCTGGGGCACAGGAAAGATGCAGGGGTCGAGCCACCGGCATGAGTCTGCTTGTGTGTCTAGCAGACGAGAAGTGTCAGTCACCCTTCCCTGCACTCCCTAGGCATGCTTGCTGCAGCCTCCTCCCTGACCTGAGAACCGGTCTCTCAAAGGGCAGCAAGCCCTGCAAAACACGATGACACTTTGTAGGGACAAAGTATTCGAAAGGGAAAATCGATTGCCATGTTTCTCCTCTCCTAGTTTTCTGGGTAATAAAATCATGGTCAAGCACAACTAAGAGCAGGAAACGAGAGAGACTTGCTTTCAAGCTCCTCACACCAGCTTCTTCGATCTTTTCCAGTTGGCTCATGTGTTACCCACAGAAGAGAACTTCCTGCTGCTTTTCCGATGCCAGCAGCTAAAGTCCTGTGAGGAATTCATGAAGGTATAGGAAACCTCTGTCACCGAGTGATATCTTCAGATATCTGAAAGTGGGGGAATTGTGACCTTTTCTAACGTGTTTGGTCTTCCTTATCCAAAATTACTTACAGACATGGAGAAAATATGATACTGATCACAGTGGCTTCATAGAAACTGAGGAGCTTAAGGTAAGCAAAGAAAAATGTGTACATTTTTCCCTTTCAAATACAATTATGAATTTTGTGTTTTTGTTTTTTTTTTAAAAACTTCCCACAAAAGAAACTAACGTTAAGCAATGGCACATTTTCATCCACTCTTCCACATGGTTAATAAAGTACCACATCAAAAAAGAGACTTAAAGTACCTTTTGAAATTCTGTTCAGCAGCTGACATTTTCTGTGATGTGTACCAATTGTTAATAAGGGACAGATAGATGATAGAGAGAGAGAGATATAGAATGGTATACTAAGCCAAGTCAGATTATTTTCATTAAAATTTGACATTTTATCTTATAAATTAAACAACTATATAGATTTCCCTTTAAAGATAAAGAAAAAACTATTGGACACCAGTTGTATGCCAGGCACTTTATACACATCTTATTTAACCTTTATGTGGGTTCTGTGGGATTAATGTTACCGCAGTAAGGAAAAAAGTGATAAGTGATGAACTGAAGTCTACACGGAAACAGGACATAGAGTTGTGATCTCTGAACTAGTTTGCTTCCAAGACTCCAGGCTTACAAAGTCCTAATATAATCAAACTTCTGAAAAACCGTAACTTTGGAAATGAATTTATCAATTCGTATCTCAGAAGCGTACATAGGAGCTGGTAGGAGAGGAGGAAGATAGGAAGGAAAAGGTAAAGTGATCTGAAATCAAGTCTTGTCTATGGACAAATGTCTTTATCATTCTGCCTCACTTTTTCATCCTTTATATGAGGGTAATAACACCTACCTTTCAATTTATTGTGAGGCTCAAGTAAGATGTTGCATCTGAGAGGTTTTGTGAAATACAGGTACAATATAAATTATATTATTCATGAACTCAATAATTTACTAGCCTTTCAGAAATACAAAACCATCTTTCTCTCATTTTTTTTAAATTGATCTCAACACGTCTCAGTCTGAAAGACTCTATTTTCTCTATCTTTAGGATATAGAGTAACTAGAAGGGAAACAAATTAATAATTATTGAGCACCTGCTATGTGGCAGGCATAATACTAGATGCTTAACATGTATTTTAACATTTAATCTTCAAAGAAAATTTGCAGGGGAGGTATTATAATTCCCATTATACAAACAAACAAACTGAAATTCAGAGAAATTAGATATTTTTCAAGAGTACTCAGCTGCTTGGGAAGAGAACCTGGCTTTGGCCACAGAATATCAGCAATAATTTTCTTTCCCACAACATCAAAAGTTTTCAGCTTTAGTCACTAAGAGTTACCTCTTCTGCTGTTCTGTAAGGAAACAGGAATATCAAACATGGTTTCCCGGTCATAATTGAACATTGTCTGAGTCACATGTATTTGTATAATCGAGGGCTTCCCAGGTGGCACTAGTGGTAAGGAACCTGCCTGCCAATGCAGGAGACTCAAGAGATGTGGGTTCAATACCTGGGTCGGGAAGATCCCCTGGAGGAGGCCACAGCAACCCACTCCAGTATTCTTGTCTGGAGAATCCCATGGACAGAGAAGCCTGGCAGGTTACAGTCCATAGGGTCACAAAGACTGAAGCTACTTAGCACACATGTATAATTGCAAAATCGTTAAAGCATGTGGGACTAACAACACTTAGAAATGTAAACATTTTTCATGTGAAATCAACAAAAACTATATTTTTCACAAATTTGTAATTCAGCAACCCACAAGGCGCCAGTTAAATTATTGTGTTTTTATTCTACTGGACCAAAAAAATTCTTTTAAAAATCATTTCAAGTTTATAAAGAAACTTTAGCTCATTTCCAATACTGACCTTCTTTGTTCTAAATTTTATTCTCAGAAGAGATTCTAAATAGAAGTACTTCTGTCTGGGGAATTTTGAAGATAAGTTGGCATTCTCTTTTAATGGATCTTTCAAGAAAGCTAATTTTAAGATTCCATAATGGAGTAAAACATTGCTTGCTCTCAGACATGACTTTGAATCTCAGCGTCCTGAAGTTTCTCCCAGGCTATTTTTGTGACCACCATTTTAGTCTCTGATGAGGATTTTTAACCCAATTAGTCTCTGACAAAAGCCTCATATGGTTCAAAAATAAAATTCATCCCCAACAGATAACTTTGAATTTTCCATGCTTCACTTTGAATTTTAAGTGGAATGTTTGAAGTGAAAATAAAATTATGAAACCAAGAAAAAAGTCTCCATTGAAAATAATGAAGTTAAATCATCCCAGCAGAACTAGAAAATTTGGGAGGGAGATATATGACAGCAAAGCTGAAGAAACCCAATCCTTCGATAATGTCTTAACATATCAGCTCAGTTTTCCATAATTGCAGTAATTCATTTTTCTGAACAAATAAAGAAATTGCAAATGAACAGCACTAGACAAAGTGAAAAACTATTATATTCTTAAGTACTTACATTGTCATTTATATGGAAAGCTTTTGAAAGCTTTTATTTGATTTATTTCTGTGGTAGAAAAATTAAAATCACTCCTAAACTTCAACTGTCAAATTAATAATCATCTTTTTTTTCACCCTTCCCATATTAATTTCTACTTTGGTGTGATTCATATCCTTCAAGAATTAGGTAACGCCTGCAGCCAACTATTTTAGTTTGAACAGTCAGGTGAAACATTCTAACCAAGGTGCTTTGGACTGCATCAAACCTAAAAGCTAACCCAGCCTCTAGTGAAATGTGCTTCATACTGGCTATACACTGATATGGAAATACAGATTGTAAGGGCAGAAAATGCACTTGAAATTAAGGGTAGATCTCCACCTTGTATACTAATAATCATTCACATACCTAAAAAAGGTATAAGGGGGTCCATTCTGTTTCTTGGGCTTCCTAAGTGGCTCATAAGCAAAGAACCTGCCTGCCAATGCAGGAGACATTAGAGACGCAGGATCGATCCCTGGAGGAGGGCATGGCAACCCACTGCAGTATTCTTGCCTGGAGAATCAATCCCATGGACAGAGGAGCCTGGCAGGCTACAGTCCATGGGCTTGCAAAAGAGTCAGACACGACTGAAATGACTTAGCCCACACACACGCACAGTGCTTCTTATTTCTTGGAGAAGAATCACATGAATATCTGTGAAGATACCATTGGGAAGAAATGCATCCATTGGGCTGGCTGGCTTTATAAGTTTTTACTCTGATTCCTACATGGTGCACAATCTAACTTCTCTTTTAATTGAAATCATAAAAGCATAGCATACCATAGCATGGTCTGACAGATCAGTTCTCAGTAAAAGGCAGATATCACGCCTGTCAAAGGCAGCATCTCTGCTGGAATGCCAAGAGGACCTCTCTTCTAATGTCCTCCTCTTATCCAGTCCTAGTCTCAAAAAGAGACTTTCGTTGTATTCCTGGGGTGTTCCATTTCAAGGCAGGCTGTAAAGAAAGCAGATTGTTATTGATGAAATTTATCTGTTTTTTGTCTTAACAGAACTTTCTAAAGGACTTGCTGGAAAAAGCAAACAAGACTGTTGATGATACAAAACTAGCTGAATATACAGACCTAATGGTAAGACTGATCTTGAAAAGATTATAGCCAAGAGCCTATGAAATATGACTGTGTTCTGGCTAATTCCCAAGACTACACAGGATGAAATGAATAAACCATGGTGTGGGCATCGTATGCACACATGAATCATTTCACTTGAAAAGTGAAATACCTACAAAGCTTCTACCTTGTAAGGCTAGCTTCAGGGCTCCGTGTATGAGCTTTTCCTTTCTTGTGGAGTTAGATAATTTTCATCTATCAGAAGATCACTTACTCAAAAATTTATTCTGTAAGGATTTATTCATATTATCTGCTTTACTCTTTGATGCTCTAAAAGAGGAAAACAAATATTTATTTTCCTACTATTATTTGGAAAGTTTCAGGATGTGTACTGCCAGACACCATATCTCCCACATCTTGATACATGTAAACACATATTTGCAAGAAAAATAAACAATGATGTTCCAGAAGTCTAGTGTAAGATCACTCTTACTCTGTTTTATATTGTTGTGATAAACTTTTGTAATGACAAGTCATAGAATTGAAATTTTTCACTGAAAGTTTAATAAATGCTAGTTTCTAGAATTTTGCTATCTATATAGGTAATTGATTACTCAAACTTCTTTATTTTGAATTTCCTTCTCTATGCAACAAGTACTTTTTTTCAATACAAAATAATGCCTTCTGTCTTTCAGTTGAAATTGTTTGATTCAAATAATGATGGGAAGCTGGAATTAACTGAGATGGCCAGGTGAGTTTAGGAGCTATGCAAATATAACCATTATAAGCTGACCTTTGTCAAAAATCTAATGCAGTTATATAATGTTTTTCTCTCAAAAGATTACTACCCGTGCAAGAGAATTTTCTTCTTAAATTTCAGGTATTTCTCTTTTTCTCTACCATACATAATATTTCTCGAAAGGGTAAAATGTGGGATATCTGCCAAGGGAAGCACAATGAAATGTAATTGTAGCATTTTAATCTTTGCCCTCTTCTCTATCATCTAGGGAGTCAAAATGTGTGGGAAAGAGTTCAATAAAGCTTTTGAGTTATACGATCAGGTAAAAAAAAAGTGTTTCTTATCTGTAATTTGGTTTTTTAGAAAAATTCAGAAAAAGGGGAAAAAAAGCCTCAATCTCAAGGTTATATTTAAAGAAACATGAGCTATTAAAATTACTCAGCCAATTTATTCTTGTCATAGGAAATGAATTACGTTATATCCCAATTTAGACGAATTTGATTCAAATCCCATGCTACAATTTATCTCCTGTGAACTGTGAATAAGATACCAAACTCCTCTGACCCTTAATTTCCTCATTTGTAACCAAGAGATAATAATACTCACTCCGCAGGGTGGAATGAAGATTGAGCTAGATGAATTTATCCAGCGGGGATTCTCCCACAAAGGGTATAGTGAGATCACGTGTGTGAGGAAAGGTTGGGTATGACGTCAGTAGTTAACATGCTCTATTTCTTCTCATTTCTTTCCTCCTGGACCAACCCAGTCCTCTGGAGGCCCTAGTACAGCTCTCCCACTGCATGATGTGATAATGGCCCGCCTCTATTACAGGCCAGGAATATACTTCCCCCACGCCTATGTCCTCTCTCCATCAAAACATTTGTGATTAATTTCTTACTTCAACAAGAGCTAGTGATATTGTTAACATACAGGGAAATAGTAAATGTAAAATCGCTTTGAAAATTTCGAAGCATTTTACAAATGTAAGGTGCTGAATGAGAGGAAATTCATATCTGTTTTGGGACTTTGGAGCAGTTCAAAATTCGAGGGTCTGACCTACAAGGTTAGTATATCTGCCAAATTTGCAGTAGACAGATTTTCTGAGGATTTCAATTATTTCCATTTTACTACCTTTGCCTTTTTTGTGGATGAGGTTGCTTATATATTGTTTTATTACCCCTCCCGTAGGATGGCAATGGATACATAGATGAAAATGAACTGGATGCTTTACTGAAGGATCTGTGCGAGAAAAATAAACAGGTAATCTAGTTACCTTGCCATTTCCTTCTTAAGCAGACTTGATGGATCCATCCAGATGCAACCACACATCTACTTTGGAGAATCTACTTTAAAACTTTATAGAGGAGAAGAAGTAGATTTCAGTTCTTAACTTGATTTCATACTGGTCTGAATCAGTGCTTAACTGAGATAAATAGATTTGAAAAACAACCTTGTGATTTATTCACATTTGTATAAGAATTTAATCCAACTCTTCTTAATGGATTGGTATAACAAGCAGTTTTGTCTCATATTTTATTACTTGACAGTGGTTAATTCACTTCCATGTTTAACTGGATTGTAATACCATCTATGTCCTATTTAGGATCTGGATATTAATAATATTCCAACATACAAGAAAAGTATAATGGCTTTATCGGATGGAGGGAAGCTATACCGAACGGATCTTGCTCTCATTCTCTCTGCTGGTGACAACTAGGGTTGGTGACCATGACACTTAGTAGTGATACATTGTATCTAAAAAAGAATTGTGCACCATAAGGATGTAGGCTGTATTTTCTTTTCTATCTGTAAATTTAACTGCATATAGATAACTATCCAAGATCTGTGGCACACTCTTTTCAGTTTGTTTCTATACTCTTTGTAATGTACAGTTTTTGTAACCATATGACTGAAAAGGAAGATGTCTATGCTTAGGCCAGTCAATACACTCAATTAAAAAAAAAATAACCTAACATATTCTTCCTTCCATACATGTCATTGGACAAGATTTCCCTCAAAAATCCACCAGGATTAGTCTCTAAAATCCTAGTCTCTGATGTTTGTCACTATTGAATACAAGGATTATACATAACAAGCTAAGCATTCTTATTTCAGACAATCTGAAGTCTGCCCAACAAAATAGTTCTGAGCTGTATTTCCAATTAGAAGAAATGTGCTTTTGCATCTAAAATACCAAACTATTAATCCACAGTTAATCGCGGCTCTATGAGGTTAGTAGTCTTGCTTCACTGGGCAAGATATAGTGAATCAACAATACATCTACTGCTTGAGTTCTCATCAGTCTACCAGTTCAAGTTGATTTGATGACAAGGAAAAGCAGACAATGCATAGATCTACCTAATTCTACATTTGTATTTATAAGTCTACTGTCAAAGAGTATGACCTCAACCCATTTTCTAACTGGTTTCATGTCTTGCAGCCTATAATTATTCTAGGAAACTGCTGTTTTGTGTCATAGTCTATGTACTATCTGATTAAATTATATATATCAAGTATCCTGGTGTTTACTTTGCATACTTCTTGGATTTTCTTTCCATGTAGAACTGCTCTTTTCCACCCAGGGTAACTGCTGTCTCTGAAAATAATTTTTTCTAGCTATGACAGCTCTATTTTTACTACATAAGTGAATTTTAATGTAAAATTCATAGCACCCTGATTATTGAATGTTACATCAACAATTTTGTCTATTCTGTGAATTCTGTATTTCATATTGAGAAATTTCATATTGAGAAATATTCAGCATTCAAACTAGTTCTATTTCTATCTGCAGATAGTTTCAAATGAGTTAAAAAGAACATCTGAAAAGAAATGCTAACGCAGTCATTTATCTTATTTAGCAAGGGTAATTCTAAAACATTCTCTTGACACACATTCAAGCCACAGTTTCATATATTTGTAGCTAGAATATACTATACTGATTATAGTTGACATGTAATGCTTGGTGATTTCTCATTTTTTGATTGTGAAGCAGGGAACTATGAGAGATGTGTCTCTGAAATTTATAGTTACTACCAAAGAGTTAATGGTTCTGGGTCACTTTGAATGTTGCCATTCTATAAATTCAGCACTGATTTCCTCAATTCATATAAGTAACAAAAAGTGAGGTATTTCTTTCCCCCAAGAATGAACAGAAAAGAGATTGCCAAAAAATAAAATTTATCATGTGATTTCAGTGGTAGACTGGCTTTGCTTTTAGTGTGTAAATGGAAGCACTGGTCTTAGGCTGAATTTAACTACTAAGAATAAATAAAAACAGAAATAACTTTAATAATTTCTTGTACTTTTCTTTTCTTCCTCAAAAAAGTCAGTGAACACGTAACCCATGATCAATCCATGGGAAATGTAGGTTACCAAAGTTATTACACCCTAAGATGTCTAATGGGCTTCCCTGGTGGCTCAGATGGTAAAAAATCTGCCTGCAACACGGGAGACCTGGGTTCGATCCCTGAGTTGGGAAGATACCCTAGAGAAGAATGGCAACCCATTCCAGTATTCTTGACTGGAGAATCCCGTGGACAGAAGAGCCTGGTGGGCTACAGTCCATGGGGGTGCAAAGAGTTGGACATGACTGAGTGACTAAGCACAGCACAAGACATTTAAATAAATGTAAACCTGCTTGACCAATTATTATCGAATTATGGGATGCCTCATTGAATTAATAGGTGTCTCTGACATTAAGATGTACAAAGAAATCTCAACAAACATAATCAAATATTTCTTTATGAAAGATATTCTCCAGAGGCGTAGAAATAATATACAGAATTTGCCAGGGTCCAGCCCCAGTGGATCCAGGGAAATTCGAAGGGGAGATGGCTTCGGCAATCAGGATACGATAGCTTTAATTAAATATTAATTAGAGATATAAAGAAGTAATAGAATAAGGATAGCTCAGCAGGAAAATTCAGTGGAGAAAAGAGGCTGAATAACTTGGTTTACGTGGAAAGCTAATAAAATTCCAAAATAAGGAATTTACATCACCTACGTAGGCCACAGGCGTCCTCCCATTCTCCCAAAGGAGAGGAGACACTAAGGCCTCCCTGGTCAGATCTTAGAAGCCCAGGCATAATTAGTAGGCTTGACGAGCCTCCACGTTCCAGATGGGGATTCAGCCAGAAGGTGAGAGAAAGAACAACATGGGGAGACCAGACTTTTGAGGAATTGATCCCATTTTTTATTTTTCCAGGGTCTGTTTTTATACACTGAGATGTTATACAAAAGTCACGTGGGGTCAGCAGTCCTGACTTTTATTAAAGTCAGGTGCTTCATACAAATGTATACAGAGGTCTTAGGGGTGTCACATCATCTTCTGGCCAGGGGGCCTGCTGACAGTTTATGACCCTCTCCTTGTGACAGCGGTCAGTCAACCAGAACACTTATTTCTCCAGGGGTGATTATTCTTAAAACAGACGCCACCTTCCGAAGGTACCAGATAAAGTTACATTCCTATAGGGTGAGGGTGTAGTGGGTTTTAATTAAGGAAAGAATTTGCTTAGCCTAAGGTCTAACGTGATTCATATCGAAGGTTAATACTTATTTCTTCTATATATTCATTAATGTGTGTAAGGGCAGGGGATGTGGAGACTTAGCAGCAAACATTGGCTCAACAAATGAAAAACCCTTCACCAATACAATTTCTAATCCGCCCACTATACTATACTAATAGTTTTCTAACTTCTCTAAGGAACCTGTTTTTAGAAGGTTTAAAGCATCTCGTGCCTCTCACGGTTGGGAGGCTGTGAACAATCACATGTGGCTGGACAAGCCTGTCAGGCAGGCCAGAGAACCTTCAGAGGAGTTTGTAGGTTGAAACACTCCTATCATGCCCAGGAATTATTATTAACTGGAGCTGTAAGTTAACTCCTTCTCCAAAAGAGGTGGTGGGGGACAGCCCCCCGTAAAGTCAGAGGTGTAGATGAGAGCACAAAGCAGTAAAGTAGGCAGACTCTGGTTTTGGGGGTAGATGCTCGAGAATTTCCAGGGGGACTCCTGAGGCTCGATCCCGCCTTTGTGTATGCCGAGCCTCCTTCCTCATGACCTTTGCCACGGGCGGAGTTCCTCACGCTGGCTCCCGGCAAGAATTTCCCTACATTTCATCTGTGGGTGAACAGGTGTTTATTATGAAGTATAAACCATAACTAGACCAGGTTTGGTACTCTTACAATAAAAACAAGGAAAAAGAAAGAAAAGCAACAGCAAAAATTCTTATAGGAGGATGTCTGAGGGAACTTCCTAGAGTGCTGACAGTCATAAGGGCCACAAATTGAGCACCTGGCCGATCAGGGTGGACTTTAACTCCTAAGCACTCCCAGGGAAAATTCTTACAACTCAGCTAAATTAGTCACAATTGCATATAGGTGACAGGCCAGCCTCCTGGAGCAGAGAACAGAATGAAGAATGGAAAATGAATCTGAAAGAACAAATGTAAGATAGCTCATGTAGCACCTTCCTCATATCACGAAATCCATTTCAAGTATGTTACCAGTCTAAATGGGAAGTGTACGCAGACAGCAAGAGACTATCTCTAATACTTCAAGCATGGAAAAATTCCTTAACCAATTATGAAAAAGCAGACTGAAAAATTGGACTCTATTAAAATTAGGAACTCTGTTCCCAAAAATATGCTATTAAGAGAACAAAGTTGCTTGTAGCTTGAAAACCAAACACCAGCATGTGAAAAGGTATTTGTGTTGGCTCACAATCTTGAGAGTTTCCCAGGTGAAACCCGAAACTGGCCCCAGTACACAGTGGGCATGGAGAGACCTAAGAAAGAGGCAGACCGCTCCAGACTGGTAGGTGGCAGTTTTAGTAAGTAAGGAAATTGACATACAAGGTTTGGCTTGGGTGTTAAGTGATTAGACCTCCACACTCACCCACCTGAATCTGAGAGTTTCTATAAAGCGTTGACCCTGGGTTCAGTCATGCATTCAATCCAGGTGGTCTCACAGTACCTTATGTACTCGTGGCTGAGATAGCTCTGGTGGTAGGAAGGGTAGGTCAAATGGACATTCCAGGAAGGAGGGAGTGAGGAGCCCGGACTCAGCTCCTGGGTCAACCTGCACTCAAGTCCACGTGATGACCGCCTTCAACGATTTGTAACACTGACAAAGGTACAAATATATAAACATTATTTCTGAAAACAATTTTTATATTTAACACAACATAAATATATATAAGAAGGCTGAACAGGCGTTTCACAAATAAAAGGATATCTAACTATCCAAAATAGAAATAAAATAATCCGTGTTATTAGTAATCAGGAGAAATCAAATTAAAATAAGTGGAATACTACCATGCACTCACCAGAGAGGCTAAATTAAAGAGATTTTTGAATGCCAACTATTGGTGAGGTTGTGGCACAGTGAACATGTTTATGCACTGCTTGGTGGGAAGTTAAGTTTTGAAGACCTTGAAAAGCCATTTGGCAGTATCTACTAAATTTGAATGCATGTACACTTCATGGGCTTCCCAGGTGGCTCAGTGGTAAAGAATCCGCCTGATGATGCAAGAGATGCACGTTCAATCCCTGGGTCAGGAAGATTCCCTGGAGTAGGAAATGGCAACACGCTCCAGATCCAGTATTCGTGCCTGGAAAATTCCATGAACAGAGCCCGGCGGGCTACAGTCTATTGGGTTGCAAAGAGACACGACTGAGTGACAAAGCACACACACACACACACACTTCACAATCCAGAAATTTCATTTTTAGGCTTAGCAGCCTGACAGAGAAAGGTGTATGTATCTTCCAAAAAAAAAAAAAAAAGGATGCTTTATAGCAAGCAGCATTGTATTTGACATAACCCAAACTAGAAATAATCCAATGTCTACCAACAGTAGAGCAAATAAACTGGTATATTCATACGGTGAAATGTTATATAACTATGAGAATGAACACAGGAGACAAGCCTACACATGGACACCACCAGATGGTCAATACCAAAATCAAACTGATTATACTCTTTGCAGCCAAAGATGGAAAAGCTCTATAGAGCCAGCAAAAACAAGACCGAGAACTGACTGTGGTTCCACCATCAGCTCATTATTGCAAAATTCAGGCTCAAATTGAAGAAAGTAGGGGAAAACACTAGGCCATTCAGGTATGACCTAAATCAAATCCCTTATGACTATACAGTGGAAATGAGAAATAGATTCAAGGGATTAGATCTGACAGAGTGCCTGAAGAATAATGGACAGAGATTTGCAACATTATACAGGAGGTGGTGTCCAAAACCATTCTCAAGAAAAAGAAATATAAGAAGCCAAAGTGGTTGTCTGAGGAGGCCTTACAAATAGCTGAGAAAAGACAAGAAATGAAAGGCAAAGAAGAAAAGGAAAGATATACCCATATGAATGCAGGGTTCCAGAGAATAGCAAGGAGAGATAAGAAAGCCTTCCTCAGTGATCAGTACAAAGAAATAGAGGAAAACAATAGAATGGGAAAGACGAGACATCTCTTCAAGAAAATTAGAGATACCAAGGGAACATTTCATGCAAAGATGGGCTCAATAAAGGACAGAAATGGTATGGACTTAACAGAAGCAAAAGATATTAAGAAAAGGTGACAAGAATACACAGAAGAACTATGCAAAAAAGATCTTCATGACCCCGATAACCATGATGGTTCAATCACTCACCTAGCATCAGACATCCTGGGGTGCGAAGTCAAGTGGGCCTTAGGAAGCATCACTACAAACAAAGCTAGTGGAGGTGATGGAATTCCAGCTGAGCTATTTCGAATCCTAAAAGATGATCCTGTTGAAGTGCTGCACTCAATATGTCAGCAAATTTGGAAAACTCAGCAGTGGCCACAGGACTGGAAAAGTCAGTTTCCTTCCCAAAGAAAGGCAATGCCACAGAATGTTCAAACTACTACACAATTGCACTCATCTCACACAAGTAAAGTAATGCTTAAAATTCTCCAAGTGAGGCTTCAACAGTACATGAACCGAGAACCTCCAGATGTTCAAGCTGGGTTTAGAAAAGGCAGAAGAACCAGAGATCAAATTGTCAACACCCATTGGATTATAGAAAAAGCAAGAGAGTTCCAGAAAAACATCTACTTCTGCTTCATTGGCTATGCCAAATCTTTTGACTGTGTGGATCACAACAAACTGTGGAAAATTCTTAAAAGAGATAGAAATATCAGACCACCTTACCTGCCTCATGAGAAATCTGTTTGCAGGTCAGGAACAACAGTTAGAACTGGACATGGAACAACAGACGGGTTTCAAATTGGGAAAGGAACATCAAGGCTGTATATTGTCACCCTTGTTATTTAACTTATATGCAGAGTACATTATGAGAAATGCTGGGCTGGATGAAGCACAAGCTAGAATCAAGATTGCTGGGAGAAATATCAATAACCTCAGACATGCAGATGACACCACTCTTATGGCAGAAAGTGAAGAAGAACTGAAGAGCCTCTTAATGAAAGTGAAAGAGGAGAGTGAAAAAGCTGGCTTAAAACTCAACATTCAAAAAATGAAGACCATGGCATCCAGTTCCATCACTTCATGGCAAAGAGATGAGGAAACAGTGGAAAGAGTGACAGACTTTATTTTCTTGTGCTCCAAAGTCACTTCAGATGGTGACTGCAGCTGTGAAATTAAAAGACACTTGCTCCTTGGAAGAAAAGTTATGACAAACCTAGACAGCATATTAAAAAGCAGAGACATTACTTTACCAACAAAATCCATCCAGTAAAAGCTATGGTTTTTCCAGTAGTCATGTATGGATGTGGGAGTTGGACTATAAAGAAAGCTGAGTGCTGAAGAATTGATGATTTTGAACTGTGGTATAGGAGAAGACTCTTGAGAGTCCCTTGGACTGCAAGGAGATCCAACCAGTCCATCCTAAAGGAAATCAGTCCTGAATATTCATTGAAAGGACTAATGCTGAAGCTGAAGCTCCAATACTTTGGTCAACTGATGGGAAGAGCTGACTCATTGGAAAAGACTGTGATGCTGGGAAAGATTGAGGGCAAGATGAGAAAAGGGTAATAGAGGATGAGATGGTTGAAAGGCATCACTGACTCAATGGACTTGAGTTTGAACAAACCCAGGGAGATGGTGAAGGTAGGGGAACCTGGTGTTCTGTAGTTGATGGGGTTGCAGAGAATTGGGCCCAACTTGGCAACTGAACAATGACAAAGCAATTGCTATGTAGATAAAATCCAAAAATATAAGAATACATGTTTTATAATTCTAAATAGAAACTTCAAATCAGCTTAACTTAGATGTTAGAAGTCAAGATACCAGTTAGTTTTAGGGAGAAAAATGGAGTCACAGCGGGGAACATAAGCAAGGCTTCTGAACTCCTGGTGATATTTTGTTTCTTACCTGCTTAGTAGTTATACAACCAAACTGTCTTTGTGAAAATTCATGATCTGAGTATTTTTAGCGATCATAGATCAGTTAAAATTATTTTTGAAAAATTAATGGTGTCCAAAGCATCCCTGAAAAAGCCACATATATAAATATAAGAAAAAGCACATCCATAGGATGAATAAACTGCAAGTGCAAAGGCCCTAGGCCGAATAATTCTGAGGAATAGAAAGAAAGCCGCTGTGAGCCTGGGTGAGGGGAGAGGGTGTATAAGATAGAGCAGGCAATATCACAGCGTAAGGAGTTGAGATTTTGTATTAAGCACCATGTTTTGTGTCTCCAGACCCAAGGGTTATTTTACTGTACACTTGAGAACTGCAAGACCTTGGAAGGAAATTGAAGTTAAAGGGATTGAGGCTGTGAATGAATTTATGAAAATACAACAAATATTTTTATGTTCAGTTACAACAAAATAAAATTGATCAAGAACCAATCCCCCCATTCCGAAAAATTAATGGGCCTTTTTCTTTTCAAAGCTTTTGTAATAGAACTGTATCTCATAAAGACCTTATTGTCTCCTGGTTTAAATTATGATCCCACGAAACCGGTCCAGTTGAGCAGGAAACATAAGCTTAGCTTAATCATACGACCTGCAGTTCAGTTCAGTCACTCAGTCGTGTCCCACTCTTTGTCACCCCATGAATCGCAGCACGCCAGGCCTCCCGGTCCATCACCATCTCCCAGAGTTCACTCAAACTCAAGTCCATTGAGTCAGTGATGCCATCCAGCCATCTCATCCTCTGTTGTCCCCTTCTCCTCCTGTCCCCCCCTCCTCCTCCCAGCATCAGAGTCTTTTCCAGTGAGTCAACTCTTTGCATGAAGTGGCCAAAGTACTGGAGTTTCAGCTTTAGCATCATTCCTTCCAAAGAACACCCAGGACTGATCTCTAGAATGGACTGGTTGGATCTCCCTGCAGTCCAAGGGACTCGCAAGAGTCTTCTCCAACACCACAGTTCAAAAGCATCAATTCTTTGGTGCTCAGCTTTCTTCACAGTCCAACACTCGCATCCATACATGACCTTGGTCAAGTCCTAACTTCCTTGAGCTTCAGCTCTCTTTATAAAATGAAGGGGTGGAAGGGGAAGAGTCCAGATGAAGGAGAGGGAGCACATGGAGTCAACATCTTTGCACAGCCAAGACACTGCCAGATGCTTGTGGGGACCTCAACACCCAGGCGGATGGGATGAATCCCTGAGCAACAGGGCAGGACTTTGTGGGGAGGGAGGGGGAAGAAGGGGAGGCCGAAGGTGGTCAGCGCCCCTGGGGGCAGCTGGAGGAGGGGAGGTATCCATACACCTGAAGAGGCACACTTACCTTGAGGGGCCAGTGGGGTCAGGAAAGGACATGGGGGTTGGAGGACCAGAGAGGAACATGGCTCACATCCCCTCACCAACTTGGCCTGGGGGGCCTGCTGAGGCCCTGCACCTGGTCCTCCACCTTCCAAGGCCCCCTCTGCTCACAGAGGAGGAAGAGACAAGCTGGATGGGGTGGGACCCTCAGGGAACAGATATCAGAAGTTACTGGCAGTCCCCCAAGCATTCAGCCCAGGGCAGCCTGCAGAGGCCCCAAGCCTGATACTCCAAGGACAAAGGCAGTTTTTTGTTTTTGTTATTGGGGTTCAGTTTTACCTTCCAGTTGTTTCATATATATATTTTCTAATGTTAATCTTCTCAGTTTATTTGGTATTCTTTGTTACTGCTATTTATTATTATTTTTGCCACACTGCACAACCTGCAGGATCTTGGTTCTTAGGCCAGAGGTCAGGCCTGAGTTCCTGTACTGGGAGTGCCAAGTCCAAACTCCTGGACTAACAGAAAACATCAGAACCCAGGGGCTATTAATCAAAGTAAGGTCTCCTGGAGGTCCACGTCTCACACTAAGACCCAGCTCTACCCAACTGCCTGCAATTCCCAGTGCTAGAAACTTCAGGCCAAACAACCAGAAGACAGGAATCTATCAAAAAAAAAACAAAAAAGACATGACAAAAAAATATGTTACAGACGAAAGACCAAGGTAAAAATCTATAAGACTAAATACATGAAGAGGAAATAGGCAACCTGCCTGAAAAAGAATTTAGACTAATAATAGTAATGTTTGAAAATCTTAGAAATAGAATGGAGGCACAGACTGAGAAAATACAAGAAATGTTTAACAAAGACCTAGAAGAACTAAAGAACAAACAGAGATGAACAGCAAATGAAATAAAAAATACAGTAGAAGGAATTAATAGCAGAATAAATGAGACAGAGGAACAGATAAATGAGTTGGAAAATAGAATGGTGGAAATAACTGCCAAAGAGTGGAATAAAAAAAAGGGGGGGGGGGGGGAATTGAAGACTATCTTAGAGAGCTCTGGGACAACAGTAAATGCACTAACATTCGAATTAGAGGAATCCCAGAAGAAGAGAAAAGGAAAGGATGTGAGAAACTATTTGAAGATATTACAGAAAAAAAATTTCCTAGCATGGGAAATAAAATAGCCACCCAAGTCCAGGAAGACCAATGAGTCCCATAAAGGATAAAACCTAGGAGAATCACATCAAGACACATATTAATCAAACTAACAAAAATTAATTCAAAATTGAATTCAAAGAAAAAATGCAGCAAGGGAAAAGCAAAAATAATATACAAGGAAATCCCCATAAGGTTCTGCAGAAGCTCTGCAGGAGAGAAGAGGGTAGGTAGCAGGATATATTTAAAGTGATGAAAAGGAAAAACATACAACCAAGATTACTCTACCCAGCAAGGATCTCATTCCGATTTGATAGGGAAATTGAAAGCTTTACAGATAAGCAAAAGCTAAGAGAATTCAACCCAACCAAACCAGCCTGAAAAACAATGCTAAAGGAACTTCTCTAGATAGGAAACACAAAAGAAGAAAAAGAATCACATAAACAAAACAATTAACAAAACGTAGTAAGTACATATTAATAATTACCTTATATGTAAACAGATTAAAGACAAATCCATTCAGCCAAAAGACACACACTGGCTGAATGGATTAAAAAACAAGATCTGTGTATATGCTGCCTACAAGAGACCCACTTCAGACCTAGGGACACATACAGACTGAAAGTGTAGTGATGGAAAACGCTATTCCATGCAACTGGAAATCAAAAGAAATCTGGAGTTGTTGTTCAGTTGTTAAGTCGTGTCCAAGTCCTTGTGACCCCACGGATGGCAGGACACAAGGCTTCTATGTCTTCTACTGTCTCCCATAGTTTGTTCAGATTCATGTCCATCAAGTTGGTGATGCTACCTAACTATCTCATCCTCTGCCCCCGCTTCTCCTTTTGCCTTTTATCTTTCCCAGCATCATGGGTCTTTTCCAATGAGTCAGCTCTTTGCATCAGGTGGCTAAAGTATTGGAGTTTCAGCTTCAGTATCAGTCCTTCCAAGGAATACTCAGGATTGATTTCCTTTAGGATTGATTTACTGGTTTGATCTCCTTGCTGTCCAAGGGACTGCAGTCCAAGAAGACTCCCCAGCACCATAATTTGAAAGTATCAATTCATCTGCACTCAGCCTTCTTTATGGTCCAGCTCTTACATCCATACATGACTACTGGGAAAACCATAGCTTTGACTATACAGACTTTTGTTGGCAAATTGATGTGTCTACTTTTTAATACACAGTCTAGGTTTGTCATAGCCTTCCATCCAAGGAGCAAGCATCTTTCGGTTTCATGGCTCCAGTCACTGTCCACAGTGATTTTGGAGTCCAAGAAAATAAAATCTGTCACTGTTCCCACTTTTTGCCCTTCTATTTCCATTCTTTTTTTTTTTTTTAATGTAGAGTTTCAAGTCAGCTTATTTACTCTCCTCTTTCACCTTCACCTTCATCAAGAGGTGATGTTCCTCTTCCCTTTCTGCCATTAAAGTGGTATCATCCGCATATCTGAGGTTGTTATTTCTCCTGAGAACTGTGATTCCAGCTTGTGATTCATCTAGTCTAGCATTTCATATGATGTACTCTGCATAAGTTAAAAAGACTGACAATATACAGCCTTGACATACTTCTTTCCCAATTTGGAACCAGTCCATTGTTCTATGGCCAGTTCTAACTGTTGCTTCTTGACCTGCACACAGGTTTCTCAGCAGGCATGTAAGGTGGTCTGGTATTTCCATCTCTTGAAGAATTTTCCACAGTTTGTTGTGACCTCACATTCAAAGGCTTTAGTATAGCCAATGAAGCAGAAGTGAAAGTCAGTCATGTCTGACTCTTTGTGACCCCATGGACTATACAATTCATGGAATTCTCCAGGCCAGAATACTGGACCGGGTAGCCTTTCCCTTCTCCAGGGGATCTTCCCAAACCAGGAATTGAACTGGGGTCTCCTGCATTGCAGGTGGATTCTTTACCAGCTGAGCCACAAGGGAAGCCCAAGACATGTTAGCCCTTCAGTCATGTCCAGCTCTTTGCAACCCCATGTATATTCCAGAAAAAAAATTAAAAGAACTGAAGATAGTCACATAGGAAGACAGCTTTGGAGCGGGGATTTCAGTGTACTCCTTCCTATACAAATTATATAAACAAATTACTTTCATAAAAAATAAAGATTAAATGAAAAAAAGGCAAAATGTTGAAAATAAATATACCAAAATGTTAACAGAAGTTTTCTTTAGGAAGTTAGCTGTCAAAGTTTTTATTCTTTTCTATTCTCACATTTTCTATAATAATAATTTCTTAAAAATCAAAGAGCAGAAAAACAGAAGGGCCTTGTCTTTCATTTGTGTGCTTGACACTTAACATGGTGTTTTTAGTTATCTCACTTAATCCTCATAACAACCCTGTGAAGCAGATATTGCAATTTTGAATTTTATCATGAAGAAAATAAGTGATGAAACTTACAAAAGGTCATTTATGTAACTACTGTTACTTTTTTTCCTACACCATAATAAGTATTGATAATTTAAAAATAAAGAAGAAAGATGTGGATAGAAGAGAGGAAATGGTTATTTTTAAAGGTAAATGGAGAGAGGTATGGGGTCCCAGTAAAAGGCAAACTTATCATACATGTAAAGGATACTCATTCTAAACCATTTATGTACACAATTTAATGTAATTAATGCATATAATTAACTGCCAATGTAATAAGGATTTGTATATCAGGCTTATAGTATATAAGTTCAAACAGGAAAACTAGATTCTTTTGCAGGAGGTAAGATGGAAGCTGCTGGTGCCCTCTCTTAGTAACTTAGGCAATGGAGAAAGTCAGTCTGGTGAGCATATAATGAATGATTCCTAAATGGCAAGCCACTCCAGTATTCTTGCCTGGGAAATCTTGTGGACGGGGAGTCTGGAGGGCTATACAGTCCATGGAGTCACAAAAGAGTCAGTCATGACTTAATGACTAAACAACAATAATGAAAGCAAACTACTTTTTTTATATAAACTCAAAATTATATAAACTCAAAACTTGAAACTTTTTTTATATAAACTCAAAATTATATAAACTCAAAACTTGAAACTGTGGATTTTTTGTTATTTGATTCTTAGGATGACAAATTAGTCAAATTAAATATGGAATAAAATGAAATTATACACAAAAAGTTTTTATAAGCTTTGTTCATCTTTTCTACACAGAGAATACACACTTAATTTTTTTTAGCATTTCCTATTCTAGTAATTTTATTTTTTTCAAAATAAGCATTTTATTAAAAAAATTTTTTTTCTATTCTTTTCCAAATTCTTTTCCCATTTAGGTTGTTACAGAATATCGAGCAGAGTTCCCTGTGCTATCCATCCTAAATACTGCAGTGTATACATGTCAATCCCAAACTCCCAGTCTATTCCTCCCCACCCCATCCTTCCCTTCTGATAATTGTAAGTCATAGAGAATATATACTTTAAACGCTGAGATGAAATGCTATCTACTAGGCATCACTTTCTCTAAACTCTAGAAACAGAATGAATTACTTCCCCCTCCATAACCCTGCTGGAACCTTGTGATTCATTTATCACAATGAATCATAAATAATTATTTACAAGTTTATTTATCCTGTTAGATAATGAGTTTTAAGAGTACAAATGCTGTAGATTATTCATGGTTTATTTTTACTGCCAAATAAAACTTCTGGTTACAAAATAGGTCCTGGCAAAAACTTGTTTGAATCAATACTAAGTTAATGGAGTTAAAACTGAATTAATACTGAGTTAAAGAAGACAATGAAAAGGAAATACCCTGAAAGGACAGAGTCCCTTATTAGGTTTATTGTAAATCCCCTGTTTTCTTTTAGACACTGTCACCATGCCACTGTGTCACCGAAGACATAGGTTTAACACATAACTTAAATGCTACTTCCACCATTAGGTTTCTCCTGATTTTATCCAGTTACAAATATCTGTCCCTTTCTCTGCACTTCTAAGCACTTTTCAGTTCTATTAATAGCCTTTCACTTTCCTGTTTTTATTGTTTAAAAACTCTTTGAAGAGACAATATCCCATCTTATTCATCTTTTAATGTACAAGATCTACTTACCATTGGCCTAGCATATAATACACATTCCAGGAATGCATGCTAATTAACAGTTTATTAGACCTGAAAATATTCAAATCATTATAGATCATCTGCATAATTTCCATTATAACCAAGCTGAGGCCAGAGTAGTCTTAGGAGCCTTTGGTCTTCCTGATAAGTCCTTCTATTATGTCCCACTGATCCTTGGTGACCTACCACAAAAAGAAAAAGTCAATTTAATGAGGTTCTTGTGTTTTTAAAGCTTAGTATCCTCACTGTTAATATTGTATTATATTCACAAAATGGCATTACCTTCCTCATACTGTTGAATTCCCCTGAAATAAGTACTTCCTCTCCACCATCAAATCTAATTACCTAAAAAAATGATAATAAAAGCTGTGAAATTAACTTCTTTTAAAAAGTTTTCTGAACCATTAGCCACTTCTCTCTCCTAACTGGTCGGAATATCTCTTTGACACTTTCAATCCAAGCACAAGTTTTAAAGACAAAACTGACGATTAAACCTAAATTGATTTACTCTCTTAAAAATCCTCTCTCCATCATTTCTATGATTTCAAATTCTACCCAATCTTAAAGATCAGCTTAAAGGCACGTCTACCAGAGTTATTTGCATTTAATAAAATTAATTTATGAATGAATCAACTCCATAAGCTTAAACTATATTAGTATTTCTATATTATAAATAACATACTAAATACAGCTAATTAAATACTTTAAATCATATTTACATTCAACATCATCAGGATTGGTTCTACAATCCACCTTCCCACCCCAAATCCACCTCCCCACCCCAAATCCACCTCCCAAAAGTGTTGAGAAAGAAAACTATGCTTACAGCTCCATTAATCCAAGAAGCATAATCACTACAAAGGAAAGCAGCAAGATTTGCAAGTTCTTCCACAGTTCCCAGCCGACCACAGGGAATTCTGTCAATCATTTCTTTTTCAAATGCTCCGGTTGGGTCTATACGGCTAAAGGCACCCTTAGAAATTAAGAAAATAGTTAGGTAACTTAAAAAAAAATCCTATTTAAGAAATAAATTCGCAATAAATGGAATGTTACTAAGGCAGCCCTGTTCATATCTTACTCCCTATAAGCAAAAAGTTTTGCCAAATTCTTCCATATTCATTTTGCCTAATGCTGCTGCTGCTGCTGCTAAGTCACTTCAGTCGTGTCCAACTCTGTGCGACCCCATAGATGGAAGCCCACCAGGCTCCCCCGTCCCTGGGATTCTCCAGGCAAGAACACTGGAGTGGGTTGCCATTTCCTTCTCCAATGCATAACAGTGAAAAGTGAAAGTGAAGTCGCTCAGTCGTGTCTGACTCTTAGCGACCCCATGGACTGCAGCCTACCAGGTTCCTGGTTCCATGGGATTTTCCTAAGCCAGGTATAAAGAAAATCATAGACAAAGGTCTCAAACCTGGTTCTATCAGTTCTGGCTACAGAGTTTCCATACTTCAATTTTCTTTTAATTGCATTAAAATTATATGCTTGTCATTTGCATAAAACTCATACCTAGACTGCTAGACTAAAGCTCCTTGATGGCAAGCATCTTGTCACAACTGTTTTTATATCTTTCTCAGCACCTTTGCACACAGAAGGCACTCGGTAAATATATGTTAAATAAATAATAAAATGCAGATGACTTCCCTAGATACTGAGGTCCTAGAATGAAGTTTTGATGACTGTTTAGTCCTTTTCAGACAGTGCTTAACACAGTGATACTCTGAATCAAGTATTTTAATATGTGCATTTGGATTATTTTTCCATTAATTTTATCATTTTTTATAATTTAAGTGCCAAACAAGATATTCAGTCAAGTTTCACTTAGGCAGTGTTTCTATTTTCCACCCTTCAAACTACTTAATTAATACAACCATCTTCATGTTAATATTTAACAACCCAGAACCACCTATAAGGCCAATGTTCCTTAGCATTATTTTCCGTTTATATAACAATACTGGAGTGGGTAGCTATTCCATTCTCCAGGGGATCTTCCTGATCCAGGGATCAAACCCAGGTCTCCTGCATCGCAGGTGGATTCTTTACCGTTTGAGGCACTAAGGAAGCCCCCTCAGTTTATTAAGTTAAAGTTAGCAAATTTCACCTGGGCCTTCAAAGCAACATTCCAGGTGGGATTAAAAATTCCTGCTTTACATGAAAACAAAAAGATGTGAGAATGAAGTTATTTGGGATAATGTGAGAGAACAGAGAACCTGTGAACTTTTTGAGCAATGTCTGTAACAGCATAAGTGATAATTATGAATTGCAATGAATATCTGATTACAAGTAAAATGTACGCCATCAGAAGAATTTTTAATCCCAGAGACATGGGATTTGATGACATATGTAACTGAGTGTTTAAAGTGAAAAGGCACAGATATGACTCAAAGAAAATGCTACCTATTTTCTACATATAAGACCAAGCTTATATGATAAATTTAGAAAGCATCTCTTAAATTTAAAATATAGTTACATTTCCATGATTTTTAAAAAAAGGACATCAAAGTAAGAACCTGTAAAATATAGTAAAAAATAAGAAATATAATAACAGATCATTAAAGCAAATCAGACAAAATACCAAAATTCAAGGCATAGAAGATCCCAAAAATATTATATTAAGACACTGAAATAGACCTTATGAAGGAGTTGTGTAATTACTATTTTCTTTCCCAGCTCCTTATTTCTCATGTTGGATAATAGCAAAACCCTCTTCCCTTCTACCAGGGCTCCAAACTCCGGTATCCTTGGGAAATGATGCATATTTCAGAATGTATCTATTAATCGTCCACTTCTTAATCACTCAAAATGTGATCATAAGCAAACCAAAACTTACTTTGGTTTTTATAGGCCCCGGTTGAATCACATTGAATCTCATTCCATATTTACCCCATTCAGCTGCAAGAGACCTAAAAATTAAAACAAACAGTACAGATTTCTAAAATACTATACTATAAATTACAAATACTATTAACCAAGACTTAATACCTGCTTACTACATGCCAGAGACTACAGCTCCAGTAGGTAAGTACTACTATTATTCCCTATGTTACAGACAAGGAAACTGAGGCACAGAGAAAATAAATCATTTGCTCTGGGTCATATGGCTAGTGAGTCAACTTCTAGCAGTCTAGCGCAAGAGTTTGTGCCCTTAATCACACTCTTCTGCACTACATAATATTTACATTTTAGTGTCCTAAGCACTATGCTAGACTACCTACCATTCACATTTTAGTATGAAGACCAATAAATATCAGCATACATATTTAAAGAGGGTATCATTATTTAGCATAAAGAACTGAAAGAATCATGTCTCTTCCTCACATTTTCTGGAGTTCAGTCCTGCACCTATAAAGTTCAATGCAACTTTACTTATAGTACATTAGATCACAGTGTCTGCAACATTACAAGTGCCTTCATCAAGTAAAAGATGGAAACTGTGTAATACGTGCCAATATTACTCAGAGGAATAAGTACCCATCTCTACCAGGAGTAAGAGGGAAGGCTTCCTTTAGGAGGTGGTAATTGAGCTGACACTTGAAGAAGGATTAGGAGGTTTTTGTGGGAGTGAGGGGGAAAGAGAAGAGGATGGAAGACATTGGAAGGGAGGGTGGAGAAAGGAAGACTGTCCAGGTATGTGGGCCAGTGGGCATGAAGGACAAAGGCACAACAACACGCGTCTCCAGGACCTAAAAGACCTTATCTGGTATGACTGCGTGCTACAAGGTATGGAAGAGGGCTGAAGGGAACTCAGGCTGGGGAAGAACATACACAGTTATTGAGCATCTACTATGTGCAATTCACCATGTAATAATATAATATCAAAAAAGCAGCACAGGCTCATGGCCCTTAAAGAACAGGAAATTGAAATATCTAATAAGATCTTGACAAAACAAATATAGATATTGTACAAATGGTGTCAAAATTGTCAAGTTCTAAGCTCTTATTTCCAATATCATTTGACCTTAAAAATGGTAATTATCTCTATTCAGACTAAGTTTAAACTGCTGAGTAAAGTACAATTTTGTCTCCCAAAGAAATGCGTATTATTAGTTTACATGTTAAAAAGTACCTTAATACTACTCAAAAGAGAGAATTGTGTAGCTCAGCAGGAACTGAGTGTTGGTTATGTACCAGATCTTGCTGAGCAATGAGCAAGATGAATAAGATCTGCTTTTTTCTCTCACAGTACACAGATCCTAGTGGGGAAGTTATACAGCTTTAATAATATATTAAAAATGGTCTACCATGCCCTTCTCTGTGCTTCATTTTAGAATCTACAACACAAGATGGCATTTATTAATGTGTTACTCTTCTCATTAGATTAGAATAAACAAAGTCTTAAAGGTGCAAACTGTTATTGTTCAGTCGCTAAGTCCTGTCTGACTCTTTGCAACCCCGTGGACTGCAGAACGCCAGGCTTCCCTGTCCTTCACTATCTCTCAGAGTTTGCTCAAATTTATGTCCATTGAGTCGGTGATGCCATCCAACCACCTCATCCTCTGCCACCCTCTTCTCCTTTTGCCTTCAATCTTCCCCAGCATCAGAGTTTCTTCCAATGAGTCAGCTCTTCCCATCAGGTAATCAAAGTATTGGAGTTTCAGCTTCAAAATCAGTCCTTCCAATGAATGGGTTGATTATCTTTAGGACTGACTGGTTTGATCTCCACACAGTCCAAGGGACTCTCAGGAGTCTTCTCCAGCACACAGTTTGAAAGCATCAATTCTTTAGTGCTCAGCTTTCTTTATGGTCCAACTCTCACATCTGTACATGACTACTGGAAAAACCATAGCTTTTCTATATGGACTTAAGTCAGCAAAGTGATGTCTTTGCGTTTTAATACACTGTCTAGGTCTGTCATAGCTTTCCTTCCAAGGAGCAAGCGTCTTTTAATTTTGTGCCTGCAGTCACCATCTGCAATAATTTTGGAGCCCAAGAAAATAAAGTCTGTCACAGCTTCCAATTTTCCCTATTTGTCATGAAGTGAGGGGACTGGATACCATGATCTTTGTTTATTGAATGTTGAATTTCAAGACAGCTTTTTCATTCTCCTCTTTCACCTTCATCAAGAGGCTCTTTAGTTCCTTTTCACTTTCTACCATTAGAGTGGTATCATCTGCATATCTGAGGCTGTTGTTATTTCTTTCAGCAATCTTGATTCCAGCTTCTGATTCATCCAGTCTGGCATTTTGCATGAGTACTCTGCATCGAAGTTAAATAAACAGGGTGACAACATATAGCCTTGTCATACTCCTTTTCCAATTGTAAACCAGTTACTTATTCCATGTAAGGTTCTAACTGTTGGTTCTTGACCCTCATACAGGTTTCTCAGGAGACAAGTAAGGGGGTCTGGTATCCCCATCTCTTTAAGAATTTTCCACAGTTTGTTGTGATCCACACAGTCATTTTTCTGGAATTCCCTTGCTTTCTCTATGATCCATTGAATGCTGTCAATTTGATCTCTGGTTGCTCTGCCTTTTCTAAACCCAGCTTGTACATCTGGAAGTTCCCAGTTCATGTACTGCTGAAGCCTAGCTTGGAGAATTTTGAGCATCACTTACTACCATGTGAAATGAGTGCAGTTGTGCAGTAGTTTGAACATTCTTTGGCATCACCCTTCTTTGAGTTTGGAATGAAAACTGACATTTTCCAGTCCTGTGGCCACTGCTAAGTTTTCCATATTTGCTGATATATTGAGCACGGTACTTTAACATCAACTTTAAGGATTTGAAATAGTTCAGCTGGAATTCCATTGCTTCCACCAGCTTTGTTCGTTGACTTCACATTGCAGGATGTCGAGCTCTACGTGAGTGACACCGTCATGGTTATCCTGACCATTAAGACCTTTTTTGTATAGTTCTTCTGTGTATTCTTTCTCCCTCTTCTTAATCTCTCCTGCTACTGTTAGGTCCTTATTGTTTCCATCATTTGTCATGCCCAACCTAACATGAAATGTTCCCTTGATATCTCCAGTTTTCTTGAAGAGATCTCTAGTCACTTCCATTCTATTGTTTTCCTCATCTACTTCTTTGCATTGTTCATTTAAGAAGGCCTTCTTATCTCTCCTTGCTCTTCTCTAAAACTCTGCATTCAATTGGGTGTATCCTTCCCCTTCTTCCTTGCTTTTTACTTCTCTTCTTTCCTCAGCTATTTATAAGCCCTCCTCAGACAACCATTTTGCCTTCTTGCATTTCTTTTCTTGGGGGATGGTTTTGGTCACTTCATCATGTTCAATGTTACAAACCTCCATCCATAATTCTTTAGACACTCTGTCTACCAGATCTAGTCCCTCGAATCCATTCGTCACCTCCACTGTATAATCATAAATGATTTTATTTAGGTCATACCTGAATGGCCTAGTGGTTGTCCCTACTTTCTTCAATTTAAGTTTGAATTTTGCAATAAGGAGCTGATGATCTGAGCCACAGTCAGCTCCAGGTCTTGTTTTTGCTAACTGCATAGAGCTTCTCCATCTTTGGCTGCAAAGAATATAATCAATCTGAGTTTGGTATTGACCATTTGGTGGCATCCATGTGTAGAGTGGTCTCTTGTGTTGTTGGAAGAGGGTGTTTGCTATGACCAGTGCGTTCTTTTGACAAAAAGTATGTTAGCCTTTGCCCTGCTTCCTTTTGTACTCCAAGGCCAAGCTTGCCTGTTACTCCAAGAAATGAGAAAAAATATCCCAGAAGAGGTGATATGAGAGCCCTGAAGGGAGGTGAAATCTATTATAACAAATTCTAACAACAGCACAATCTAGGCATAGATATATGAAAGTGCATGATGTGTTTAAGTAAGTATAGAGCTCAGAAATAACAGTGATTAAAGCAGAGGAAAAATGGTAAAAGAATACAAGCTCAGGTGAGAATGAGGATTGTTCTATTTCCATTACTACCATATCCCTCTACCTAGTAGAAGTGCCACATACACAAAAGGCACACAATAAATATTGATCTAACAAGCCAATGAAGACAGAAAGGCCAAAGGCAAGTCCATTTAGAATATCATACTGAGTTTTGGCTTTCATTCCAAAGATGAATAGAAAAGCGATATAAGGTTTTTAGCTAGGGAATTATAACAGCAGACATACATTGTTAGAAAGATGAGTCTGGTGGGAACGTGAATAAAAAATAAACTGGCAGCAGAGAAGCATATTCCCAGGGACGGGGGAGCCTGGTGGGCTGCCGTTTATGGGGTCACACAGAGTCGGACACGACTGAAGTGACTTAGCAGCAGCAGCAGCAGCAGAGAAGCATATTATGCGGCTATTACAATAAGAAGAAAAGCAATGATAAGAACTTACATTCAAACAAAGACATTGGGGAAGTCCAATGGGAAACAAATTCCAAAAGCAATCATATTCTTCTGAGAAAAAGCTGAAAGACCTGATAAGTGGTCACTGTCTATGCTAGTCTATTAATCCTGTATAATAGTATAGTAAGTACAATAAAAGGATGAAAGCATATTTAAGGGAGGTCAGAGGGGGTACAAGTAGAGATACATGGACACTCGAGTCTAAGTTCCTATCAGCCCTTTTCTCAAACTTTATAATATAGTCGTACTGGATCAGTGATTAAAATTAAGTAATAATTAGTTTCTCAGTCGCAGTAACCACAATGCAAGGGTTCAATGGCCACGTGTAGCTACTGGAGAGTACAGATCTACAGAATAGTTTAATCACTACAGAGAATTCTAATGGACAGTGCAGCTATAGAAAAATAAGACCTATTCATGAGACCCGATGTCTCCTGGCAAATCCAAATTAGTCATTGTTTTAGTTTTCTCTGGAAAGAAACAAAAAAGCAGGAATTTAGTTACACAGGCTTTCAAAGCATGTCATCTTCAGGGACAAGATTAACCTGAAAGTACTTATTAGATTACTAAATACACAGTAATAGAAGATTAACAAGATAGTACTCACTTGCTCAAGGCCTCCACTCCTGCCTTGGCAGAAGCACTTGGTACTACAAAACCTGATCCAGTCTCAGCGTAGATGGTTGTAATAGCAAGAAATGATGCTCCTAATATTTTTAAATGATACAGTAATTAACAATACAGCTAAACCAATTCACATCAGGAAAACATTTAAAATAACGGGATCTGATTCAAGAGGGTATAACCAAAACAGAAGAATTTTTTAAAACTTTACTAAG
Source organism: Bubalus bubalis (assembly GCF_019923935.1). Classification (NCBI taxonomy): domain Eukaryota; kingdom Metazoa; phylum Chordata; class Mammalia; order Artiodactyla; family Bovidae; genus Bubalus; species Bubalus bubalis. The sequence continues at coordinate 8,567,919 of NC_059171.1, read as the reverse complement.
GCTAAATTAATGAAGCAGTAATCTAATAAAAGTGTCTCATCTTTCTTTGCTAGTAATCTTGCTGTCATTCAGGATGGCCCAATCTTAATCAAAATTCTATACCAGCTGAGTCAATACCTAGGCTTAAATCTCAGAGGCCCTGCATACAGCTGGATAGGATTTCCATTAGCTATCCACCCATTTGCTGCTGCTGCTGCTAAGTCACCTCAGTTGTGTCCGACTCTGTGCGACCCCATAGACGGCAGCCCACCAGGCTCCCCTGTCCCTGGGATTCTCCAGGCAAGAACACTGGAGTGGGTTGCCATTTCCTTCTCCAATGCATGGAAGTGAAAAGTGAAAGTGAAGTTGCTCAGTCGTGTCCGACTCTTAGCAACCCCATGGACTGCAGCCCACCAGGCTCCTCCGTCCATGGGATTTTCCAGGCAAGAGTACTGGAGTGGGGTGCCATTGCCTTCTCCGATCCACCCATTTAAACAGGAATAAATCAGAACTAAAACTAAATTAGCAGGGACTTCTGCCTTCAGCACCATGGACTTTCCTTCCTCTTGAAACATAAAGAAACTGTAGCAAATATATGATACAACTATTTTCAGATACTGTTTAGCAGGGAGGGAAGACAGCAATTTCTGAGAGAAGAAAAACAAATGAAATGAGCCCTAAGATCACATTTTACATAAAGGTACTATACATATACTACAGTATGTACTCCATATATATATACATATTATAGTGTATATTACAATCTATATAGTATATATCTTATATACATATGTCATATAGACTGTGGCATGCTGCTGCTGCTGACTCGCTTCAGTCGTGTCCGACTCTGTGCAACTGCATAGACGGCAGGCTACCAGGCTCCACTGTCCCTGGGATTCTCCAGGCAAGAACACTAGAGTGGGTTGCCATTTCTCCAGTGCATGAAAGTGAAAAGTGAAAGTGAAGTCACTCAGTTGTGTCCAACTCTTCCTGACCCCAAGGACTGCAGCCCACCAGGCTCCTCTGATCCATGGGATTTTCCAGGCAAAAGTACTGGAGTGGGTTGCCATTGCCTTCTCCAGACTGTGGCATAAGGAGTGGGAAAACAGTAAAATATAGCATTATCACTGTGTTTAGGAGACAGACTGGAGTTTGGGGAGAATGAGGAAGTTTGAATTTGTGAGGAGATTTACCCCAAAGAGAAAAGTATGTAAAGACAGAGCCTCATAAATCGGCATAGTCTATCCTTGAGTCTGGTCAGACACCAAAATGTACTTGTTAGGATGAGCGTCCATAAGGCCAGGCAAAGAGTAGCTACCTGCGAGTCATAAACTGAACAATTCCCTTAGTACACATAGGGCTGGGAGATAAGTGAGTCCAGGTAGCCTTGTTGAGTATCGGAGCTTTCAGTGGAAAGTTCAGAAGGGCTGTGCATCAGTAGGAGGGTGTTTGTTGTTCAGCTGCTAAGTTGTGTCCGACTCTTTGCAACCCCATGGACTGCAGCACCCCAGGCTTCCCTGTCCTTTACCAATTCCTAGAATCTGCTCAAATTCATGTCCATTAAGTCAGTGACACCATCCAACCATCTCATTCTCTGTTGCCCCCTTCTTCTCCTGCCTGCAATCCTTCCCACCATCAGGATCTTTTCCAATGAGTTGCCTCTTCGTATCAGGTGGCCAAAGTAGGAGGATTTAATTAGCTCAAAATAAAGTCCACTCTAGACTCACCCAAATAAAGCTTAAAAGCAAACACTGAACTAATGGACCACAAGCTTTTAATTCAAAAGGAAATAAAAGTGCATACACATATGGGGACATACCACATACATACACACACATGCACACACCTCAATGACATAAAATTTATAGCATGCAACCCAAAATTACTACACATGAAAAGACACAGAAACAACCAGGGAAAAAATCAGATAATAGAAAGTCTCTCAGAAATGACACAAAGGATAAAATCAGCAGATGAAGACCTTTCAGATGATATTGTACACTGAACAGCTACATGCAAAAAAAAAAAAAAAAAAAAGATTAGAACATATCCTCACATTGTATTCAAAAATAGACCAAAAATGAATTAAAGGCCTAAATGTAAGACCTAAAACTATAACAGTCCTAGAAGAGAATAAGGGAGAACACTCTCTGACATAAATTATAGCAATATTTTTTTAGATCTGTTTCCTTAGACAAAAGAATAAAGGCAAAAATTAACAAATGGGACATAATTAAACTTAAAAGCTTTTGTACAACAAAGAAAACCATGAACAAAATGAAAGAAAAACCTACTAAATGGGAAAAAATACTGACAAATAAGATAACCAATAAGGGGCTAATAACCAAAATAAGTAAATAACACATACAACTCAATATTAAATAAACCAAACAGCTCAATTAAAGAATGGGCAAAAAACCTGAATAATCTATTTCCAAAGAAGATATACAGATCTCCAGCAGGCATAAGAAAAATGCTCAACACTACTAATCATCAGAGAAATATAAATCAAAACCACAATGAGATATCACCTCATACCTGTAAGAATGGCTATCACCAAAAGTCTACAAATAACAAATGTTGGCGAGGATGTAGAGAAAAAGAAACCCTAATATGTTGTTGATGGGACCGTAAATTGGGGCAGCCATTATTAAAAACAGTATGGAGCCCTCAAATAATTAAAAGTAGAATTACCACATGATCCAGTAATTCCATTGTTGGAAAGAAATGAAATGAAGAAAAGGAATATACTAATTAGAAAAGATACCTGCACCCCAATGTTCATAGTGCCATTATTTACAATTGGCAAGATATGGAAGCAATCTTAAGCATCCATCAACAGATGAATGAATAAAGACAATATGATGTATATATACACAATGGAATATCACTCAGCCATAAAAAAGAATGAAATTGTGACATCTGCAACAAAATGAATGGTCCGAAAGAGTATCATGCTTAAGGAAATAAGTCAGAGAAAGACAAACGCTGTACATTATTGCATATATTTGGAACCTAAAATCTAACATGGACCGTACCCTGTGCTCAGTCGTGTCTGACTCTCTGTGACCTCATGGACTGACGCCCACCAGGCTCCCCTGTCCATGGAATTTTCCAGGCAAGAATCCTGGAGTGGGTTGCCATTTCCTTCTCCAAAATATAAAATAAATGAATATATATAACAAAACAGAAGTAGGCCCATGGATATAGAGACCAAACTAGTGGTCACCAGTGAGGTGAAAAAGAAGGGAGTGGAGAGATAGGAATACAGGGTTGAGACACAAACTGCTGGGTATAAAATAAGCGACGAGGACACATTGCACAGCACAGGAAAACACAGCTACTGTTTTGTAGTAACTTTAAATGGAGTATAATCCGTAAAAATATTGAATCACTATGTTATACACCTGAAACTAACAGAATATTTTAAATCAACTATACTTAGAATTTTTTTTAAAAGATAGCAGAAAAGACTTCTGTTCAAGACATCAGAATAGAAGTATGTGCGCTCATCTCCTCCTGCGAGACCACCATAATCACAACTAGCTATTGCACAACCCTCAACAGAAGGACACTGGAACCCACCAGAAAAAGATACTCCAAAGTATCTTCTTTGTCTTTGGACAAAGCTGCAGGGAGATGGTAGGAGGGGCACAATCATGATAAAATCAAATCACAACCCCACTGGATGGGCAACCCAGAAACTGGAGAAAAATAATACCAAAGAAGTTCTCCCACTGTAGTGATGGTTCTAAACCCCACGTCAGGCTTCCAACCTGGGGATCCAACAGAGGGACTGGAATCCCCAGGGAATCTGACCTTGAAGGCCAGTGGGATCTGATTACAAGATTTCCACAGGACTGTTGGAAACGGAGACTCCAGTCTTGAAGGTTACAAACAAAATCTTCTGTGAAGCAAGACTCAGAGAAATGCAGCAGTAACCACCACCCCCACCCCCCATCACAGGAGACTGAAGCAAAACTACCTGCTGGTGTTGGAGGGTCTCCTGTGTAGGTGTGGGTCAGCAGAAGCTCACCACAGGAGGTGGGGAAGAGGCAGCAGCAGTCTCAGAAGGTCCCCCTTGATGTAAACCCTCTTGAAGGTCACCAGTAACCAGACCAAGAGCCCATAGACCCAAGCGTTGGATTGGCTTAGGCCAAAATACTACCAGGGAGGGGACGCAGTCCCACCCATCAGCAGATAATTGAATTAAAGCTGTTCTGAGCAAGGCTCTGCCCACTAGAGCAAGACCAGTTTTTCCCACCACCAGTCCCTCCCATCAGGAAGCTTACACAAGACTCTCCATCAGTGGGCAGACAGAGGAAGCAAGAAGAACCACAATCCCACTGTGACTAAAACAAAAGCCACATTACAGAAAGTTAATCAGCATGAAAAAGCAGGAAGTTGTGTCCAGATGAAGGGACAAGATCAAACCCCAGGAAAACAACTAAATGAAGTGGAGATAGGTAACCTCCCAGAAAAAGAATTCAGAATGATAGTGAATATGATTCAGAATCTCGGAAAAAGAACAGAAGACCTACAAGAACTAAAGAACAAACAAACAGAGATGAATAATAGACTAGAAGGAATCCACAGCAGAATAACTGAGGCTGAAGAACAGATAAATGACCTGGAGGACAGAACGGTGGAAATCACTGCCACAGAACAGAATATAGAAAATAGAATGAAAAGAAATGAAGACTGCCTAAGAGACCTTTAGGACAACATTAAACACATCAACATTCACATTACAGGGGTCCCAGAAGATGAGACAGAGAAAGGATCTAAGAAAATATTTGAAGAACTAATAGCTGAAAACTTCTCTAACATGAGAAAAGAAGTAGTCAGCCAAGTCCAGGAAGCACAGAAAGTCCCAGGCAGGATAAACCCCAGGAGGAACACACCAAGACACAGTAATCAAACTGACAAAAATTAAAGACAGAGATAAAATGTTAAAAGCAACAAGGGGGAAATGACAAATAACCTACAAGGAAACTCCCATTAGGCTATCAGCTGATTTCTTAACTAAACTTGTAAACCAGAAGAGAGTGGCATGATATATTTAAAGTAATGAAAGGGAAGCAACTACCATCAAGACTACTCTACCAAACAAAACTCTCCTTCGGGTTTAATGGAGAAATCAAAAGCTTTCCAGACAAGCAAAAGTTAAGAGAACTCAGCACCACCAAATCAACTTTACAACAAATGCTAAAGGAACTTGTCTAGGCAGAAAACAAGAAAAGGAAAGATCTACCTATAGAAAATAAACCCAAAACAAGAAAACAGTAATAGGATCATATATATTGATAATTAACTTAAATGTAAATGGATTAAATGTACCAACCAAAAGACATAGACTGGCTGAGCAGATGAAAATATGTGCATGTAGGCACTTCCACTCACCACATCACTCTGCTTGATCCCCCAAATTGTATGTAATTATTTTATATTGTTAGGTTAATCATGTTCCCATTATGGCTTGCAACAGTAATTATCTTTCATTTTTTATTTGGCTACTGATTGTGAAAACAGATCAATATCTTTTACTATTGTGACTATGTAACCATTACTCAGTACCATGGTATCACGACTGGTCAACAGAAAATAGAAATCTATATCACCAAAAGTAGCATTTAATAGAAAAACCTGTAATCATTTTTAAAAATCCAGATGCATATCAGTATTACCTTGGAATTCTTTGAAAAATACAAATGTCCAGGTGTTACTTGTTTTTTTTTTTTTTTTTGCTAGTTTCAGATATGTTTCTAATGAGCAGCCATGTTTAAAGACAACTGGACTCTATGAGGATCTTTTACTTTTATCTAGCTTGTTTCACATTTTCTATTTTACATTCAGTGCTCCCATTTCATTTAGTTTATGTTTTCCAGTTTCTCCACCTTCTCTTTTTTTTTTTGTAATGTTCTTTCTCAAGCCTTTAACAAGCATAGTAGAAAATCTTTTGTATACATATATATATATAAATAATATAGGGCTTCCCCAATAGCCCAGTTGGTAAAGAATCCACCTGCAATGCAGGAGACCCTGGTTCGATTCCTGGGTCAGAAAGATCCCCTGGAGAAGGGAAAGGCTACCCACTCCAGTATTCTGGCCTGGAGAATTCCATGGATTATAGAGTCCATGGGGTCGCAAGGAGTCGGCCACAACTGAGTGACTTTCACTTTCACATATGTATAATATATATATTTTTGAAGATTTATGAATTTTTGCCCAACTAAAAAATTTATGACATTTTGATTTCACCTGATTGACTTAGTGTGAATAGAATGCTAGATTTCTAATTTTAAAAATAGATATGCAACAAGCAACAAAGGTTTACTACATAGCACAGGGAACAAAGTCAATATCTTATAATAACCTATAATGGAAAATAATTTCCAAAATAATATATGTGTATATGTATAACTGAATCACACAAGAAAGGAATTCTACTTCTTGAAATTTAGTAATGTTTACCTTTTTGTCAGTTTTTCTAAATGTCCTATGGAAACCAAATAACAAATGAGTTACAAAATTTTAAATATAGTTCTGTAGGATATAAGATTAATATAAATATAAAACTATTACATTTAAATTATTAATGACATCATTCAAGACACATCTATTCTTATTTTTTCTGTAACTGATAAAATATTCTCAGAGAAATATTAATATGTCTCACTATGATTATATATTTTTTCCTTTTCCCTTACATTTCTTCTCAACTTTGCTTTATATATCTTTGTTTCTCTGTTGTTAGGTGTGTAATGATTTATGATGTCTATCTCCTTTGTGAATTGTACCTTTTATCATTAAAAATATCATTTTTGTTTAAAAAAACAAAAGATGGAAGAAAAAAAGATATTGTAAGTATTCTAAAATATTTCAAGGAAAACATGAGTATAATTAGAAATACAAAAGTAGAACCAAATAGAACTTCTAACGCTAAAAAACATCTGAAATGAAAAATCAAGTAAATGGTCTTAGTTGCAGAAGAAAAGATCCATGCTCTTGAAGACACCACAAATATCAAGCATGGAAAATAAAGGACAAAGAAGGGATAAAAATTGAGGGAAAAAAAAAGGCAGAATGTCAATGAGCTATGGAAGTATCTAGCATGTTAACATATATATAATTGAAGTCCCAGAATAAAGGAACAGAAAAATCATTTGGAGAAATAAAGACTGCAAATGTACTATATTTGGTAAAAGCTACAACCTCTAGAGACCAGATAGAGAAGGCAATGGCACCCCACTCCAGTACTCTTGCCTGGAAAATCCCATGGACGGAGGAGCCCGGTGGGCTGCAGTCCATGGGGTCCCTAAGACTCGGACACGACTGAGCGACTTCACTTTCACTTTTCACTTTCATACATTGGAGAAGGAAATGGCAACCCACTCCAGTGTTCTTGCCTGGAGAATCCCAGGAACGGGGGAGCCTAGTGGGCTGCACAGAGTCAGACATGACTGAAGTGACTTAGCAGCAGCAGCAGCAGCTAGAGACCAGATAACCTACTTCTTTATTGTTACTTCTGTTATTACCTAGAAAGGGTCTATGATCCTCTGGATCATATAAAAAGCCAGAAAATTCCAAAAAACATCTGCTTCACTGACTATGCTAACACATTTGACTGTGGATCACGACAAACTGGAAAATTCTGAAATTCTGAAAGAGATAGGAATACCAGACCATCTTACCTGTCTCCTGAGAAACCTGTATGCAGGGCCAGAAGCAGCAGTTAGAACAGGACATGGAACAATGGACTGGCTTGAAATTGGGAAAGGAGTACATCAAGACCATATATTGTCACCCTGCTTATTTAACCTATATGCTGGGTTCATCATGCAAAATGCTGGGCTGTATACTCACAAGCTGGAATCAAGACTGCTGGGACAAATAGCAACAACCTCAGATATGCAGATGATACCACTTTAATGGTAGAAAGTGAAGAGGAACTAAAGAGTTTCTTCATGAAGGTGAAACAGGAGAGTGAAAAAGCTGGCTTAAAAACTCAAATTTTAAAAAATGAAGACCATGGCATCTGGTCCCATCACATCATGGCAAATAGATGGGGTAAAATTGGAAACAATGAAAGATTTTACTTTCTTGAGCTTCAAAATCACTGTGGACAGTGACTGCAGCCACAAAATTAAAAGATGCTTGCTGCTTGGAATAAAAGCTATTAAAAAACCTAGACAGCATATTAAAAAGCAGAGACACCACTTTGCCAACAAAGGTCCCTATTGTCAAAGCTATGGTTTTTCCAGTAGTCATATACAAATATAAGAGTTGGACCATAAAGAAGACTGAGAGCCACAGAATTGATGTTTTTGAACTGTGGTGTTGGAGAAGACTCTTGAGAGTCCCTTGGACTGCAAGGAGATCAAACCTATCAATCCTAAAGGATATCAACCTTGAATATTCATTGGAAGGACTGATGCTGAAACTGAAGCTCCAGTACTTTGGTCACCTAATGTGAAGAGCTGACTCATTGGAAAAGACCCTGATGCAGAGAAAGATTGAGGGCAAAAGGAGAAGGGGGTGACAGAGGATGAGACAGTTGGATGGTATCATTGACTCAATGGACATGACTTTGAGCAAACTCCAGGTGATAGTGAAGGACAGGGAAGCCTGGCATTCTTCAGTTCGTGGGGTTGCAAAGTGTCAGACACAATTTAGTGACTGAACAACAACAGACTAGGAGGAGATATTCTACATACATACTATATCTCACAAAGTACTCAGTATAGAGTCTATGAAAATTTTCTACAAATCAATAATAAAAAGGTAGAGCAAAATGGAACAACAGACTGGTTCCAAATAGGAAAAGGAGTACGTCAAGGCTGTATATCATCACCCTGCTTATTTAATTTATATTCAGAGTACATCATGAGAAACACTGGGCTGGAGGAAGCACAAGCTGGAATCAAGATCGCCGGGAGAAATATCAATAACCTCAGATATGCAGATGATACCACCCTTATGGCAGAAAGTGAAGAAGAACTAAAGAGCCTCTTGATGAAAGTGAAAGAGGAGAGTGCAAAAGTTGGCTTAAAGCTCAACATTCAGAATCATGACTAAGATCATGGCATCCAGTCCCATCACTTCATGGCAAATAGATGGGGAAACAGTGGCAGACCTTATTATTTCGGGCTCCAAAATCACTGCAGATGGTGACTGCAGCCATGAAATTAAAAGACGCTTACTCCTTGGAAGGAAAGTCATGGCCAACCTAGACAGCATATTAAAAAGCAGAGACATTACTTTGTCAATAAAGGTCCATCTAGTCAAGGCTATGGTTTTTCCAGTGGTCATTGATGGATTGAGACTATTGAGATGGTCATTGAGAGTTGGACTATAAAGCTGAGTGCAGAAGAATTGATGCTTTTGAACTGTGGTGTTCGAGAAGACTCTTGAGAGTCACTTGGACTGCAAGGAGATCCAACCAGTCCATCCTAAAGGAGATCAGTCCTGGGTGTTCATTGGAAGGACTGAAGCTGAAGGTGAAACTCCAATACTTTGGCCACCTGAGGTGAAGAACTGACTCATTGGAAAAGCCCCTGATGCTGGGAAAGACTGAAGGTGAGAGGAGAAGGAGGTGACAGAGGATGAGATGGTTGGATGGCATCACTGACTCAATGGACATGAGTTTGGGCAAACTCTGGGAGTTGGTGATGGACAGGGAGGCCTGGTGTGCTGTGGTCCATGGGGTCACAAAGAGTCGGACACGACTGAGCGACTGAACTGAACTGAACTGAAAACTGTCAGGTTACAGCATCTATAACTGACAGGAATTTTGGCAGAAAAAAACTGGCTCCATCTTTTAAGAAGCCTGAGCTAATATAATTTTAATGAAGTCCATAGAATTTTAATTTTAATCCAATGTGATGAGTAAAAATAGATCAAAGTCTATATTACAATGAAAGACAATAATGAGAAAAGAAAGGAGAGTCAGACCGAAATCAAGAATAACAAAGACAGGCAGGGGATGAAATAAAACAGACAAGACAGGGAAATACCAAGTGATGAGAGAGACCAAGATGAAGAAATAAACAGAGAAATAAAAGTGAAGAGTTGATAGAGAGTGAGAGAGAGACAGACATATGGAGAGAAACAGAGAAATGAGCAAGAGGTATGGAGAGAGAAAATCAGACACAGTGTGGATAATTCTCAAATACACTTGAAAAAGGATATAATAAGAAGAGATATAGAAGAGATACAAGGATCCTGGGAGAGAGAGGAGAGAGAAGTCAGCCCACACTTCTCTATCTCCCCACTCAATCATCCTTCTTAAAAAAAATTTTTTTAAAAAGCAAATTCCCTATCTCAATCATATTCGCTTTGCTATAATAGGAATTGAAACATAGGGTTTCAACTTCAATAAGAGAACAGGGAAAAGATGGAAGTTGTTAGCACACGTGTAGAAAAAAAGCTAATGCCCTTCTAGAATCCTTCTGTCTGTTCCTAGATCCTTTCTCAAGCTGATTTGAGAATTATCCACACTGTACAGAAGAAGAAATTGAATCTAATGAGACAAAAGCTTTGAACCAACAGAAGGAAACTGATCAGCTCCATGCCATTCCCCTCAAGCCCCAAAGGGCATCCTTCAAGTAACACAAGGATATTTCCTCCTTGTCCTGGCTCGGAATACCCTATCATCTCTCTGAGAAAATACCTGCACCCTTCAAGTCCCAGCCACAGCCTGATCAGGGACAGTGTCTTATTCATCTCTGTCATTTGGACATGCAGCACAGGGTATGGTACACAAAAGTCATCAGTGAGTGTTAAGTGAGTAACTGTACACTGATTCTAGACATACTCGTTTTTCCAGTGGTCGTGTATGGATGTGAGAGGTGGACTGTAAAGAAAGCTGAGCACCAAAGAATTGATGCTTTTGAACTGTGGTGTTGGAGAAGACTCTTGAGAGTCCCTTGGACTGCAAGGAGATCCAACCTGTCCATCCTAAAGGAGATCAGTCCTGAATGTTCATTGGAAGGACTGATGCTGAAGTTGAAACTCCAATACTTTGGCCACCTGAGGTGAAGAACTGACTCATTGGAAAAGACCCTGATGCTGGGAGGGATTGGGGGCAGGAGGAGAAGGGAACAACAGAGGATGAGATGGTTGGATGGCATCACCGACTTGATGGACATGAATCTGAGTGAACTCCGGGAGTTGGTGATGGACAGAGAGGCCTGGCGTGCTGCGATTCATGTGGTTGCAAAGAGTCGGACACAACTGAGCGACTGAACTGAACTGAACTGAACTGACTCACTTGGTACCATTGTATCACGACTGGTCAACAGAAAATAGAAATCCATATCACCAAAGTAGCATTTAATAGAAAAACCTGTAATCAGGTTTTTCTGAGTGACTGAACTGACTGTAACAGATATTGCATCATTAAGTATCCCAGGGCTTAGCACAGAATCTGCATACAGTGGGGATCCAATTAATATGTGAAAAATAAATAAACATACCTTTCTGTGCTTTGATTAGTTCCTTCCCAATTGCTAGAGTCACAAAGGCTGTGCCATTCAGAACTATGTCAGTTATTGTCTTCCAAGCATTAGGAGAGAGTCTTTCGGAGGGAGAAATAAAATTCCCTGCTGCATTGTTTATCACAATCTAATAAGTGAATAAGGCAAGTTATAGAAACTTAGATGAGGAAGAATATTTTTCCTAAAGGGCTTTTATTTCTGAAACTTATCCAAATAATATAGTAAAGCTATATTGTTCATAGCCTGTTATGAACAATACTGTGAGATTTGGTTCAGTTTTACCTTCTGTGAGCCTTTGAAAATTTCCTATTACTGTTTACCAAATTTTGGAATTCTAATCCCTGTCTCAAAATTAGGGTGAAGTCTACTACTAAAAATATACATATAGATTAAGCATGTCTAGGATGTGATTATTTATTTCAAGGAATCTCAATTAAAGTGCCTTTAATTTCTGGTATCATTTTGGCTTAATTTAGCTAATGAAATTCTTGGTTGATGACCTTCTTCAATAACAATAAAAATTCCACTTAGTTCTATAGTAGATACTGATTTGTCCAAAAATATTTTTAACATAGAAAAGTGCTCTCTTCGAGACTACTGGAGAAATGGCTTCTTTCCAATATGTGAACCAAACAAAAGTAAAACATCCATGTATATCTCAGGTCTTATAAGGAGAAATCTGGAGCTTTTTTGTAGGTTTCCTTGTGTGTATTATTTTCCTCCATGGACAGAGATAATCCAAAATTATAAAGAAAAGCAAAGAGCATGAATCATTTAAACTAAATATTGTGCTCTTGGATAGCTACTCTTATTTCATAATCTTATTAAATAAAGTGAAATAAAGTTTGTTCTATATGATGATAAATGTATTTTTAAAGTGTTCCTGAAAGGAAATAGTATAGCAGTCTACCTACTCTACTCCCTAGCAAAAAGAGCTGGCTTTTTGCTAGCAAAGGAAAACAGGGGCTTCTTAACACAGCACTTGCTCAGCATCAATATTTTCTTTCATTAATACACCTTGGTAGGTGCTATCAACATCAAATACCTCATACTGTTGCCTCATCACCATCACACTTACATCAGGATGTCCGATGACTTTGATAGTTTCTGACACAGCGTTTTGCACCATATCAGGGTCCCTCACATCACACTGAATTGCATGAACCTGTAAAACAACAAAAAGAAAAAGATAGTTGTGCATTTTTTCAGACTTCTTAATCCATAAGCATGAATTACTTACTTAAGCATGTTATAATTCCTAAATCTGATTTAAATAACTTTTTAATGTACCTTATTTCCAGTTTGAGAAGATATCTGCTCTGCAGTTGCTTTCAAAACATCAATTTTTCTAGAAAGAAACACATGGTACTTTGCATGAGTTCTGAAATAACTTCATGTTATATTTTTCTTTTTAATTTCATAAATTAAGAAAGAATTTACAGTTTAAAGACATGTATTTTGAGGATAATAGAAAGGCTAAATCTATAAACAAGTTAGTTTGAGTGCATTTATTTTCCAGAAGTTAAATTTAAGCAATTTTCATATATCTGACATTAATTGATAGAATTACTTTTAAGCCAGTTAAATTTTAAATTATTTCCTTAATTATATTCTTTTCTATGTGTTTTCTTGCCCAGGCATGCTTTAGAAGGAAAATACATTCCTGGAATGATGTAAGCTTAGGTTAAACTATTTAAAAAAAAATCTATGTTCTATATAAAATCTATGTTACCAGATTTTATACCAAATTGATGGGTTTGGACAACCTAGATGTACTCAGAATCTTACATGCTTCAGAAAAACAAACACACTAAAGCAATGTAAATCACATAGTATTACAAAGAAAATAATATATTAACACCCTTAAAAACATTGCAACATTAAAAAAAAATGTTCTGGCCAATTTGCATTAAAAAAACACCTGAAAGAAACTCCTTTGGGCCCTTATAAATTACATAGTGACTTATCATTCAGACTATTATCTAGCCTATCTAAAAAATTTACAGTATTCCAAACTGAAAGCAAGGATAGATTTTTTGGCCAGTCTCTAAACCTCTAACTTGAATAGCTATAAGATACCAGGACATGCCTAAATAAATTCTTTCCACAAGGCCTCCCCCTTCCTGTATTCATCACAATCGATGTTTTGAAATATTTGCCCATCTTATAGGAAATGGAAGCATTCTATCCATTATCCTGGTGCAAGGTTAACTATCTACTGAATCAGTAATTATAATCACTCTCACTGAAAACAAAGGAACCTCAATATAGTACTTTATTACTTCATACACAGAAAAAAATTCTGTCACTGAATTTGTGAAGTATATTATCAGTTCCATCATCAATCATTACTTGTATCATCACAAATAATAACTGACTTTTCCCAAGGAGATTTAAATAATCTAAAGACTATTTCATAGAGATTAAGATGCAAATCAAACAAATCTGGCAAAAAGTGTTTTCAACATTGTAGCACAGACTTATTCCATCAATAGACTCTTGCCAGGCAACTTACTGAGACTCACTTACCGGCTGGCTATCACGCACTGTGCACCCAGGCTGGACAGACAAGTTGTCATTCCTTTTCCAAGGCCAGTGCCTCCCCCGGTAATAAATGCTACTTTTCCTTGAAAACTATTGGGTGGTAGCATCACTTTTGGAAAAGGTGGAAAGAATTTAGACCGCAAAGCTTCATTGTTTTGATATAATGTTTTTGTTCCATAACTGAAAAACTAATAGGAGAAAAAAGAATTGAAATAGGCATACTTGTATTCCCACAAAAGATATGAGTTTTTAAACTTATTCTTTAATATTGGTCAAATTCTTGGATTAACACAAACACTGTAAACATATTGGTACTATATTTAACCAATTTTTGTACTTTTTCTGTTGGAATGTTAAGTAACATAGTAGAATGGTTTAAAGCAAGGGCTTTGGGGCTAGACTACACAGGAGAGAACTTTCTCCCTAGTCATACAACCTTCAGCAAGTTATTTAATCTCCATTTGCCTCAATTTCTTCTATAATTGGAAATAATGATGGAACCTTCCTCACAGGTCATTATAAGGGTATCATGAGACAATATAAACAATAAACTTAGAAAATTGGATAGCACATAGAAAACACTCTATAAATGCTGGCATTGTTAGTTCATGTGTTTAGCTTAAATTTAACTTAAAAAAGCTTAAAGCATGTTTGTCTTTTAACAAGAACAACTTGGAAAAAAATCACATTCCATCTTTTGAAACACTTAAGAACATTATAAAAGTCCTTTATAAGGTTTAACAAATCAAATGCCTCTTCTCATGTTGTCTTTGAATAATAAATTTAGAATGGGAAAAAAATACTTGTTATAATTAAAATGGGGGAAACTATAAAACCATTTTCAACTAAAAAAGTATTTGGACTGCCCTATCTTGTATTTTACACCTTACCCTCATATTGCTTATCGAAAACACTGCTATTCTCTCATTTTTAATTATGAAAACAAACTTTTAAGTGTTAAACACAGAAACAAATAAAGAGCTAACAATATTCATCAAGTGTTTACCACGTATCAGGATTAGAAACTAACTGTCACCACCCCATGAAATAGGTACTAATTTTACCCCATTGTACAGGAGGGGCCCAGAGAAGTTAAATATGTTGCCCAAGTTGCAAAACCAAGATTATAAAACCTTGCATGTTGTCTGTTTATATTCACTGAGATACTACTGAGTTTAATGATCACACTATTCGGGTATCTGATATTCCCCATCAGGTCACAGTTGTAAGATTAAAACTTCAGAATATATAATTCCCACTAGAGCATTCTTACACATTAAATGGGCTGTCATTATTTGTCTTGAGATATCTAGAAATTTACTGTAAGGAAACAGAAGTCAATAACTTCAGTTCAGTCGCTCAGTCGTGTCCGACTCTTCGAGACTCCAAGAATCACAGCACTCCAGGCCTTCCTGTCCATCACCAACTCCCGGAGTTCACTCAGATTCACGTCCATCAAGTCAGTGATGCCATCCAGCCATCTCATCCTCTGTCGTCCCCTTCTCTTCCTGCCCCCAATCCCTCCCAGCATCACAGTCTTTCCCAATGAGTCAACTCTTCACATGAGGTGGCCAAAGTACTGGAGTTTCAGCTTCAGCATCATTCCCTCCAAAGAAATCCCAGGGCTGATCTCCTTCAGAATGGACTGGTTGGATCTCCTTGCAGTCCAAGGGACTCTCAAGAGTTTTCTCCAACACCACAGTTCAAAAGCATCAATTCTTCAGTGCTCAGCCTTCTTCACAGTCCAACTCTCACATCCATACATGACCACAGGAAAAACCATAGCCTTGACTAGACAGACCTTTGTTGGCAAAGTAATGTCTCTGCTTTTGAATATACTATCTAGGTTGGTCATAACTTTCCTTCCAAGGAGTAAGCGTCTTTTAATTCATGGCTGCAGTCACCATCTGCAGTGATTTTGGAGCCCAAAAAAATAAAGTCTGACACTGTTTCCACTGTTTCCCCATTTATTTCCCATGAAGTGATGGGACCAGATGCCATGATCTTCGTTTTCTGAATGTTGAGCTTTAAGCGAACTTTTTCACTCTCCTCTTTCACTTTCATCAAGAGGCTTTTTAGTTCCTCTTCACTTTCTGCCATAAGGGTGGTGTCATCTGCATATCTAAGGTTATTGATATTTCTCCCAGCAATCTTGATTCCAGCGTGTGTTTCTTCCAGTCCAGCGTTTCTCACGATGTACTCTGCATATAAGTTAAATAAGCAGGGTGATAATATACAGCCTTGATGTACTCCTTTTCCTATTTGGAACCAGTCTGTTGTTCCATGTCCAGTTCTAACTGTTGCTTCTTGACCTGCATACAGATTTCTCAAGAGGCAGGTCAGGTGATCTGGTATCCCCCTCTCTTTCAGAATTTTCCACAGTTTATTGTGATTCACACAGTCAAAGGCTTTGGCATAATCAATAAAGCAGAAATAGATGTTTTTCTGGAACTCTCTTGCTTTTTCCATGGTCCAGCACATGTTGGCATTTGATCTCTGGTTCCTCTGCTTTTACTAAAACCAGCTTGAACATCTGGAAGTTCACGACTCACATACTGCTGAAGCCTGGCTTGGAGAATTTTGAGCATTACTTTACTAGCATGTGAGATGAGAGCAATTGTGTGGTAGTTTGAGCATTCTTTGGCATTGCCTTTCTTTGGGACTGGAATGAAAACTGACTTTTTCCAGTCCTGTGGCCACTGCTGAGTTTTCCAAATTTGCTGGCATATTGAGTGCAGCACTTTCACAGCATCATCTTTCAGGATTTTGAAATAGCTCAACTGGAGTTCCATGACCTCCACTAGCTTTGTTTGTAGTGATGCTTTCTAAGGCCCACTTGACTTCACATTCCAGGATGTCTGGCTCTAGGTCAGTGATCACACCATCGTGATTATCTGGGTCATGAAGATCTTTTTTGTACAGTTCTTCTGTGTGTTCTTGCCACCTCTTCTTAATATCTTCTGCTTCTGTTAGGTCCATACCATTTCTGTCCTTTATCGAGCCCATCTTTGCATGAAACGTCCCCTTGGTATCTCTAATTTTCTTGAAGAGATCTCTAGTCTTTCCCATTCTGTTGTTTTCCTCTATTTCTTTGCATTGATCGCTGAGGAAGGCTTTCTTATCTCTTCTTGCTATTCTTTGGAACTCTGCATTCAGATGCTTATATCTTTCCTTTTCTCCTTTGCTTTTTGCTTCTTTTCTTTTCACAGCTATTTGTAAGGCCTCCCCAGACAGCCATTTTGCTTTTTTGCATTTCTTTTCCATGGGGATGGTCTTGATCCCTGTCTCCTGTACAATGTCACGAACCTCTGTCCATAGTTCATCAGGCACTCTATCTATCAGATCTAGGCCCTTAAATCTATTTCTCACTTCCACTGTATAATCAGTAACTTAGGATAAGGCTATTCACAAGTAGAAATTGAATTTAAAAATGCTTATAATATGATGTAAAAAAAAAAGAGAGAGAAATATACAGGATGTCCTGAACTATAAATAAAAATACATGCTTAGAAAAATGACTAGAAGGAAATAACAATAGTAAATAGTGGATTCGATATTTGCCAAGTGCCAGGTCTACTTAGGACTTTCTACAACCCTGTAAGGTAAACTGTATTGTTACAATAGAGTGGGAAAGACTAGAGATCTCTTCAAGAAAATTGCAGATATCAAAGGTACATTTCATGCATGGATGATCATGATAAAGGACAGAAACAGCAAGGACCTAACATAAGCAGAAGAGATTAAAAAGTGGAAAGAATACAGAAAAAAGAATTATACTAAAAAGGTCTTACTGACCCAGATAACCATGATGGTGTGGTCATTCACCTAGAGTCATACATCCTAGAATGTGAAGTCAAGTTGGCCTTAGGAAGCATTACTATGAACAAAGCTAGTGGAGGTAATGGAATTCCAGCTGAGTGATTTCAAATCCTAAAAGATGATGCAGTTAAAGTGCTGCATTCAGTATGTCAGTGAACTTGGAAAACTCAGCAGTAGTCACACAGCTGGAAAAGGTCAGTTCTCACTGCAATCCCAAAGAAGGGCAATGCCAAAGAATGTTCAAACTATTGTACAATTTCATTAATTTCACATGTTAGTAAGGCTAAGGTCAAAATCCTTCAAGCTAGGCTTCAGCAGTACGTGAACCAAGAACTTCCAGATGTACAAGCTCGTTTAGAATGGCAGAGGAACCAGAGATCAAATTGACAATATTTGTTGGATTACGGAGAAAGCAAGGGAATTCCAGAAAAACATCTACTTCTGCTTCATTGACTATGCGAAAGGATGGACTGGATCACAACAAACTGTAGAAAATTCTTAAAGAGATGGGAGTACCAACTACCTTACCTGACCCCTGAGAAAACTGTATGTGGGTCAAGAAGCTATAGTTAGAACTGGGCATGAAACAACTGACTTGTTCATGGAGTTCTCCACTGGTTCAATGGAGAAAGGAGTATGACAAGGCTGTATATTGTCACTGTACTTATTTAAATCTATGCAGAGTACATCATGAGAAATGCCAGGCTGGATGAATCACAAGCTGGAATCAAGATCTCCAGGAGAAATTACAACAACCTGAGATATGCAGACCGTAACACTATAAAAAGATGAACTGAAGAGCCTCTTGATAAGGGTGAAAGAGGAGAGTGAAAAAGCTGGCTTGAAACTCAACATTAAAAAAACTAAGATCATGGCATCCAGTCCCATCACTTCATGGCAAATACAAGGAGAAAAAGTGGATACAATGACAGATTTTATTTTCTTGGGCTCCAAAATCACCAGGGATAGTGACTGCAGCCATGAAATTAAAAGACACTTGCTCATTGGAATGGAAGTTATGCGAAACCTAGACAGTGTATTAAAAGCAGAGACATTACTTTGCTGACAAAGGTTCATACAGTCAAAGCTACGGTTTCTCCAGTAGTCATGTATGAATGTGACAGTTGGACCATAAAGAAAGCTGAGAGTCAAAGAACTGATGTTTTTGAATTGTGGTTCTAGGGAAGGCTCTTGAGAATCTCTTGGACTGCAAGGAGATCAAACTAGTCAATCCTAAAGGAAATCAACCATGAATATTTATTGGAAGGACTGATGCTTAAGCTGAAGCTTCAATACTTTGGCCACCTGATGTAAAGAGATTGGAAAAGCCTTGATCCTGGGAAATACTGAAGGCAAAACGAGATGTGGGCAACCGAGGACGAGATGGTTAGATAGCATCACCAACTCAATGGCCATGAATTTGAGCAAACTCCAGGGGATAGTTGAGGACAGAGGAGCTTGGCATGCTGCAGTCCATGGGGTCACAAAGAGTTGGAGACAACTTAGGGGCCAAGAACAACAACAACACTGTTACTCCAATTTTATAGATGAGAAAACTGAAGCAAACAGGTAGGTCAAGTAACTAACTTTTACAGGCAAATAATGAAAGTAGTAAAGATTCAAATCTAAGATGTATCTGACTTCATTCATTACCTTTCACAGTCATTATGTATGACTAGGTAATGGGATAATAGAAGATTATTTGTTCTTTTTGTTAGGTTGGTTGATTTTGAGTAATTTCAAATTTTATTCAATAAATATTAATATGATTTGATTTTTAAACCAGGGGGGAAAAGTTACTGAAGGATAAAATTTGAAAATGTGTATAAATGATAAAGAAAAATGTGCAGATCTGGTCATCTTCCAAGCTGGTCATTGTATTTCCTTTAGTTTCATGTTGACAAAGCCTTGAAGGACTTCTTATCTCTCCTTGTTATTCTCTGGAACTCTGCATTCACTTGGATATATATTTTCCTTTTTCCTTTGCCTCTCGCTTCTCTTTTTTCTCAGCTATTTGTTAAGGCCTTCTCAAACAACCACTTTGTCTTCTTGCATTTCTTTTGGGGGGGGATGGTTTTGGTCATCACCTCCTGTACAATGTTACAAACCTCTGTCCATAGTTCTTCAGCCACTCTGTCTACCAGATCTAGTCCCCTGAATCTGTCACCTCCACTGTATAATCATAAGCAATTTGAATGTCCTAATGGCTTTCCAGTACTTTGGCCACCTCATGTGAAGAGTTGACTCATTGGAAAAGACTCTGATGCTGGGAGGGATTGGGGGCAGGAGGAGAAGGGGATGACAGAGGATGAGATGGCTGGATGGCATAACAGACTCGATGGACATGAGTTTGAGTGAACTCCAGGAGTTGGTGATGGACAGGGAGGCCTGGGGTGCTGTGATTCGTGGGGTCGCAAAGAGTCGGACACGACTGAGCGACTGAACTGAACTGAACTGAATGGCTTTCCCTACTTTCTTCAAATTGAGTCTGAATTTTACAATAAGGAGCTGATGATCTGAGCCACAGTCAGCTCCAGGTCTTGTTTTGCTGACTCTATAGGGCTTCTCCATCTACCACTACAAAGAATATAATCAATCTGATTTCAGTATTGACCATCTGGTGATGTCTATGTGAAGAGTCGTCTCTTGTGTCATTGGAAAAGGGTGTTTACTATGACAAGTGTGTTTTCTTGGCAAAACTCTGTTAGCCTATGCCCTGCTTCATTTTGCACTCCAAGGGCAAATTTGCCTGTTATTCCAGGTATCTCTTTACCTTCTACTTTTGTATCCTAGTCCCCTATGATGAAAAGGACATCTTTTGTGTGTGTGTATGTGTGTGTTAGTTCTAGGAGATCTTGTAGGTCTTCAAAGAACCATTCAACTTGAGCTTCTTCGGCATTAGTGGCTGGGGCATAGACTTGGATTACTGTGACGTTGAATGGTTTGCCTTGGAAACAAACTGAGATCATTCTGTCATTTTTGAGATTGCATTCAAGTACTCTTTTGTTGACTATGATGGCTACTCCATTCCTTGTAAGATTCTTGCCCACAGTAGTAGATATAATGGTCACCTGAATTAAAATTAATTAAAATTCTCCCATTCCTGTCCATTTTCTTCACTGATTCCTAAAATACTGATGTTCACTCTTGCCATCTCCTATTTGACCACATCCAATTTACCCTGATTAGCATGCATGCACACAAAAGGTGGAGTAAGGTAACACCTGAGTCTGAGTTGACTCAACACTGCCCAAAACAAGTCCAGAGACCTTCCTACAAATATTGGATGACTTTCTGAGCAGGGAGATTGACTGAAGAAAACTGTGTGGAGAGGAAAATGAAGGAATCACAAGGATATTCTTCATACTGCCACTCTCTATATATTTCTCTCTTTTTTCTCATATGTTCTTATGTTGTCCTTTCTTTACTATTCCCTTAACTTTCACTTTTTAATCTACTTTTTCCAGTTTTAAAACATCTTATTTTTTAAAAAATTCGTTTCATTTTTTTCCTGTTTTTAGGGTACTATGTAGTTATACTGCATTTTTCCCCATGCTTTCATTTTGCATTTTTGCTAGTCATGTTTTTACTACACATTTTCACTTAGGTGCTTGTTTATTGGCGTGATTGCTCTCTTCTGTTTTGACTCTAGTTTTTATCCTTTTCTCTGTTTTCTCTCTTCTTTTTATAAGTGTGTGAGTTTCTTTGGGTGTTATTGGCTACCGAGTGTTGCTTTCACCATTAGTCTTGGAGTTTTGTCCCGCATGGCCTATGAAGTCTTGCTGCTACAGTTAGGGGTCGAGCCTGAGCCCCCGAGGTGGGAGACCTGAGTCTAGGACTTGCGACCACCAGAGAACTCCCAACTTCATGGAACACTAATCGATGAGAGCTCTCCCAAAGGCCTCCCATCTCAACACTAAGACCAAACCCACCCAAAAGCCAGCAAGCTCCAGTGTCATGCCAGTACTTTAGCAAAACAGGAACGCAACTTTGTTCCTGAGCAGAAAGGCTGCCCAAAGCTGCACCAAGGCACAGACACCCAAAAAAACATGACTGGAAACGGCACTACCCTTCAGAGAGACAAGATCCAGCTCCATGCACCAGAACATGGACACACATTCCCCCACCAGCAGACTTTCACCAGGCACTGGTCCAACTGCACCCACGAGGGGCAGATTTCACAACTGAGATGAACTATGACCTACCACCAGGCAGAAAGGAGACTCCAAACTCAGTAAGTTAAATAAAATAAAAAGACAGAAACACGCAGCAAATTTAAAGGCCATGGTAAAAAAAACAAAAACAGAAAAACAAGGCCAAACAAATGAGGAGGAAATAAACAGCTTACCTGATAAAGAATTCAGAGTAATGAAAGTAAAGATGATCCAAAACCTTGGAAATAAAATGAAGGCACAGTCAAATACACTCGAGGCATGGATCAAGAAGATACAAGATAAAGTTAAAGAGGACCTAGAAGAATTAAAGAATAGACAATCAGCAATGAACAACACAATAACTGAGATTAAAAATACACTAGCAGGAACCAACAGCAGAATAACTGAGGCAGAAGAACAGACAAGTGAACCAGAAAGTAGAATGGTAAAAATAAGTGAAGCAAAGCAGAATAAAGGGAAAAGAATAAAAAGAAATGAGGAAGTCTCAGAGATATCTGGGACAACATTAAGTGGACCAACATTCGAATTATAGGGGTTCCAGAAGAAGAAGAAGGAAAAGAAAAGGCATGAAAAAAATATTTGAGATTAGAGTTGAAAACTTCCCTAAAATTGGAAAGGAACTAGCCTACCAAGACCAGGAACCCCAGAGAGTCCATACAGGTTAAACCCAAGGAGAAAAACCCAAGACACATATTAATTGAACTAATGAAAATTAAATACAAAGAACAAGTATTAAAAGCAGCAAGGGAGAAGCCACAAATAACTTACAAGGGGATCCTCCTAAGGCTAACAGTTGATTTTTCAACAGAAACTCTGCAGGCTAGAAGGGAATGGGAGGCTATACTTCAAGTGATAAAAGGGAAAAAAAACCTACAACTAAGATTACTCTTTTTAGCAAGGATCTCATTCAGATTTGAAGGAGAAAGCAAAAGCTTTACAGCCAAGCCAAAGTTGAGAAAATTCAGCACCACGAAACCAATGTTACAACAAATATTCAAGGAACTTTTCTAGACAGGAAACACAAGAGAAAGAAAAGGTCTACAAAAACAAATAATACAATACAGTAAATGGTAATAGGATCATGGGTGTGCATGCTCAGTCACTTCAGTCATGTCTGACTCTTTGCAACCCTGTGGACTGTAGCCTGCCAGGCTTCTCTATCTATGGGATTCTCCAGGCAAGAACACTAGAGTGGGTCCCCATGCCCACCTACAGGGGATCCTCCTGACCCAAGGACAAAACCTATGTCTCCTGCATCTCTTGCACTGCAGGCAGATTCTTTACTGCTCATTCACCAGGGGAGCACAGACATAACAATAATTATCTTAAACGTAAATGGACTAAATGCTACAACCAAAAGACACAGACTAGCTAAATGGATACAAAAAACAAGACCCCTATATATGATATCTACAAGAGATCCA
The DNA here is from genome assembly GCF_019923935.1 of Bubalus bubalis. NCBI lineage: Eukaryota > Metazoa > Chordata > Mammalia > Artiodactyla > Bovidae > Bubalus > Bubalus bubalis. Next base: position 8,544,480 of record NC_059171.1, on the reverse strand, counting down.
CTTTAGACCTAAGCACAAATACAGACTGAAAGTGAAGGGCTAGAAAAAGATATTCCATACAAACAGAAATCAAAAGAAAGCAGGTGCAGCAACACTCATGTCAGCTAAAGTAGATTCATGTTGATGTACGGCAGAAACCAACACAGTACAGTAAGCGATTATCCTCCAATTAGAAATAAGTAATTCTTTAAATGTCAATTTGGTGAAGACCAAACAATCTTATTTTTCAAGCACTTTTGAAAAGTGCACACTTTTGCATTTCTAAAGGAATTCATATAGCGCATGAACAGAGTAAGCCTGCAATAACTACTTTGGAATTTATCTTATCCAGTTGCTAGAAGGCAGAAGCCTGTGACATGCATGCATTCTTTTCAGTGCCCAGACCCTACTGTCACTTCCGCATAATTGACATGGTTCATAGTGTCTGGAAATATAAGGGGCACACAGGACATTATTTCCTGCAGAATAAAAAGATCATCCCACCTGCTAATGCCAATAGTGTCAGTATACTACAGACTTTAACAAAATTGAAGAGCCCAAATTCTACCCATTCCATTCTTGCCACAGGCTTTATTAAACTCAAACTCCACACCTGTGTGGTTTGCTTGAGCACCTCTACCTGCTCCTTCACTTAAACCGGGCACTGCACAGAGGCCTCTGATATTCTAAGCTTCTGCAGAACACAGATCTCATTGCCACAGCAATAGGAAGGTAAGGCTAAGCAAATATAAAAGAAAGTTAGCTGACTCCAAGCTTCAGTGGCTAGGCTGGATTATGTGGTTGTTACCAGTTACAAAACAAAAATTACATTTTTGAGTGATGATACGTCTCATAGCAATGAACATCAGTCCTTGAAAAAGTAGCTGCTCTGTGTTACAGGGTGTACTTGCTAATTTTTATTACAGTTCTTATCTGTATGCAATTAGATGTAGACTAAATAGATGTTTCACCCACACTATGCAATCAAGGAAGATGAAATCAAAGAGATAAGTTAATAGGCAATTTGAAATTTTCAAGTGGAGTTTTCACTTCTGCTTGCCTCTCATTCAAGTCATCTCCTCTTGGTCCCTATCACATTAGCCAAAACTAATATGACTAACTTTTTTGAACCAAGAAATAGAAACCCTACGCTTGAAAGAGATTTGTTTTGATTTGGGAATTTGCTTCTATGAAAAAGTACTAGAGACAAATATGATATTATAATTAGGTATACTGTTAACTCATTTTATTTTTAGCAAGTTTTTACTGAGCATATGCTATACCCAAGACACTCTTCCAACCAATGGCAATATAGTGGTGAGCAAAACAGATACACTATTCCACCCACAAAGAGATTATCTTTGGGATGAAGGCAGATAAATTAAGTGAAATATATAGTATAGTAAAAGCTAATGTGTTGCTGTGGGGAAAAAATAAGGCACAGAGTATGGGTAGAGTGTTGCTATTTTAAATAGAGTGGTCAGCAAAGGTCTCACTGCAGTGACATCTGAACAAAGACCCAAGGGGAGTGAGGGGATGAGTCATGTGGTTCTTTCAGGCAGAGGAAAAGCTAAAGGCAAAGCCCCTGAGAAGGAAGCCTACAGAGCACATGAAGAGTCAGAGGGCCAGCATGGCTGAAGAAGACAGAGGAAGCAGAAAGAAGCACAGAGGCGAAGTCAGTGAGGCATAGAGGACGGGATCACAAAGGCTGAGTCAGCCACGACACGGACTGACATTGTTACTCAAGTTGCGTGGGAAACTCCAAAGTTTTGAGCACAGGACTGTCATAAGCTGCCTTAGGTTTGTAGAGATTTGTTCTGGTTACTAAATTGAGAAGAAAATGTAGGAGGCAAAATGGAAAGCAGGGAAAGTAGGTATAATGTTTTGTAGCAGGCCAGGCAAGAGATGACGACCTTGACTGAACGCCACCATAGGAGGAGTGGGAAGTCAGCAAATAAAATTACTTGCGGGTGAGAAGGTCCCAGAAAAAGAAGATGCAGTGAATTACTATTTCCTCTTGCCTCAAAGTCCAACCTCAGCACTCCTTGACCTATATCACTAAAAGAAGACAAAGAGGGCTTTCTCTTTAATCAAGGCTATTTGGTGGACTGAAACTTTTCCACTTCTCCCACCTTCATCTCAGGATCTGAAGCTACTTTGTGCATCACCTTTGTGTTTTAGAAAGAATAAGATTGAACGGTGAACTAGAAGGAAGTGGGGATGAGTCAGACAAAAGTCATTAGTCTGGGTGAGAAATAATGAGGACAGCAGAAATCAAGGCAAGACAACACTTTCCACACGTTTAACAACTGGAAATGGTAAGCAAGAAGGGGAGAGCTGAAGATGACAGAGTTTAAATAGTATAAATAGCTGTAACTGAAATGACTCGGTTGATCTGAGAAGACTCAAGTTGGAGAATTGAAAACAACCAGTTCTGTATCAGAAATATTTCACCTGGAATGCCTGTGGAATATTCAGGTGGAATCTGGAGTTAAAAATATAATTTTAAAGTATAAGCAAAATAAATTAGGGCTAAAGGTGAATGGCAACATCATTTCACAAATTGTGAAAGCCTACAGTTCTATCACAGCTTTCGATGCAAGATAGTATGGGAGTTTTCCCATTCTGGAAGGGATCATAGTACAGCTGTCCCCTTACTCTTAACTTAGTTAACTTACCCAGGCATTTCTACTGTCAAAGTAAGTTATCATTTTAGGAAGAGAATATAGGACAGTTAAGTTTGCCAATTATTTTCCACCTGGAATTTTCTTTACAAATTAAGCTGGGTTTCCCTGGTGGCTTACTGGTAAGGAGTCTGCCTGCCAATGCAGGAGACACAGCTTTGATCCCTGGACCAGGAAGATCCCACATGCCAGGGAGCAGCTAAACCCATGCACCACGACTACTGAGCCTGTGCTCTGGAGCCCGGGAGCCACGACTCCTGAGCCCATGTGCCGCAGCTACTGACGCCCATGCACCCTAGAACCGGTGCTCTGTAACAAGAGAAGCCACTGCAAGAAGCCTGAGCACCTTAACAAGGAGTAGCCCCTGCTCTCTGCAACTAGAGAAAGCCTGCATTCAGCAATGAAGATCCAGTGCAGCCATAAACAAATAAATAAAACTAAAAGAAAAAAACAAAAAACTAAGGGTTGCCAAGTATTAATGAAATGCCTTCTAATATGGGCACCTAATATATTTCATCCCTCTCCAAATTGCCCGTATTCTACCTCCCTAGTCAGTATCTTTCCTCTCTGCCTACTGTCTGACTTCAAAGACTCCTATCTTCCACCATTCACAAATACTAAAGGTCTGTGCTACATCGTCTCTTATGTGGTCTCTGTCCTCCAGTCTCCCTTTACCCCAGCACATCTGCGATACTGCTCTCCAGAGCACTGCAAACCTGCTTGTAGCACTTCTCTCTTTGACCTCTTTCAGGGATTCCCTGCATAAAGTTCAGATTCCTTAGCTTCACCCAGCACAGCAAGTCATCATGATCTAGCTCTTCTCTATCTATCCAGCCTTATCTCCCTTTGCTTTCCCCTCCTTAAAGTTTATACTCAGATAAACAAAATATTCAGGGTTCCCCAAATACCAACTGTGTCCACCTCCCTATCTTTACACAAATGGATCTCCACCAACACTCAACATGCATCATTCAAAGGCTAAGGCCTTCGTTAAAACTCCTGACAGACTTATCATTCTCCCCACCACCTCTACAACTTAACCAAATCACCTGTTTAGAGGTCCTAGAGGCCACCCTTATGGCAGAAAGTGAAGAAGAACTAAAGAGCCTCTTGATGAAAGTGAAAGTGGAGAGTGAAAAAGTTGGTTTAAAGCTCAACATTCAGAAAATGAAGATCATAGCATCCGGCCCCATCACTTCATGGGAAATAGATGGGGAAACAGTGGCAGACTTTACTTTTTTGGGCTCCAAAATCACTGCAGATGATGATTGCAGCCATGAAATTAAACGATGCTTCTCCTTGGAAGGAAAGTTATGATCAACCTAGACAGTATATTAAAAAGCAGAGACATTACTTTGCCAACAAAGGTCCATCTAGTCAAGGCTATGGTTTTTCCAGTGGTCATGTATGGATGTGGACTATAAAGAAAGCTGAGCACTGAAGAATTGATGGTTTTGAACTGGTTTTGGAGAAGACTCTTGAGAGTCCCTTGGACTGCAAGGAGATCCAACCAGTCCATCCTAAAGGAGATCAGTCCTGGGTGTTCATTGGAAGGACTGATGTTGAAGCTGAAATTCCAATTCTTTGGCCACCTAATGCAAAGTGCTGACTCATTTGAAAAGACCCTGATGATGGGAAAGATTGAGGGTGGGAAGAGAAGGGGATACTGCGGTTCATGGGGTCGCAAAGAGTCAAACACAACTGAGCAACTGAAATGAACTGAGAGGCCATTTAACATTTTCAAGATACATCATTTACCCTTCTCTTCTCTCTGGCTCCCTCTTGTAAATTCTCTCAGAGAGGAACATTTTCCTTAGCTCAGGGGCCAACAATAGAAATCTGGACTTCATCTCACACCACGCACCCAATCCACTGAGTTCATTTTAGTCCTAAATAGCAACAAAAACTGCCCTTAGCTCAGACCCCTTTCACTTTTACTTACACTGTAGGATCCCTATCTCAAGTCCCACCTGATGACATTACTTTCCTGCTTCCACTTCTGATGGTGCCATTCGCCTCCTCAGCCCAGCCCAGTCTTCCTTTCTCACTTCCTACCATGGACCAAGCAGCAAGGACTCTCCACTTACCACTGGAATATCACCAGACTTCAAGCCTCTCATGTACGGCCATTCCCCGGTTGAGGCCACCACGGTCTCTTATCCAGAGAGAGTCTTGCCCAAGTTGCCTCCATTCTCACCCTGCTCTCAGGCCTTCAGGACAAAGCTCTGACTCCTTCCTGGGGCTCACAGGCCTCCCCCGCCTGTCTCTCACAACCCGCCTCCTTACTTGGGACCTATAACTCTAGTCTGGGTCTTCACAAAGGTCACTCTGCTGCCTAGAACTTTCTTACTCTTATTCCTCCCCCTGGCTAACTTCCACTGATCCTTCAGGTCCTAGTTTAAATGTAAAACCCCAAAATGATACTCCTTAAAACTGTACACTTCTCCCACTGTGAGTGGGAATGTCTTCTTCCCCAGTCCTGATGCTTCACTTCCCCCCAGGAGGGAAGATGTCTTAGTTTAACTCCAGGCTTCTTTTGCCCCTTTAGTCACTCTGTCCCCCTACAAATGGTTTATCTGACCAGAAAATTTTGAGAGAATAATTGGGCATGAGTAGTCCTTCTTAAATCTTCTCCCTCTTGAAACCAGAATTGAAAGAGACACGTTCAGAATTGAAAGAGATACCCCAATGTTCATCACAGCACTGTTTACAATAGCCAGGACATGGAAGCAATCTAGATGTCCATTGGCAAACCAATGGATAAGAAAGCTGTGGTACATATACACAATGGAATATTACTCAGCTATTAAAATGAATGCATTTGAATCAGTTCTAATGAGGTGGATGAAACTGGAACCTATTATACAGAATGAAGTAAGTCAGAAAGAAAAACACCAATATGGTATATTAATGCATATATATGGAATTTAGAAAGATGGTGATGATCACCCTAAATGCGAGATAGCAAAAGAGACACAGATGTAAAGAACAGACTTTTGGACTCTGTGGGAGAAGGCGAGGGTGGGATGATTTGAGAGAATAGCATTGAAACATGTATATTACCATATGTGAAACAGATTGCCACTCCAGGTTCAATGCATGAGACAGGGCACTCAGGGGTGGTGCACTGGGATGACCCTGAGGGATGGGATGGGGAGGGAGGTGGGAAGGGGGTTCAGGATGGGGAACACATGTTCACCCATGGCAAATTCATGTCAATGTATGACAAAACCACTACAATATTGTAAAGTAATTAGCCTCCAATTAAAATAAATAGATTAATTAAAAAAAACAAAAACCTTTTCCCTCTTGGGAGCTAGCTGCCCTCAGCAAGCAAATGTTCCCCCTAAGGTGATTATTGTTCACTTGCTAAGTCCTACATGACGCTTTGCAACCTCATGGACTGTAGCACACCAGGCTCCTCTGTCCTCCACCATCTCCCTGTTTGCTCAGATTCATGCCCATTGAGTCAGTGATACAACCTAACCATCTCATCCTCTGCCACCCACTTCTTCTTTTGCCTTCAACCTTTCCCAGCATCAGGGTCTTTTCCAATGAGTAGCTCTTCGTATCAGGTGGCCAAAGTATTGGAGCTTCAGTTTCAGTCCTTCCAGTGAATGTTCAGGAATGATTTCCTTTAGGATGGACTGGTTCGATCTCCTCATAGTCCAAGGGACTCTCAAGAATATTCTCCAGCACAATTTGAAAGCATCAATTCTTTGGTGCTCAGCCTTTTTTGTGGTCCAAAGCTCACATCAGTACATGACTGCTGGAAAAAACCATAGCTTTGGCTACATGGTCTTCTGTCAGCAAAGCGACGTAATACACTGTCTACATCTGTCACAGCCTTCCTTCCAAGGAGCAAGCATCTTTTAATTTCATGGCTACAGTCACTGTCCCCAGTAATTTTGGAGCCCAAGAAAATAAATTCTGTCACTGCTTCCACATTTCCCCCTTCTATGTGCCATATTATATCATAATGTTACTAGACTGTTAAGCTTCGTGAGCAAGAATCAGTTCTTTCTCATGCTTGGATGGCTTACTATAGTGCCTAATATATAGTAAATGTTCAATCTGCCACATAAATAAGTGAAGCCCAGCATGCCTTGGGCCCTCGGCAACCTGTTCAGCCTCATCTCCATGCACTTCTCTCTGACTCCAAAACTTCACAAACTCCACAGTGCCAAACCACTTGGCTTTTTAAAAACAGGCCATGCTCCTTCACTTCTTGAAACATGCAATTCCTTGTATTAATATCTAGATTGTCTTTGGGGCTCCATATAACTCAATTCCAAAAGTGAGCTTGGAGCCACCTCCTTCATGAAGCCCTCCCTGCCTCCTTTAGCAACACACTGCTTCGTTCATATGTCCATTCTAATAACACATCTGCATTTTCACAGTCTATTGATGTCTCATGATGACCCACTGGAATATAGTATTTCAGACAGATTCTGAATGAGGACCTAGTACGAAATATGCCTTACACACAGCACAGTACATGTATTCCATCATGTAACAGGTGTTAGTTATTTACTCTGTGCTAAATGGCAACTCACTCTACTATTGTTGCCTGGAGAATTCCATGGACAGAGGAGCCTGGCAGGCGTCAGTCCATGGGGTCAAAAAGAGTCAGACATGACTAAGCTATTATCACTTCACTGGGCACTATTCTAGGCCTGGAGATACAGCATTGAACAAATCAGATGAAAATATTTGCCTCCAAGAAACCTATATTCTGAAATTTTGAGTTGGGTAAAGAAAGATTTCTTAGGCTTTCTGGATAGAAAAAAATAAAATAAAGAAAACTCGAAACATAAACAAGGGGGAAAAAAATCCAGCTGGCTTTATACTTCTCACTGACAATATTCAGCATCAGAATAAAATCAAACAATGTTGATTAAATTCAATGTGAAAAACAAATGTGATACAGCCAAGCAAAAACATGGCTAGTCAGCTGTCTCTTTGCCAGTACAAACAGATGCCTGGGATGAAGTTGGCCAAACATTAACCCTGGTTATTTCTGACTGGCCAGTTTGCAGACATGTATTATTTTGTTTCATTTAACTATTAATATATTACTTGAATTCATATTGGCCCAGTATCATTTTTATAAAAATACTAATTACTCTTTATTTTTTAAAAAAAGTGAAAGTCCCTCAGTTGTGTCTGACTCTTTGTGACCCCCATGGACTATACAGTCCATGGAATTCTCCAGGTCAGAATATTGGAGTGGGTAGCAGTTCCCCCTGGGAAATTTCCAGGAGATCTTCCCAACCCAGGGATCAAATCCAGGTCTCCTGCATTGCAGCTGAGCCACAAGAGAAGCCCCCCAAAAAAGGGAGGAGGCAAAGGATGGCAATGTGCATCAGAGATATCAAATAACTGTAAATTTTTAAAAGTTCCACAAATTGTATGCTTAACCTTACTATATAAGATGAATTCTTGTATTTTCTATTCTATTCCATTTTGCTTTTCTTAAACTCATTTTGTTCCACTAAATTATTTGAAGGTCCAATCATGAGTTATTATTCATAACTTGAAAAATATACAAGAAGCTATTAATTCAAGGATGGTAGTGATAGTTTCCAAGTAAAGATTGTCAAAGAATGCCCAACACTTTGTAGGCACTTAATTGGCATTTTCTGATAAACTACTGAATGAGTGAATGTTTTCCTCAGTAAAACCGAAAGCAACTTGAGAGCAAGTTTTGTATTTTTTTAGCCTTTGCATTCCCATAGCCAAGCAAAGAGCTAGTTCTCATTAAATGCTGTACTGAACTGAGCCCTAGTAGCCCATAGCACAATATTAGTTAGTTAGTTAGTTCAGTTGCTCAGTCGTGTCCGACTCTTTGCGATCCCATGAATCGCAGCACGCCAGGCGTCCCTGTTCATCACCAACTCCCGGAGTTTATTCAAACTCATGCCCATTGAGTCGGTGATGCCATCCAGCCATCTCAGCCTCTGTCGTCCCCTTTTCCTCCTGCCCCCAAACCCCGCCAGCATCAGGGTCTTTTCCAATGAGTCAACTCTTCACATGAGGTGGCCAAAGTACTGGAGTTTCAGCTTCAGTATCAGTCCTTCCAGTGAATATTCAGGACTGATTTCCTTTAGGATTCACTGGCTTGATCTCCTTGCAGTCCAAGGGACTCACAAGAGTCTTCTCCAACACCACAGTTCAAAAGCATCAATTCTTCGGTGCTTAGCTTTCTTCACAGTCCAACTCTCACATCCATACATGACCACTGGAAAAACCATAGCCTTGACTAGACAGACCTTTGTTGGCAAAGTAATGTCTCTGCTTTTTAATATGCTATCTAGGTTGGTCATAACTTTCCTTCCAAGGAGTAAGAGTCTTTTAATTTCATGGCTGCAATCACCATCTTCATAAATAGTAAAAGTCACTCAGTCATGTCCGTCTCTTTGGAACCCCACGGACTGTGACCTGCCAGGCTCCTCTGTCCACGGAATTCTCCAGGCCAGAATACTGGAGTGGGTAGCCAGTCCCTTCTCCAAGGGATCTTCCCAACCCAGCGATCGAACCCAGGCCTGCTTGCATTGCAGGTGGATTCTTTACCATCTGAGCCACCAGGGAAGCTCACTTCATAAATAGATGTATGAGGGATGAAACATTTCTCAGGTTCTTGATAACTAAAATATTTAAATCGGGGGCTTTAATTGTAACAACTTGTATTTGCCAACAAAATCATGTTTCCTGGAACAATCTGCCACTTCACAGATGCAAAAACTTTTCTAGGCCCAGGAATTCACACCCAAGCTTGTGTGGGCCAGGAAAGGGAGACACACCACTTATAAGGAACTCTCTTGCCTTCAAACCTCCATCCTCAAAACTTCCATTTTTCTTAAGCAAAGGAACTTCAAAACTGTCAGGTTACAATTAATTTTTAAATGAGTTCATTTTCTCCCTCTCATGCTATATTGCGTAACGACGTCAGAAGATCGGGGACACGGTCTGTGTGACCTTATTACTACAATTCTAACAATTTGTGTTTTTTAAAAAATCTCTGAAGACTTCTCTACTTTACAGAGCCATTATAGGATTCAAATGAAGAGTTCTTTAAGAGGGATCAGACAGTGTAGCCTTCTTTCACAACCTACAACCCAAATCTTTGTAAGAGAAAATACTATCAACACCACCCTGGCCTTGAACAAATCTCACTTTTTAAAAGGAAGTTCTCTCTTACGTCATAGACTCATAGTATTTCCTTGTGTTCACAACTAGAATTTGAAATTTGTCCATGTTTTTCAAAAAGATAAAAACATGGCTACTCATTCTATCTAACTGAAAAAAGTTTTTTTCACAATTGGCACATTGATTTTTCTACTTGGCTAAGGAAATTGTGAATTCAGGTTTAGTTTCGCTTAGCTCACTAAGGTTTCTTTTCATTTGATTGAGGAAAGGGGTTGTCTTGGGTATCATTAGTCTTTTTTTCCTTTCTCTTTCTTTCCCTCTCCAGCTGTTTCCTCTTGCCCACTTTAGACTATCGGTCTAGTGGTGAGATGTTGACAAAACAAAACAAAATTATGAGAGAAAAAGCTGTGGAAGCCAGCCTGAGATGCAGCTCTCCCAGCATTAACACCAGGCAGGGAAATTTAAACAGCTCGATTTGCTTTATATTTTTCTTTTTTATGTGAATACGTTCATATGGGCTTCCCAGGTGTAGTCCAGAGGTAAAGAATCCACCTGCTGATGCAGGAGGCAAAGGCGCAAAGAGAGGCGAGTTCTGCTCTGCAGATGGGGAAGACCCCCTGGAGTAGGAAATGGCAACCCACTCAGGCAAGAGCCTGGAAAATTCCCTGGACAGAGGCGCCTGGAAGGTCACGGTCCATAGGGCCCGCAACGAGTCCAACGTGACTTAGCACTCACGCGCGCCAGGGGTTGGTATTAATCTTTGAACAACAAACAGGTGAACGAATTTCTTCGTTTACAAAAAGGACTCCAGCTAAGGCCAGTGTTTCCTCTGGGCCCCGCTCCCCACCCCTCCTTCCCTTTCCCCCTCGTCACCAGGCCGGCAGGTGTGTGCAGGGTCCTTCTCCCTATTTACATGCAACTTGGACTCTTTACGACCTCATGGACTATATAGTCCATGGAATTCTCCATGCCAGAATACTGGAGTGGGTAGCCTTTCCCTTCTCCAGGGGATCTTCCTAAGCTAGGGATCGAACCCAGGTCTCCCTCATTGCAGGCGGATTCTTCACCAGCCGAGCCACCAGGGAAGCCCGACTTTCACTGGAAACTCACAAGAATGTGCAACTTGTGAGAACCACGCAGGCGCTCAACGTGCCCCTCCACACGGGCACAAACGTACCCCAGGGCTTCTCCCGAGGGCAGCTTGGACGTGACCGCCCCCCTTCATCCCAGTCCCGGGAAGCCACAGGCCCCGGCCCCGGCCCGACGCCTAGCTCCCCGCACCGGGACCCCGGGGCTCCACGGCGCTCCTCTCTGCGCCCGGGACGCCGGGTCTGCGCTCCGCGCGCTCCCTGGACGGGGCTCTTGCGGGGGACACGCAGGGCTCCCGGCCCTTTCGGCGCTGCCTTACCCGCCGGGGACCGCGGCCCCAAGAAAAGAGAAGCTGGCTTAGCACCGGCATGTCTGGCCTCCCTAGGTCTGGCCGGAAATGCGCGCGCGAAGGGAGGCGGGTCAGAGAGCCCCAAGATGGCAGGACTGGGCTGGCCAGGGAGCCGACCCGCCTGGGCGGCTGGGGCTCCCCGCCCCCCGTGTCTGAGCCCAGGCCTCTCCTGCGCTTTTTTTCGTGCTCTAATTACCTTTGTTTTCCCCATTGTTGTTGTTGTTTTAATAGGGTCTTTAATGGAGGTTCATCTGTCCCTCTGAGTGCACGACTTACTGTGCCAGAAAAGGCTGAAGATTGCAGAAATGCAAGACATGGATAATCGAGTAATTTAGCGACTAAGTCCTCTCTGACTCTTTGGCACCCCCATGGACTGTGGTGGTAGGGTAAGGGAGTTAGAGAAGGCTAGGTTCGGAAAAAAGAACCAGACGGGCACTTTACGGGAACAGATCACCTTTAATGAGGCGAGAAGGGGCAACTTGGTTGCAACTTCAAAAACGAAAGAATGGTCTCAATTCATTTCAAGGCAAACCATTCAATATCACAGTAAACCAAGTCTATACCCCAACCACTAAGGCCACCGAAGCTAAAGCATAATTATTCTTAACAGAGTTTATCTAAAAACTCTTATCTCATTTACATTTTCTTTCCTTAAACATTTCTTCACATCGAAAAGTTTCCTTGCTGACAAATTTGTAACAGATATAACAAGATTTTATTTAGCTTATATTAAACCTAGGCAGAATGAAAATATTATGCTTAATATTAATGACTCTTAGACATGTCTATAATAATTAGATCAAACATTAATACCCGGTATTAATTTAATACTGAACATTTCCCAGTTCATGTGAAGCTGAAAATCATTAATTATGACTTCAGTAATTCATAATTGCTTAATTTCTCTTGTATTTAGAATTGTTTCATTTTTAAGTGCTTACTTTTTTTAGGCCAATTAGATTAAAGCTCATTTACAAATTAACCCCCAGCAACATTATCCAAAGACAAAGACACATACTGAGGCATACATATACCCAAACAGACACAGCGAGAGATCTAGCTTCATTTTCTAAACTTAGTCATGAATCAGATATCACAATATTAAACTCACTAATTTGTAAATTAGTGAGCCTCTTGATGAAAGTGAAAGAGGATAGTGAAAAAGTTGGCTTAAAGCTCAACATTTACAAAACTAAGTTCATAGCATCCGGTCCTATCACTTCATGGCAAAGAGATGGGGAAACAATAGAAACGGTGGCAGAATGTGGTCCCCTGGAGAAGGGAATGGCAACCACTTCAGTATTCTTGCCTTGAGAAACCCATGAACAGTATGAAAAGGCAAAATGATAGGATACTGAAAAGGGAAGTCCCCGGGTCGGTAGGTGCCCAATATGCTACTGGAGATCAGTGGAGATATAACTCCAGAAAGAATGAAAGGATGGAGCCAAAGCAAAAACAATACCCAGTTGTGGATGTGACTGGTGATAGAAGCAAGGTCCAATGCTGTAAAGAGCAATATTGCATAGGAACCTGGAATGTTAGGTCCATGAAGCAAAGCAAATGGGAAGTGGTCAAACAGGAGATGGCAAGATTTAACATGAACATTCTAGGAATCAACGAACTAAAATGGACTGGAATGGGTGAATTTAACTCAGATGACCATTATATCTACTACTGTGGGCAGGAATCCCTTAGAAGAAATGGTATAGCCATCATGGTCAACAAAAGAGTCTGAAATAGAGTATTTGGATGCAATCTCAAAAATGACAGAATGATCTCTGTTCGTTTCCAAGGCAAACCATTCAATATCATGGTGATCCAAGCCTATGCCCCAACCAGTAATGCTGAAGAAGCTGACATTGAATGGTTCTATGAAGGCCTACAAGACCTTTTAGAATTAACACCCAAATAAGATGTCCTTTTCATTATAAGGGACTGGAATGCAAAAGTAGGAAGTCAAGAAACACCTGGAGTAACAGGCAAATTTGGCCTTGGAATACGGAATGAAGCAGGGCAAAGGCTAATAGAGTTTTGCCAAGAAAATGCACTGGTCATAGCAAACACTCTCTTCCAACAACACAAGAGAAGACTCTACACATGGACATCACCAGATGGCCAACACCGAAATCAGATGATTATATTCTTTGCAGCCAAAGATGGAGAAGCTCTATACAGTCAGCAAAAAAGAGACTCAGAGCTGACTGTGGCTCAGATCATGAACTCCTTATTGCCAAAATTAAATTGAAGAAAGTAGGGGAAACCACTAGACCATTCAGGTACGACCTAAATCAAATCCCTTATGATTATAGAGTGGGTGTGAGAAATAGATTTAAGGTACTAGATATGATAGACAAGAGTGCCTGATGAACTATGGACAGAGGTTCATGACACTGTAAAGGAAATAGGGATCAAGACCATCCCCATGGAAAAGAAATGCAAAAAAACAAAATGGCTGTCTGAGGAGGCCTTACAAATAGCTGTGAAAAGAAGAGAAGTGAAAAGCAAAGGAGAAAAGGAAAGATATAAGCATCTGAATGCAGAGTTCCAAAGAATAGCAAGAAGAAATAAGAAAGCCTTCCTCAGCGATCAATGTAAAGAAATAGAGGAAAACAACAGAATGGGAAAGACTAGAGATCTCTTCAAGAAAATTAGAGATACCAAGGGAATATTTCATGCAAAGATGGGCTCGATAAAGGACAGAAATGGTATGGACCTAACAGAAGCAGAAGATATTAAGAAGAGGTGGCAAGAATACACAGAAGAACTGTACAAAAAAGATCTTCATGACCCAGATAATCACGATGGTGTGATCACTGACCTAGAGCCAGACATCCTGGAATGTGAAGTCAAGTGGGCCTTAGAAAGCATCACTACGAACAAAGCTGGTGGAGGTGATGGAATTCCAGTGGAGCTATTTCAAATCCTGAAAGATGATGCTGTGAAAGTGCTGCACTCAATATGCCAGCTAATTTGGAAAACTCAGCAGTGGCCACAGGACTAGAAAAGGTCAGTTTCATTCCAATCCCAAAGAAAGGCAATGCCAAACTACTGCACAATTGTGCTCATCTCACACACTAGTAAAGTACTGCTCAAAATTCTCCAAGCCAGGCTTCAGCAGTACGTGAACCGTGAACTTCCAGATGTTCAAGCTGGTTTTAGTAAAGGCAGAGGAACCAGAGATCGAATTGCCAACATCCACTGCATCATCAAAAAAGCAAGAGTTCCAGAAAAGCATCTATTTCTGCTTTATTGACTATGCCAAAACCTTTGACTGTGTGGATCACAATAAACTGTAGAAGATTCCGAAAGAGATGGGAATACCAGACCACCCGACCTGCCTCTTGAGAAACCTGTATGCAGGTCAGGAAGCAACAGTTAGAAGTGGACATGGAACAACAGACTGGTTCCAAATAGGAAAAGGAGTATGTCAAGGCTGTGTATTGTCACCCTGCTTATTTAACTTCTATGCAGAGTACATCATGAGAAACGGTGAACTGGAAGAAGCACAAGCTGGAATCAAGACTGCCGGGAGAAATATCAATAACCTCAGATATGCAGATGACACCACCCTTATGGCAGAAAGTGAAGAGGAACTAAAAAGCCTCTTGATGAAAGTGAAAGAGGAGAGTGAAAAAGTTCGCTTAAAGCTCAACATTCAGAAAATGGAGATCATGGCATCTGGTCCCATCACTTCATGGGAAATAGATGGGGAAACTGTGGAAACAGTGTCAGACTTTATTTTTGGGCGTTCCAAAATCACTGCAGATGGTGACTGCAGCCATGAAATTAAAAGACACTTACTCCTTGGAAGGAAAGTTGTGACCAATGTAGATAGTATATTGAAAAGCAGAGATACTACTTTGCCAACAAAGGTCCATCTAGTCAAGGCTATGGTTTTTCCAGTGGTCATGTATGGATGTGCGAGTTGGACTGTGAAGAAAGCTGAGCACCAAAGAATTGATGCTTTTGGACTGTGGTGTTGGAGAAGACTCTTGAGAGTCCCTTGGACGGCAAGGAAATCCAACCAGCCCATTCTAAAGAAGATCAGTCCTGGGTGTTCATTGGAAGGACTGATGCTGAAGCTGAAACTCCAATATTTTGGCCACCTCATGTGAAGAGTTGACTCATTGCAAAAGATCCTGATGCTGGGAGGGATTGGGGGCAGAAGGAAAAGGGGACGAAGGAGGATGAGATGGCTGGATGGCATCACCAACTCGATGGACGTGAGTCTGAGTGAACTCCGGGAGTTGGTGATGGACAGGGAGGCCTGGCATTCTGTGATTCATGAGGTCGCAAAGAGTCGGACACGACTGAGTGACTGAACTGAACTGAACTGAGAAACTTTATTTTAGGGGGATCCAAAATGACTGCAAATGGTAACTGCAGCCATGAAGTTAAAAGATGCTTGCTCCTTGGAAGAAAAGCCATGACCTACCTAGACAGCATATTAAAAAGCAGAGACATTACTTGGCCAACAATGATCCATCTAGTCAAAGCTATGGTTTTCCAGTAGTCATGTATGGATGTGAGAGTTGGACTACAAAAAAAAGCTGAGTGCCAAAGAATTGATGCTTCTGAACATTGGTGTTGGAGAAGACTCTTGAGTGTCCCTTGAACTATAAGGAGATCAAACAAATCAATCCTAAAGGAAATCAGTCCTGAATGTTCATTGGAAGGACTGATGCTGAAGCTGAAGCTCCAATACTTTGTCCACCTGACACGAAGAACAGACTCAATGGAAAAGACTCTTATGCTGGGAAAGATTGAAGGCAGGAGGAAAAGGGGACGACAGAGGATGAGATGGTTGGATGGCATCACCGACTCAATGGACATGAGTTTAAGCAAGCTCTGGGAGTTGGTGATGGACAGGGAAGCCTGGCATGTTGCAGTCCATGGGGTCACAAAGAGTTGGACATGACTGAGCGACAGAACTGAATTGAACTGAATTCTAAATAACAACTAAAATAAGATAATTTTAAGAGTTTGTTCCTCCCCTCATTGCCTCATTTTCAGGAATTAGATATAGTCTAGATAAGGTAATTAGATATATAAAAGTGATTTATACAGTAGAGACACAAAAATGATTTTGGCACAGCCCCGACACTTAGGAACTAGAAAGGATGGAAAGAAAAGGAAACTAATATTTGTTCAACACCTACCATACATAGTATGGTGTCTCATTTAATGCTAACAGTAATACCTCAAGATAGTTATTATTTAAACCCTATTATATGTCAGAGGAGACTGGGCTACCTTTGTTAGTGTGTGATCTGGAGACGGTTAAATCCTAGCTCTATTAAACCTATGCTCTAGCTTAACATTAGTTAGAAAATAATGGCAGATTAATGGAATTTTTGGAGAAGACAAGATGGTCTCTTAAATACTTAAGGTAAGGTGAAGGAAACAAATAAAGAAATTGAAGATAGATTGGAGAAAGAGGTAATTCATAAGGCAAAACCTTAGTAGGAATGAGAGGAGATGGGCTTGAGAACAAATGCAGGATTTGATTCCAAACCGAAATGTCAAATCTCACCATGAAACCAAATATAAGAAGGCTAGAATAAGGGACTTCCTTAGTGGTCCAGTGCTTAAGACTCTGCCCTTTCATTGCAGGGGACATGGGTTTGATCCCTGGTTAGTAAACTAAGATTCTACATGCCACACAGCACAGTCAAAAATTTTTTAAAGAAGACAAAAATGAGGTATAGGTATAGATTTTAAGAGAAAAGAAATGTGTCTTTTGATATGGATAGATGTAGAGTAGGAGAAGGCAATGGCACCCCGCTCCAGTACTTTGTCTGGAAAATCCCATGGATGGAGGAGCCTGGTAGGCTGCAGTCCATGGGGTCGCTAAGAGTCGGACACGACTGAGCGACTTCACTTTCACTTTTCACTTTCATGCATTGGAGAAGGAAATGGCAACCCACTCCAGTGTTCTTGCCTGGAGAATCCCAGGGACGGGGGAGCCTGGTGGCTGCCGTCTATGGGGTCACACAGAGTCGGACACGACTGAAGTGACTTAGCAGCAGCAGCAGCAGAGTAGGATCAGAAATTGAAAGGAAGTCCTTGTATCAATTTCCTCAGTAAGATATGATGCCGTGTTCTTAGAAGGAAGTTTGGAAATGACTAGATCCGAGGAGATTGGCAAAGGTGTGGAATAACTCTTTCGTTTTATAGAGAATGAATTTACAAAAAAAAAAAAAAAAAAAGAGGAAATGAGGTTGATGAATAGTGCTCTGTAGTTCAACTGATACTAGAGTTTATGAGCTTGCATTCATTTTATATTTTCAAAGATAGGCAGATTTTATCCAGAAGCCTCAGTATAGAAGGTAGCTGTATGACTGACTCATGACTGAAGGGTTGTTTAGGCTCATAGAAAAGTGAGCTATAGAGCTAAAAATGAGAGCTGAAAGCTCTGAAAATAAAAGTTATTCTGAGAGCTATTCTTAGCCCTGAGAGATGAGCTAAAAGTAAAAGTCGTTCAAGCTACAGATCCTGATTCTGCTACAGATCTATTCTGCATATGATGAGAATAGAAGGATACTGATAACCTGCATAAAGTGGAGCACTCAAGTGGCTGGATATCCAGAAGAAGCTAAACAGCAGGTGTAGTAGGAATAAACTTCCAGTCAGAAAGGAAGATATTAAGGTTATGGTGATGTAAAGAACTAAACTGTGACCATCAGAGAGGTAGCATGTGTGAAACAGAAATGAAAGTAACAGGAATTGAAAGTCAAAGAAATGTGAGCCTAGCTGGTAGGATACATTGTCCAGGTGTTTCTTACAATTACTTGAGAATGACAGCAGGGATTGGGATGAAGAAGAAAATCCTCACATAGATGGTCCTCAATTGTTGTTGTTGTTCAGTCACTAAGTCATGTCCGACTTTTTGGCAACCCCAGGGACTGCAGCCCTCCAGGCTTTCTTGTCCTTCACCATCTCCTGGAGTTTGCACAAACTCATGTCCATTGAGTCAGTGATGCCATGCCACCACTTCATCCTCTGTCCTCATGTTCTATTCCTACCCTCAATCTTTCTGAGTATCAGGGTCTTTTCCAATGAGTTGGCTCTTTGCATCAGATGGCCAAAGTATTGAAGCTTCATGATCAGGATTGCTTTCCCTTAGGGTTGACTGGCATCCAAGTCAATCCTTGATCTCCTTGGCCTCCAAGGGACTCTCAAGAGTCTTTTTCTCCAGCACTACAGTTGACAGTAACTACAACTTTATAATACATCTTGATAGTTGCTAGTTGTAAGTACTCCAGCTTTATTCTTCTTCAAAATTTCCTTGGCTATTCTCAGCCTTTGAATTTCAGTATAGATTTTAGAAACTGCTTTTTGATTTCCACTCAAAAATTACCTGGGACATTGTATTAAATTTCATTGAATCTAAAGATCAGTTTGGGGAGAAATGGCATCTTAGTGTCAGGGGAGTGTGTAATTTCCTCGGTTGTGTCTCGTCACAAGAAGAATTTGAAGCAATGGACGTTAATGCCCTTGGCGTGTCACAGCTCTCAGACAGATCAGTGTTACAGCTCCGTGTTACCGCTCAGTTTTATTTAGAAAATAAAAGGAAAATACAGGTGTGAGGGCATGCCAACCCAAAAGACACGAAGAGGAGAGACAGAGTGCATGCGCATGCGGGAGAGCGAGACCCCAGGCCCTTTGGCTCCTCTTTTTATATGTTTTTTCTTCCCCCTGGGCCTGCCCTTTGGAAATTGGGCTAGCCAGGAGTGTTCTTTGTTCTACCTGAGGTCCTCACTCCGGTCCTCGGACCTTCCTTTGTTCTATTTTCGCGGGTTTTTCCCTTCCTTGTCTTTTAGCCACCGCCATTCTGGACTCCATTTTCCTATTCTAACTACTTAACATTAGCAATCCATGAACATGGTATATTAACTTGCATTTATTTAAACTTATTTTAATTTGTCAGTAATTTTTTTGTAGTCAATAATGTTTTGTATCACATCTTTTGATTGGGTTCTTATGAGGTATTTGATGACTGTTGGTGCTATTATAATTATCTATTTACATGTCATTTTCTATTTATTTTCTGGAATAAAGGTATACAACTGAATTTTTTAGACATTGTGTTCAGTGACCTTATTAAACATACTTTCCAATTCTTTTAGGTTTTCAATATACATGAGTATGCTGTTTGTGAATTATGACTGTCATTTCTTCCTTCCTAATTCACATGCCTTTTCTTTTTCCCTTTTACTGTGTTGGTTAGAGCATCCAAAGCCACGTTTAAAACAAGTGGTATCAGCAAATATGTCTTTATTTCATTCTTGATGTCAGGGGGGAACATTAAATAATTTACCTTAGGTATAATGTAAGTGGCAGTTTTGTTTTGTTTTGTTTTGTTTTTTTGGTGGTAAAGTAGCTTAGGCAACTACTGGAGTATTAAGGGAGCTTCCCAAGTGGTCCTAGTGAGAGAGTTAAAACTTAGGCAGTTCAGGGGCCTTTAAGGAGTAGGTGAACTTTCTCACTCAAGCTTTCCTTAAGCCTTGTGCAAAAATGTATCTTGCCCAAGAACTGGCCTTTCTTTAGGAGCTAGTGATGACACAGTCTTACTCAAGGAAATGCTTTTCTTAGACTCTATGTTAATGATTATAATTGTAATAAATCTTGCCTGGGAGCCTGTTCCTCTGCAACAATGTATTTCCCCCAGAAACATGTTGCATAGAACATGTTCATTCTAGCTAATCTTGTAGGGAAGTTATTTCAGGATGTGTGGCTTGGGAAAGGGTCCAGTGGAACTGGTAGTCTTGAAGTGTTCTTTTTATCTATTCTCGGCAGCCAGTTGAAAAGTATATAATGCCCTAGCCGCTTCCAGGGCCTTTTGCTGGAGGATTTTTCTATCTTTTCACTTTAATAAAACTTTGCTGCACAAAAGACTGAGACTGTGTCTTTGCCCCCGGAGTGAAACTTTCTCCTTCAGAGACCACAAACTCGACGCCAACCACTGTAAACTATCACTAATGTTTAAAAAAAAAAAAAAGCCCTGCCAAAGCAAAAGACGCAAGAGATGTGGGTTCAATCCCAGAGTCAGGAAGATCTCCTGGAGGTGGGCATGGTAAGCCACTCCCTATTCTTGCTTGGAGACACCTATGGATAGAAGAGCCTGTGAGAGGGTTAGGCAGGAAGGCCAGGGGTCTCCAAATGGAGGAAATAGGCTGCAAGTGTCAGACATTTTTAATCTCTTTTAAGGGGCAGGAGGAAACAAACCAGTGTTATATTTTTTCCCCTTCTCTCAGTTCAGTTCAGTTTAGTCGCTCAGTCATGTCCAACTCTTTGCGACCCCATGAACCGCAGCACACCAGGCCTCCCTGTCCATCACCAACTCCTGGAGTTTACCCATATGTCCATACAAATTTAAAAAGTTTCTTTTAAAATTCTGTGTTGCCACAATGACACCAGGTTCTACCTGAACTTAACTTTTCTCAAACCTTGAGCTAACCAATGCATTTTTCTTATGGAAATGTTTGTCTTAGGCTATGTTACTGTATTATGCATTTACCCTAGTCTCTGTCTTCAAGTAGGTTCGCCTAAAGGCTCAGAACCAACTTGACAAATCAGTATGTTATAGTGTTCTCTTAATCTATGTTAATGAAACCATATATTTGTATGGAAATCTGCCTATCTTCAAGATTTATGTCAATCGCTTTATGGCCTGGGATGACTCACCTGGTGCCAATGTCATCTCTAAATGCATGTTATGGGTGAGGGGCCTGGTGCCATTCTCTGAGTTTTGACACATTTCCTTTCTCTAATTAGCAGACTGCTAGGCAACCCACTCCAGTACTCTTGCCTAGAAAATCCCATGGATGGAGGAGCCTGGTGGGCTGCAGTCCATGGGGTCGCTAGGAGTCAGACACGACTGAGCGACTTCACTTTCACTTTCACGCATTGGAGAAGGAAATGGCAACGCACTCCAGTGTTCTTGCTTAGAGAATCCCAGGGACACGGAAGCCTGGTGGGCTGCCATCTCTGGGGTCTCACAGAGTCAGATACGACTGAAGTGACTTAGCAGCAGCAGCAGCAGTAGCTATATAACATCTGGCTAAAGACTTGCAGGGGGGCACTCTTTCTGCCCCCTTCTGATGCCTATGTCAGAAGCTTTCTCTATCTCCTTTATACTTTAATATAATTTTATTACACAAAAGTCCTGAGCAATCAAGCCCGGTTTGAATTCTTCTCCTCCAGAGGCCAAGAATCCTGGAGTCTTTCATGGTTCAGCAATAACCTTTCACCTGGAGGGCTACAGTCCATAGAGTTGCAAAGACATGATTGAAGAAACTTGGCAGGCATGCAAGGAGTATTAAGAGAAGAGCTTGTACCAGCATGCTACAAGTAGAACTGGACAGGATGGATAGACTCCCCAGTATTTAACTCCTTATTAGATGACAGAGCTTCCCAGGTGAAGCAGTGGTAAATAATCTGGCTGCCAATGCAGGAGGAAACAGACAGAACAGGCTCCATCTTGAAAGCAGGACTCCATCTTGGGCCAGACTGTGGACTTTGAGCTATATGCCCAGTATCTATGGAAACAACACACCAACTGGAAAACCAGACCCCGCAGAAGGAAAGCCCCAGGGCTCGTACCTAGACTCTCCTAGTCGCCTAAAAGAATACCCTACTTATCTGTGTAACTGAATAGAATCATAAATTCTATTATGTTTATTGGGGTATGATCACAGGCCTATGGATAATTGTCCACTGTTAACTACCTAGGCTTAAGGCATATGAATCACAGGTTAACTTTCTTTTTCTTTGTTCCTTTGTGTAAAGTTTTCACAAAAACTGGTCAGAGTCCTTGGCTAAGAGGAGACTCTGCCTTGGGCCCGCTGGTGTAATAAACTGCACTCCACTATCTGCATTGTCCTTCTGAGTGAGTTTGTTTCCCAGAATGCGTGGCTACAACATTTGCTGCATTAGCCGGGAAACTCCTCACTTTGAGGAGACAAGCCCCATTTGGGACTACTCCAAGGCCTTGTGGCTTGAATCTTCTAGAGGGGGAAAGGTGCTTTGCCCTTCTGGAAGGATTCTGCTTCTCAATGCCCAGATCTTTCACGTTAGCAGGTGGTGGACAACAGCAGGGGAACTGAGCGCTCAGGTGAGGAGGAACCCATCCAGCAGCGTGGAAGAGGGGGCCTGATCACCCCCCTGGGAGGGACTAAAAGAAGCGGGACCCACAGGAGCCTGGAATAGGCAGGCGGCGATTGCTTGGTACACAGGTCGACGAGTGTGTTAGGGCTTACGAAGGAAATTTGCGAAGGTCATAGGAGCTGGTGTCCACGCCATCGTGGGGAAAATTATTACCAAGCAATCGCCAGGGGATTGTTAGGAGAAGAAACTCAGTCTTTGTGTGCTTGTATCCTGCCCTCCCCAAGGAGGTGTCCCATTTGTTGTGAAATTCTTGACCCCCCTCGGAATTGTCAGGCCAGAAGGAGGGGGGTACATAAGTGAGTACGAATTGGCTTTTCTGGAGACAGCCTGGGACGTGGGACATTTAACACATCTGTGTTTTCATCTGCACCTGATAAAGCCCACTAAAGCAGAATGGACTTTAAAAGTTAAAAGAAACAGTCTTGGACCATGTGGTGTTCTGGTTTGGCCATGCCAACTGGCAGGTGAAAACATGCCAATCCCCCTTCTTCCTCTGGGATCTGGGAGGTAAGGCTCTTCTTACCCCAATTAGGAAGGAGGTGGAATGGCAATTTAAGTGTTTCATTGAGTGGAAATATCAGAAGTATATAGGGTACCAAGAACTTTATAGACAGAATGAAAAGGAAAAGTAGAAGAAGGTCCAAGAAGGTAAGCAAGATGGGAGGAAATTAATCTAAGGCAACTGCATTGGAGTGCATGATTAAAAATTTAAAGAGGAGACTTGGAGGAGACTATGGGATGAAGATGATGCCTAACCACCTCCACATACTCTGTGAGGTCAAATGGGCCCCTATAGAAGTAGGGTGGCCACCAGAGGACACCATGAACTTAAACATAGTTGAAGCAGTCTACACAGTAGTCACAGGAGAGCTGGGACACCCGGATCAATATCCATATATTGACTCATGGCTAGGGTTAGCTCAAGACCCTCCTCCTTGGACGAGGTTCTTATCCAGAAGGGAAAGAGAAAAATATTAATGGCATGAAAATTGACTGATGATAAAAAAAGAAGTTCTACAGGATTTGGACGGTGATGACTTGCCCCCTACCCCATACTGGATGATGACATGCTCACCGCCCAGTGCTCCACCAGGATGGGAGGCCGCCTTAATGCCCGATCCAGGGCCAGGTGAAGCTCCTGCAGCAGCTGCTGCTCTTCTGCCAGCTCTCTTTCAGCAGGCTCTGATCCCAGCGATGGAGACCTCTGGTCAACGCCCCCAGGATTCCACCTCAGCTGGACCTCCTAGACTGTATCCACCTCTCCCATAAGTACTGATGAGAAGGGGGAAGAAAACACAGGAATTAGACAGAGGCTGCATTCCGCCAAGGAGCAGGGGGAAAGAACCCCACTACAGATGCCCCTCAGAGAGCTACAACAGCCTCCGGTTCAGGACGCATGGGGCACTACCGTCTGCCCCCTGTAGTCTATTATTACCAACCATTTTTCTCTACGGATATATTAAACTGGCAGAGACACGCTCCACCGCACTCAGGGGAGCCACAAGCCATGATTAGGCTAATAGAGACTATTTTTTGAACCCACTGCACTACATGGGATGACATAATCCAACTACTAGTCACCCTTTTCAGCACTGAGGAAAGACACAGGATCCTAACTGAGGCCAGAAAATGGTGACGAGAAACAGCACCTGAGGGCACTGCAAACTCGCAACGGTGGGCAGAACCAGCCACGACCAATGAGAGGCCCAGTTGGGACTGTAACACAGAGGAAGGGAGGGGCCACCTGGAGAGATATCGCAGCTATTTTACAAAGCCTCAAGAGTGGGGCCCGGAAACCTATGAGTATAGCAAAACCTTCCGAAGTGAGTCAAAGGGAAATTGAATCACCCTCTGAGTTCTACGACTATGCGAGGCCTATAGACTTTATACGCCAATAAATCCAGAGGCCGCTGGGTCTCAGATGCTGATAAATGCAGCCTTTGTGCCTCAAGCCCACCCTGAAAATGTCAGATGGGGGACATCAAGTGACTCATGAATTTTTATACATCCCTGAATGCCCAGTATCTTTGTTGGGAAGAGACTTACTGTCTTAATTGGGAGCACAAATGACCTTTCCCCCTATGAAAGACTCACTCTTTGAGTGGGCTCAACCACCTATTTACTCTCCCTCTCGGTAACCCCTCAAGATGAATGGAGGTTGTACCATCTCCTGGAAGGGAAACCGGACTGGCTAAACAGTCGAGAGCAAGAGAGAGAGAGAGAGAGAGAGTTAACTCAACAATTCCCTGAGGTCTAGGCAGAAGACAACCCCACTAGGCTTGCAAAACAACAAGTCCCAGTAGTAATAGAACTCAAACCCAATACAATTACATCAGCACTCGCCTTGGGCCTGCCAGACCTTGCTAAGCCGTTTACTCTTCACGTGACTGAAAAGGACAAGGTGGCTATGGGAGTGTTGACCCAGACTATGGGGGCATGGGACAGACCAGTGGCTTATCTCCCAAAACGGCTGGACAATGTTGCCACTGGGTGGCCGGGATGCTTACAGGCAGTTGCTGCGGTTGCTCTACTAGTCCAGGAGGCAACCAAGCTGACTTTGGGCCAAGATTTGATCGTAAAAGTCCCACATGAGGTCAACACTCTCCTGCAAGAGGACCCCCATAAATGGCTGTTGACATCCTGGATTACTCAGTACCAGGGACTAGTACCCCATGTTACTATTGAGCCTTGTCAGGCTCTGAATCCGGCTACTCTCCTTCCTGTGGGAGAAGGTGAGTCCTCACATGATTGCAAGGAAATCCTAGAAGAAGTTTATGCTAGCAGACCTTTCTTGAGGGACCAGCCAATCCCGGACCCAGATTGGGTCCACCAATGGCACCAGCCTGGTGAAATAAAGACCATGACTGTCGGGATATGCAGTAGTCATGGAAGAAACCATCGTTGAGGCTAGCTCTCTGCCATCACACTGGTCTGCTCAATGGGCCGAACTATATGCTCTAATCCGGGCCCTCCAGCTGTCAAAAGGTAAGAAGACAAATCTTTACACAGACTCCAGGTATGCTTTTGCCACACTACATGTACACGGGGATCTGTATAAGGAGAGAAGCCTTTTGACAGCTAGTGAAAAAGATATTAAAAATAAGGAAGAAATTCTGACCCTATTAGATGCTGTCTGGGAACCAAGAAGGGTCACAGTCATACACCACCGAGGACATCAAAATGAGGATGCCTCCCAGGCTTGGGGAAACAGACTGGCAAATAAGACCACTAAACAAGCAGCTGAGGGCTTGGGGGTGACAAGTGAAGCCCCTATTAAAGCTCTCATATTGGCAGAGCTGCCTGAGCTAACACCGGACTCTCCAAAATACACTGAAGCCCAAAACCAACTAGCCAAAGCGGAAGGGGCCATCGAGACTGAAAAGGGATGGTGGGAATTGCCAAGTGGCGAATTATTGGTACCGGAGGAGCTGGCACCCACTCTGTAAACCAAGCACACCACGCGACCCACCTAGGGCATGATAAACTGCAAGAGCTAATTTGAAAATATTTCTTTGTTCCCCACCTCTCTTCCCCATGCAGGACAGAATCTCAGAACCGCACTGCCTGCTCACAGGTCAAGGCTGCCTCTCGACATAGACAGAAACCTCCGGGGATTCAGCTAAAAGGCACGCTACCCTTTGAACACCTGGAAGTGGACTTCACTGAAATGAAACCTCACCGACACTACCTTTACCTGCTGGTCATGGCGTGTACGTTCTCGGGATGGGTAGAAGCTTTTCCTACCCGGACTGAAAGAGCATTAGAAGTAGCCTGGTGCCTGCTTAGAGAGATAGTTCCCAGATTTGGATTTCCTACCAGCATTGGATGGGACAAGGGCCCAGCTTTTGTAGCTGATTTAGTACAACAAGTAAGCACAACTTTAAACATCAAATGGAAACCACACACTGCATATAGGCCCCAGAGTTCTGGGATGGTGTAACGAACCAACTGGACACTTAAAGAGACACTCTCCAAGTGGATCATAGAAACTGACTGCTCCTGGGTGGACTGGCTTCCGATGGCTCTGCTCAGACTCAGGATGACCCCATGGTCCCATGGCTATTCTCCATACGAAATTGTGTATGGGAGGCCCCCTCCCATAATAAAACAGGTGTCAACAAATTTGCCAACAAATTTGTAAGGGGAGATGAGATTTCACAGCAGATGGAACAACTGGGTAAGGTAATAAATCAGGTAACTAAGTTTGTACAAGAAAGGGTGCAGCTCCCCCTTGGAGAACAGATTCACGAATTTGTGCCCGGTGATCAGGTGTGGGTCAAGGAATGGAAACGGGACTCCTTGGCCTCACATTGGGAGGGTCCACCCCTACGACAGTTAAAGTTGCAGGTGTCTCTCCCTGGATCCACTACATGAGGGTGAAGAGAGCATACCACGCAGACCCAGAGGACGCCGAGTGCACTACACAAAAGGACCCCACTGATCCCTGTGAAACCAAGATCATCTTAAAAAAGAAGAAGAGATGAAGCTCTACAATCAACTGCTACTACAAGGACTTGCCACTATCATCTTGGGACTAACCGTAATTTCAGCACAAAGAGGGACATGTGGTATAATTAAAGTTAAATGTTGTGTATATATCCCTGATTTATCTGGCAATGTACCAGCTGCTTTAGATGACATGAAAAACCAGGTAAAAGCAATGTCAAATGAAGACATTCCTTTCTGGACTTCAGTCCTATCTTGGGTGAAGGGTGATTGGTGGAAAACTATATTTACCTGCCGGGAGCCGGCATATTGCATATTGAGTGAGGATCTGTAATAGCTCAACTGGAATTCTATCACTGCCGGGAGCCAGCGTGAGGCACTCCGCCCATGACAAAGGTCATGAGGAAGGAGGCTCGGCATACGCAAAGGCGGGATCGAGCCTCAGGAGTCCCCCTGGAAATTCTCGAGCATCTACCCCCCAAACCAGAGTCTGCCTACTTTCTGCTTTGTGCTTTCACCTACACCTCTGACTTTACAGGGGGCTGTCCCCCACTACCTCTCTCTGGAAAAAGAGTTAGCTTACAGTTCCAGTTAATAATTCCTGGGTGTGACAGTGTTTAACCTACAAACTCCTTTGGAAATCCTCTAGCCTGCCTGAATAGGTTTTTCCGGCCACATGTGATTGTTCAGAGCCTCCCAACTGTGAGAGGCAGGAGATGTTCTAAACTGCCTAAACACAGATTCCTTTGAGTAGTTAAAAGATTGATTAGAAATTGTATTGGTGAAGGGTTTTTCACTTGTTGGGCCAATGTTTGCTGCTAAGTCTCCATACTCCTTACCTACTGTGTCCTTGGCAGTGTATTGATTGATATAATGGGTGTATAGAAATGTAAAATGCAGCTTTGTCCAATGCTTTTTGGAAGGCTGGTGCCTGACTTTGGAATAATCACCTTTAGAGAAAAATAAGTTTCTTAAAATGTTAACAGGCCTCCGGGCCAGAAGATGATGTCAATCACCTGAACTTTTGCATATGATAAGTTTGAAAGCCTGGCTTAGATTAGAACCAGGAACTGCTGTCCTTGCATGACTCCACCCCTTCCCCCATTATCCTCTATGCATACCTTAAGGTATAAAAACTACTTTGGAAAATAAAGTGTGGGCCTTGTTCACTCAAACTTGGTCTCCCCATGTCACTCTCTCTCCCAAATTCTAGCTGAGTCTCCATCTGGAGCGCGGAACCCACCATGCTTGCTAATTATGCCTGGGCTTCTAAGATCCGACTGGGGAGGCCTCAGTGTCTCCTCTCCTTTGGGAGAACGGAAGGACGCCTGCAGCCTACGTAAGTGGTGCAAACTTCTCATCTTGAAGTTTTATTGGTCTCCCACGTAAACCAAGCTACTCAGCCTCTTTTCTCCACTGAATTTTCCTACTGAGCTATCCTCATTCTATTACTCTTTGTATCCTTAATCAACATGTAATTAAGCAGTTGTTTCCTGACCCTCGCCTATGCCGTCTCTCCTTCGAATACCCTGGATCAGCTGGGGCTGGACCCCGGCATTTACCAGTGTTATAGTTGCCTTGATAGTTCTGCTTTGTGGACCCTTTATTTTACAATGTATTATGAACTTTGTAACCCAAAGGTTGGTGTCGTTCTCCCAAATTGGCAGTTGGAGAGCCAGGGTCCAATATATCCTTATGAATGATGCTCATACTATGAATTAAGAGCATCAAGAGGGGGAATGAAGGAGGAAACAGACAGAACAGGCTCCATCTTGAAAGCAGGACTCCATCTTGGGCCAGACTGTAGACTTGGAACTATATTCCCACTATTTATGGAAACAACATACCACGTGGAAAACCAGACCCACCAGAAGGAAGAACCCCAGGACTCATACCTAGACTCTCCCTCGCCTAAAAGAATACCCTAATTATCTGTGTAACCAAATAGAATCAGAAATTCTATTATGCTTATTGGGTATGACCACAGGCCTATTGATAATTGCCCACTGTTAACTACCTAGGCTTAAGGCATATGAATCACAGGTTAACTTTGATTGTATCTTTCTTTTCCTTTGTTCAGACTAGTTTCAGGGAATTTGGGGAGCTGGGTTTGGGCATATACACTTAGGGTATATAAGGTTTTCATAAAAAATTGCTCGGGGTCCTTGGCTAAGAGGAGACGCTGCCTTGGGCCCGCATGTGTAATAAACTGCACTCCACAGCTGCATTATCCTTCTGAGTGAGTTTGTTTCCCCGGAATGCATGGCTACAACAGCAAGAAACACTGGTTTGATTCCTGGGTTGGAAAGATTCTCTGGAGTAGGAAACATCAACCCACTCCAATATTCTTGCTTGGAAAATTCCATGGATAGAGGAACCTGGCGGGCTGCATAGAGTTCATAGGGTTGCAAAGAGTTGAATGGGGACTGAGCATGGAGTCATGAGCATGAGTAAAGTACAACATTAAGAAGCTGACAAGTTAGAAGTTGATTTGTGCTTGGAGAAGAGTAAAAAAATGACTTTATTTTGGGTGAAATTCTTATATTCAACGTAATTACCATTATCATTAGGATCCATATCAAGGAGTGACTGCAATTTAAAAAATTGCAAAAGCAAGAAACTACTTAACTGGTCACGACGTTGATATGTTTAATTAGAAAGTCTGTTTAGATTGCTTTGAAGCTGATTTTTAAAATAACTTATATTCACAAGCAGGAAAAAAAAAACAAACAAACCGATAATCGTGTGGATTCCTTGAAGACCTTAAAATGGAATCCTAGACAGCACGTTTCTATATAGAGCGGCTATTCCTTTCCTAACCACCGGGTGGCAACCAAGTGCCAATGTCACCGTCTGGTCTGTCCCTACCCTTTTTTTAGGCGGGCGCAGCTTCCGGGTCTCTGGGCTTCCGGGCTTCCTGAGCGCGCACGTTGCAGTCTCCGCCTCGCCTGCCGGTCAGCAGTGTGGTCAGCTCCCGCACGTTGGCCGGACTCGGGGACCTAGGCCCATGTGGAAGCTGGTCCCCGCCGCGGGCCCTGCCCGAGGTAAGGACAGAAGGTGGAAACGCGGGGGCCCAATTTCCCGAGAGCAGCTGCGGCGGGCGAGGGGTTTGCGGAGCGCACTTCCGGTCCGTCGTCACCTCTTCCGCCGCCTTCCCGCGGCCTCTGGTCGCGCGCTGAGAGGCGGCGGGAGCCGGTGCGAAGGCTGCATGAGGCCCGCGGGAGGGCCCGCGCTGTCTTCCAGGCGGGGGCTGCGGTGCTTGCGAACCCGGCTTTGGCCCGGCGGGTGGGCTAGGCGTGGGGCGCTGGGCCGCTCAGTGACCGCCCGGGTCCTTTCCGTCCGGTCGGCCGGCCCACCTGGCGGGCCCGGCTCGGAGCCGGGCTTCGATGATGCGCTCCATTGAGCCTTGGCCGGGTACCCTGTTGTGACAGCTAGTGTTTTCAAGCTTTTGAGGAAACGCCCAGAATACCTTGACAGAGGCTGCAGGACCTTGGCGACACTGTTTTGAGCACGTCGTTTATTTTTGTTGGGAGCCACGGAGATGACGTCTCAATGGCAGCTACGGGAAAACAGTTTCGGTTTTGTTTCTGAGCTTTTTTTTTTTTTTTTAAAACCTTTTTGTCATCAGAACTGAGAAAGTTTTTTGGTTTTTCCTCTTTTGCATTTCTAACAATGGGAAATGGAAATTGCATGTAAATTGGTTGCCTGGAATGTGTAAGCACTTGTTAGCTGGTAGCCAAGCAGGTGTAGCCTATGATTGGTCTTGCCCCTAGGAAGTTTACATTGTGATTTAAAAAAAAGATCTATGTAGAAGCTAAAAGGACCAGCAGTGTAAGGCAGTATCGAGAGGGCCAAACGAATGGTAAGGAAAATAAATACTGTAATAATACTGTAAGTAATAAATATTATAAAGACTCAAAGATAAGGCGCTTTGTGGATTTGGAGCATTGCAGAGATAGAACAAACTGATGGACAAGTTTCCATTAACATTTGTAGCCTATGGCTAGCTTTTTGAGTTCGCGGAAGAAAAATGTCCCTACTGCGAATGGGTAGCATTCTTAACTTTCCAAGGATCTTGAACTCTTTTCAGAATGTAATGGAAGCTATGGGGTGCCATCCTTCTAGGAAAAATGTGACTAAACCAACCGCAAAAGTTTTTTGTTGAAAGACTCGACTCTAGGTTAAAAATCTGTTTGACAAAATATAATCTAACTCTGGTCAATGCTTACCTGGACTCTTGTCTAATTTAGCTGCCCTAATCACCCTACCACTCCAGTGGTCCCAGACTAAAGTCTGCTAGTCTTCAACATATATGCCGTTCCACCAACAATTTGTGATTTACAAAAATTTTTAATAACTCTGTCCCATTGTTCTAAAAGTTACCTTTAACATAAAAAAAATTCCCCCAATTATGCACTTGAACCTGGTTTGGAGTTTTCTTGCAGTGATCTATATTATTTACTCTTCATCCAATACCATGCTTTTTAACTGCTGTCAGTTTGTGGGATATTTTGCCACCTGGTAGAGAAAGTTCCCCCAAATATTGACATTTTTCTGGACAGTTTTTCACATATTTTTCTGACGGAATTTTGAATTTGTTTATCAAGCGCCAAAGAGTATTTTGATTTCATTTAGTAATGCGTTAAATTTATAAGTTAATTTGGGCAAGCACTGACAATTTTCAAAATTATTTTCTCTTTAGAAAAGTGGTGGAGCATTCTGTTTAGATTTGCCTCCTTCAGTGAAGCTTTAATAGAAAACATGTTTGATTTACATAAAGTTGGTTATTAGCATTTAAATAGCGAAATAAAAATATTTAAATTTTGCCATACCTATATCTCATTACATGTTTATGTATATGTGTATCTGTAAATTTACTTTTTAAAAAAATTCTCTTAGAACCATACAGACTTTTGACTGGTGTTGAGTACATTGTTGGAAGAAAAAACTGTGGCATTCTAATTGAAGATGATCAGTCGATCAGTCGAAATCATGCTACATTAACCGCTAACTTTTCTGTAACCAACCTGGTAAGTCACTATTTCATTTGCTGACAGTAAGGGAATTGAAGTCCCAAAAGACTACCTTGGTGCATATGTAAGAGAGAGTTTTGGAGACTTTTCATTTTATAGAACTGTTTTCTTTAAATGTTAGCAAAATTAAATATGTTTTGGCAGTGGTACTGGTGGTATTTGTTTATTTTGATTTTGAAGTTTCTATTTCAGTATTTTACTGTTGGCTTTAGTGATTTAGAAACTCAAATGAAGTAGACCACGTTTATATTTACTTGAACATTTACTGAGTGATTTTTGTTGTTGTAATTGTTCAGTTGCTAACTCATGTCTGACTCTCTGCATCCACATAGACTGCAGCATGCCAGCCTCCCGTCTTTCACTGTCTCCCAGAGTTTGCTCAAATTCCTGTCCGTTAACTTAGTGATGCTGTCTAACCATATCATCTTCTGCTATCCCCTTCTCCTTTTCCTTTTGATCTTTCCCAGCATCAGGGTCTTTTCCAATGAGTTAGCTCTTCACAGCAGGTGGCCAAAGTATTGGCGTTTCAGCATCAGTCCTTCCAATGAATATTCAGGGTTGATTTCCTTTCAGGTTGACTGGTTTGATCTTGCAGTCCAAGGGACTCACAAGAGTCTTCTCCAGCACCATAATTCGAAAGCATCAATTCTTTGGTGCTCAGCCTTCATTAGGGTCCAACCCTCCCATCCGTACATGACTACTAGAGAAACCATAGCTCTGACTATGTAGACCTTTGTCGGCAAAGTGATGTCTCTGCTTTGCAATAATACACTGCCTAGTTCTGTCATACCTTTCCTTCCAAGGAGCAAGCGTCTTAATTTCATGGCTGCAGTCAACATCCACAGTGCTTTTGCAGCCTAAGAAAATAAAGTCTGTCACTGCTTCCACTTTTTCTCCATTTGCCATGAAAGGATGGGTTCAGATGCCATGATCTTAGTTTTTTGAATGTTGAGTTCCAAGCCAGCTTTTTGACTCTCCTCTTTCGCCCTCATCAAGAGGCTCTTTAGTTCCTTTTCACATTCTGCTATTAGAGTGGTATCATCTGCATATCTGAGGTTGTTGATATTTCTCCTGGCAGTCTTGATTCCAGCTTGTGATTGATCCAGCCTGACATTCTGGATGATGTATTCTGTAGAAGTTAAATAAGCAGGGTGACAGTATACAGCCTTGTACTCCTTTCCCAGTTTTGAACCCATCAGTTGTTCCATGTCTAGTTGTTTTTTGAAACACATACAGGTTTCTCAGGAGACAGGTAAGGTGGTCTGGTATTCCCATCTCTCTAACAGTTTCCACAGTTTGTTGTGATCCACATCATCAAAGGCTTTAACGTAATCATTGAAGCAGAAGTAGATGTTTTCCTGGAATCCCTTGCTTTCTGTATGATCCAGTGAATGTTGGCAGTTTGATCTCTGGTTCCTCTGCCTTTTCTAAACCCAGCTTATACATATGGGAAGTTCTTGGTTCTCATACTGCTGAAGCCTAGCTTGAAGGATTTTGACCTTAACCTTACTAGCATTTGAAATGAACACAGTCATATGTTTGAACATTATTTGGCATTACCCTTGTTTGGGATTGGAATGAAAATTGACCTTTTCCAGTCTTGTGGCCACTGCTGAGTTCTGCAGATTTGCTGTCATATTGCGTGCAGCACTTTAAAAGCATCATCATTTAGATTCTTAAAATAACTCGGCTGAAATTCTCTCACCTCCACTAGCTTTGTTTGTAGTAATGCTTCCTAAGGCCCCTAGACTTCACATTCCAGGATGTCTGGCTTTAGATCACACCACTGTGGTTATCCAGATCATTAAAACCTTTTTTGTATAGTTTTGTGTATTCTTGCCATCTCTTAAAATCTTCTGCTTCTGTTAGGTCCTTAGCATTTCTGCCATTTATCATGCTCATCTTTGCATGAAATATTACTTTGATATCTCCAGTTTTCTTGAAGAGATCTCTGGTCTTTCCCATTCTTTTATTTTCCTCTGTTTCTTTGCATTGTTCATTTAAAAAGGCCTTCTTAATCTCTCCTTGCTATTTTCTAGAACTCTGCATACAGTTTGGTATATCATTCCCTTTCTCCTTTGCCTTTCGCTCCTCTTCTTTCCTCAGTTATTTGTAAAGCCTCCTCAGACAATCACTTTGCCTTCTTGCATTTCTTTTTCTTTGGGATGGTTTTGGTTGCTGCCTCCTGTACACTGCTACGAACTTCTGTCCTTAGTTCTTCAGGCGCTCCATCTACCAGATCTAATCCCTGAATCTATTCATCTCTTTCACTGTATAATCATAAGGAATTTGATTCAGGTCACACCTGAGTGGCCTAGTAGTTTTCCCTACTTTCTTCAATTTAAGCCTGAATTTTGCAGTAAGGAGCTCATGATCTGAGCCACAGTAAACTCCAGGTCTTAATTTTTGCTGACCGTATAGATCTTCTCCATCTTCGGCTGCAAAGAATATAATCAGTCCATTTCGGTATTAACCATCTGGTGATGTCCTTGTGTAGAGTCGTCTCTTGTGTTGGAGAAGGGTGTTTGGTATAACCAATGTGTTGTCTTGGCAAAACTGTTAGCCTTTGCCCTGCTTCATTTTGTACTCCAAGGCCAAATTTGCCTGTTGCCCCGGGTATCTCTGGACTTCCTATTTTGCATTCCACTCCCCTGTGATGAAAAGGACATCTTTTTTGGGTGTTAATCCTGGAAGGTCTTGTAGATCTTCATAGAACCAGTCAACTTCAACTTCTTAGGCCTCAGTGGTTGGGGCATAGACTTGTTTTACTCTGATGTTGAATGGTTTGCCTTGGAAACAAACTAAAATCATTCTTTCATTTTTGAGATTGCACCCAAGTACTGCATTTCAGACTTCTGTTGACTATGATGGCTACTCCATTTTTTCTAAGGGATTCTTGCCCACAGTAGTAGATACATTGGTCATCTGAATTAAATTTGCCCATTCCCATCCATTTTAGTTCACTTAGTCCTAAGATGTCAATGTTCACTCTTGCCATCTCCAGCTTAACCACTTCTACTTACCATGATTCATGGGCCTAACATTCCAGGGTCCTATGCAATATTGTTCTTTACAGCATCGGACTTTACTTTCTCTACCAGACACATCCACAACTGAGCATCATTTCTGCTTTGACCCAGCTGCCTCATTCTTTCTGAAGCTGTTAATAATTGCCCTCCTCTCTTCTCCAGTAGCATATCAAACACCTTCCAACTTAAGGGGCTCATCTTCTCAGTCATATCTTTTGCCCTTTTCATGCTGTCCATTGGGTTCTTGTGGCAAGAATACTGGAGCAGTTTGCCATTTCCTCCTCCTCAGTCTGTAAGCACTCACATGTTGAATGCTTACTGTGTGTCAGTACTGTGCCAAAGCCTG
This sequence comes from Bubalus bubalis, assembly GCF_019923935.1. Taxonomy (NCBI): domain Eukaryota; kingdom Metazoa; phylum Chordata; class Mammalia; order Artiodactyla; family Bovidae; genus Bubalus; species Bubalus bubalis. Next base: position 8,509,207 of record NC_059171.1, on the reverse strand, counting down.
GAAATAGAGCAGTGGATGGACTCTTGACTCCTCCTTTAAAGAGTTATATAGCCATATGAACACTCTTATTTGCCGTATATCTTAGGTTTTCAGAGGGAGAATGATTTGCTTTACTAGGGAAAACAGCTGGTATATATGCCCCACAGCTCCTTTGAATGACTGAGTTTGTTTTGGTGTGCTATATAATTAAACCAGCCCAAAAAATATATATATATAGCTATACAAGAGCTGAGCTCATGGTAATGCTTGTGGTAATGAAGAAAGAAAAACCACTATTTTGAGGTAAGACTGTGTATCAGCAAACAGGATCTGTTCAGTAATGTTTAGGTTTTGTGTCTATATTCTTTTAGATTTAAAAAAAGCATTATTGTTAAAAATCCTAAAGAAAAAATTGTTACTTCAAGTTAAACACTCTAGCCTTTTCTCATTGGATTGATTTTTTTTTTCTATGTGATTTTGATAATACTTTAAAAAAAACAAAAACCTTTGGAATGAAACTGTCGTGTTATATGTGAAACAGTCTATACAAAAGCAGATAGTACTCAAATTGAGAGGTCAGGAAAATCTCCACTGACCTAGCAAAAATAAAGAAAATATATGTTCTAAGAGGAATGATTCTGAAAGTAAGACATTTTTCTCTTAATTGCTAGTTGAGTAATCATTCTTTGCTTGCAACCAAAACAATAACTGTGCTATGTACTCTGTTGGGAGGTTATCGCCTATTCCAAAAGTTACCAACCTTTTCTTTGAAACCTTTGCCCCTAGAAATAGTATTTATGCAGTAGTAAGAGATTTTAAATTATTTATTGATCTTTTTTTTTTTTTTAGAGCCAAACAGATGAAATTCCTGTATTGACAATAAAAGATAATTCTAAGTATGGTACCTTTGTTAATGAGGAGAAAATGCAGAATGGTCTTTCTCAAATTTTGAAGTCAGGGGATAGAGTTACCTTTGGAGTGTTTGAAAGTAAATTCAGGTAAGAATTTTGAAATTGATATTAAAATGGACAACTTTATTTTGGCCCAATCAAATTCTAAAGGAAAAGGATATTTATAAATAATGAATTGGAACTAGTCTATTTCTATCCTACTTAGCATAGTAGGATAGTAGTGAATTTTGCCTAGTAGTGAACTTTGCACTGTACGTGGTTAGTGCATTTTGTTCATCATACAGAGCTGACAAAGAGTGAATGAGACTTTGAGTGGCCCTGAGAATCTTGATGAAGCTACTTTTGATTGACTCTGCATACGTCAAAGTGTAATGTTAAGCTTTTGATCTTTGGGTTTTTTTTTTAATTGCAACTTAAGACTGATAGTTTTGTTGGAGCTAGGTTGGAATGTATAGTAATACGTAAAAATCAAAATAACAGTGTGTGATGTGAGCTTGAGTTTACTATACAATAAATTTATGTAACTTATTTTTATTTACAGAGTAGAGTATGAACCTTTGGTTGCATGCTCTTCTTGTTTAGATGTCTCTGGGAAAACTGCTTTAAGTCATGCCATATTGCAACTCGGAGGACTTACTGTAAACAATTGGACAGAGGAATGTACTCACCTTGTCATGGTATCAGTTAAAGTTACCATTAAAGTAAGTTCAGTGCATTGTTACTATGTTAAAGTAAGTTCTGTGAATTTAAGTTTTTTCATTTACCCATTATACAAAAATGTTTTAAAAGTCATTTACTTTAAAACTATCCAAACTGTTGGCTGTAGATATGTATATGCCAAACAACCCCATACCTATGATATAGGCTAAGAATGGTTTTTCAGAAACACTGTTTATTATCTAAAGCAAGCAAAAATCACATGAAATTATATTTCCGATTTTGATTTAGCATTTAAATGACTTATGTAATCCTTTCACCAAGAAATGTTTTCAGTCTAAAAGCAAAACATTTAGAGATCAATTGCCCATCTTCAAAGTCGGCTGTCTATGTCTTTTCTTCCTCTAGTCTATGATATATCTCACTGTTTCATGCTCTTTTGTTTAATTTTTATTTGGCTTTAGGCCCTAATCACAAAAACTTTTTTTTATAGTTTAATATTACCTTAATGTATTGTCACAGTCTAGAGATATGTAGATATAAGCCTTTAGAAGATGCTATTTGTTAAAACAGTGGTATATTTTGGTATGTTTTCAGATTTTGCATCTTCATCAGATTTGGTTAATCCAAAGCTAATTGAAGAATGAGTTTGGGAGGTGATTCATCTCCTTTCAACAGTTTGACTATAGATAATCTTAGATTGTTTTAGGCTTATATCTATGGTGAAAAGCAGCAAATACTTAGATTCCTTTATTAGATGATACAAAAATCCTTTGCTATATAATTAATTAAATTAGAATATGTGTGTTATAGCTAAATAGGTGTCATAGAGAAAGAAAGCCTTGCTGTTCAGATTGAACCTCATGTTAAACTTGTGTTTTGGTGGGGTTTTCTCTGATCAGAGATTGTTTCATCTTTGTAAGTTTATAAAATTGATTTATAAATTCAACAGAGTGATTAGCTTCTTGAGTACTAATTTATGGTAATAAACCCAGATAATAGATTCATAATTCAGAATGTCTATTTATTAATTTACAGTAGAGACACACCTTTATAGTGACCAGAATATTTACATATGGCTCCAGCATAGTCGCCTTAAAGATACCAAGGTCCATGAGAAATGAAGTAGGTAATCAAGCCCTTGCTTGGTGGATATAAAGTAAAAGCAAAGGCAGTTAGGTGGTCTTGAAAGATACTTTACTCAGTCTTTGACAGACTGGGAAACCAGCTTCCATTTACCATAGTACATACTGTTCCAGTGACTGGGATGCTAATGACAGTCAGTCCCTGGATATTAGAGAGTACTTTATATATTCCAGCAAAGGTTTGTAGAGCAATACTCCTTTTTCAATATGCTGATCAATCATGTGCCAAAAAGAAGTTTGTCACTGTATTTCTTTTTTTTTGTAAATTGTCCCCCACTACAGGTTAGTTTATGTTTTTAAAATCATTGAATGTTAGAACCAAAAGGGAATGTAAACATTCAGTTCAGCTTTTATTTTCTAAAGAGGGAACTGAGGCTTGGAGCAACTAAATCCTTTGCCCAAGATCACATGTATTGGAGCTTAGTCAGTCCAATGTTGAATTGCTCATTACTGCTTCATGCAAGAAGTCAATTATTTCATTCATATTTGGGATTCATAACTTTCAGATTCCATTCTTGAGAGGTACCCTAAATTGCTTGCTCACATTTAGGTAATTCCCCATGTTTATTAGAAGCACACTTACAAGCTCTTTAGCTGGATTATTTCTTAGAATTATGCTGAATCTTCTTTATTTTCATTGCCAATGGTGATATCTTTTAATCTTTCTCAAACTGTGGATATAACTTATTTGAGGCTTATGGCTTGATTCACCTGCTAGGTGAAGTTTCTTCCTCTACTCCACCTGTGTATACTTACTTTGAGCTTTTTGTTCAACACCAGTTATTCCTTTATATACTTTCTTAAAAAGACTGCTGCTGCTGCTAAGCCGCTTCAGTCGTGTCCAACTCTGTGCGACCCCATAGATGGCAGCCCACCAGGCCCCTCTGTCCCTGGGATTCTCCAGGCAAGAATACTGTAGTGGTTGCTATTTCCTTCTCCATTAAAAAGACTATTCCATAATTATTAATATAATCAGTTTGAAAGGCAATTAGGCTGAAAGATCTATCTCATGTTTATCTCTTGATACTGTCTTCTCTAGGGCAGATGTTACATTTCCTTAATTCTAAGATATACATTTTAATGTTTTTATAATTGGTATACATTTTTAAATCAACTTGTATTTTGTTATGTTGTTCGGCCCCGCCTCCAGCAGTTTTTATATCAGTACTGTAATTTGTGACTTTTTTTTTCACCTTTAATAGTGATTGTTTATTGATACTTAAATTTGCCCATATGTTATGTTTATTTGTTATTTCACCGGTCTTACTGCCTTTTTAGCATGTAGACCTTTGTTTTTATAGGGATCTTAACTTACATGAATTTCGGTTACCACAGTTTATTTTTAATTTTTGTATTTATTGGAATATAGTTGATTTCACAGTGTTGTGTTAGTTTCATTTGTACAGCAGAGTGATTCGGTTATACATATACATATATCTATTATTTTTCAAATTCTTTTCCCATTTAGGTTACTACAGATTATTGAACAGAGTCCCTTGTGCTATACAGTAGGTTATCTATTTTCAATATAGCAGTGTGTTTATGTCAGCCCCAAACTCCCAGTCTATTCCCCCCCATATATTGTAATTGGTAGCTTCTTATAATCAAGTGATTTTATAGGGATTTGTACACTAAAACTAAGGCATGACCCAGAACTGACTTCTGTTTTATAGATTGTGTCTCTGTTATAAATTTAAAGCGACGCAAGGAAAAATAGAACTTAAAAAAAACTAGGGTATGAGTATATGTATTCACATGTTTTCTTCTTTTTAGACAATATGTGCACTCATTTGTGGGCGTCCGATTGTAAAACCAGAATATTTTACTGAATTTCTTAAAGCAGTTCAGTCCAAGAAACAACCTCCAGAAATTGAAAGGTATATTGTGTATTTGAAATATAACAAAATATGACATATAAAATATGATTGCACTGACTTGATTTAGGTTAATACCCTCTTTATTGATTATATCAGGATGTAACGTTACAGTTCAGCATTATTAATGAAATTTGTTTTTAGTATCTCCAGAAAGTTTCCCAAGCAGTTCTTTGTTGATTGTTCTTTATCTTGGTGAAGCAGATATGACATGTGTGCCAACATTTAAGAAAAATATTGAAGGATAGTAATGAGCCCGAGGTAGGACCAGCGGGCACACATGCCGGTGCCCGGCGTCGTGCACGCAGGGCGCCTGGAACTGTGAGGGGCCGCAGCCCCGTTACAGAGCGGGAGTCTTGGACCAGAATATGGACAGTGCTGTGGCCTTAGAAATCGAGCTTATTACCTTCTTTGAAAACTGGGGCTAGTACCTGTCCTGCTCAATGTTTTAAGTATTTCGTATTATTAGTATTATTTATTTTAACTACTGGTATACACTAAGTCTGAGCTTACTGAATTGTAATAGGTGCTTAATAAAAGAAATGTAACTAATTGCAATATCTGGAAAGATTCATAATGGCTTTCTTATTTACGTAATTTTTTGGATGCTGTGCTAAATTTGAAAACCACCAGACTAAGGATCTGTCTACTGTATCTACTGCATTAATCATGTCTGCAGTAACATAAACAGTGGTTTGGTAGGAAGATGCTTGTGATTTTTCTTTTCAGATTGCATGGTTAGAATACTGGTCACTATAAAATGGTGAGTGTTTTTAGTCAACATAAGAACATACTTAAAATGTATGTCAGTAGCTTATTGTCTAAACAACCTAACAGATTTGAAGAAGTTTAAAAAAAAAATCTAAAATTCTATGTAAATTCAGTATTTTACTACAAATTTAAATTAAGCATTAACTTAGTTCAGTTCAGTTACTCAGTTGTGTCTGGCTCTTTGCGACCCCATGGACTGCAGCATGCCAGCCCTCCCTATCCATCACCAACTCCCAGAGTTTCCTCAAACTCATGCCAGTTGAGTCGGTGATGCCATCCAACTATCTCATCCTCTGTCGTCCCCTTCTGCCTTCAATCTTTCCCAACATGAGGGTCTTTTCGAATGAGTCAGCTCTTTGCATTAGGTGGCCAAAGTATTGGAGTCTCAGCTACAGCGTCAGTCCTTCCAATGAATATTCAGTACTGATTTCCTTTAGGATGGACTGATCTCCTTGCAGTCCAAGGGACTCTCAAGAGTCTTCAACACCAATTCAAAAGCATCAGTTCTTCGGCGCTCAGCTTTCTTTATAGTCCAACTCTCACATCCATACATGACAACTGGAAAAACCATAGGCTTGACCAGACAGACCTTTGTTGGCAAAGTAATGTCTCTGCTTTTTAATAGGCTGTCTAGGTTGATCATAACTTTCCTTCCAAGGAGTAAGCATCTTTTAATTTCATGGCTGCAGTCACCATCTGCAGTGATTTTGGAGCCCCCCCCAAAATAAAGTCTGACACTTTTTCCACCGTATCCCCATCTATTTCCCATGAAGTGATGGGACCAGATGCCATGATCTTCGTTTTCTGAATGTTGAGCTTTAAGCCAACTTTTTCACTCTCCTCTTTCACTTCCATCAAGAGGCTTTTTAGTTCTTCTTCACTTTCTGCCATAAGGGTGGTATCATCTGCATATCTGAGGTTATTGATATTTCTCCCGGCAGTCTTGATTCTAGCTTGTGCTTCCTCCAGCCCAGCATTTCTCATGATGTACTCTGCATAGAAGTTAAATAAGCAGGGTGACAATATACAGCCTTGATGTACTCCTTTTCCTATTTGGAACCAGTGTATTGTTCCATGTCGTTCTAACTGTTGCTTCCTGACCTGTATATAGGTTTCTCAAGAGGCAGGTCAGGTGGTCTGGTATTCCCATCTCTTTCAGAATTTTCCATGATTTTTTGTGATCCACACAGTCAAAGGCTTTGGCATAGTCAATAAAGCAGAAATAGATGTTGTTCTGGAACTCTCTTGCTTTTTTGATGATCCAGCAGATGTTGGCAATTTGATCTCTGGTTCCTCTGCCTTTTCTAAAACCAGCTTGAACATCAGGAAGTTCACGGTTGACGTACTGTTGAAGCCTGGCTTGGAGAATTGTGAGCATTACTTTACTAGCGTGTGAGATGAATGCAGTTGTGTGGTAGTTTGAGCATTGTTTGGCATTGCCTTTCTTTGGGATTGGAATGAAAACTGACTTTTTCCAGTCCTGTGGCCACTGCTGAGTTTTCCATATTTGCTGGCATATTGAGTGCAGCACTTTCACAGCATCATCTTTTAGGATTTGAAATAGCTCAACTGGAATTCTATTACCTCCACTACCTTCATTCATGATGATGCTTCCTAAGGCACACTTGACTTCGCATTCCAGGATATCTGGCTCTAGGTGGGTGATCACACCATTGTGGTTATCAGGGTCGTGAAGATCTTTTTTGTATAGTTCTTCTGTGTATTCTTGCCACTTCTTAATCTCTTCTGCTTCTGCTAGGTCCGTACCATTTCTGTCCTTTATTGTGCCCATCCTTGCATGAAATATTCCCTTGGTATCTTTAATTTTCTTGAAGAGATATCTAGTCTTTAACATTCTATTGTTTTCCTTTATTTCTTGGCACTGATCACTGAGGAAGGCTTTATTATCTCTCCTTGCTGTTCTTTGGAACTCTGCTTTCAGATGGGTATATCTTCCCTTGTCTCCCTTGCCTTTTGGTTCTCTTTGTTTCTCAGCTGTGTGTAAGGCCTCCTCAGACAACTGTTTTGCCTTTTTGCATCTCTTTTTCTTGGGGATGGTTTGACCAACACCTCCTGTACAACATTACAAGCCTCCATCCATAGTTCATCTGGCACTCTATCCGATCTAGTCCCTTTGATCTATTTGTCACTTCCACTGTATAATTGTTAGGGATTTGATTTAGGTCATACCTGAAAGGTCTAGTGGTTTTCCCTACTTTCTTCAATTTAAGTCTGAATTTGGCAATAAGGAGTTCATAATGAGCCACAGTCAGCTATCTTGTTTTTGCTGACTGTGTAGAGCTTCTCCATCTTTGGCTGCAAAGTATATAATCAGTCTGATTTCAGTGTTGACCATCTGGTGATGTCCATATATAGAGTCTTCTCTTGTGTTGTTGGAAGAGGGTGTTTGCTATACCAGTGTGTTCTCTTGGCAAAATTCTATTAGCCTTTGTACTGCTTCATTCTGTACTCCCAAGGCCAAATTTGCCTGTTACTCCAGGTATTTCTTGACTTCCTACCTTTGCATTCCAGTCCCCTATAATGAAAAGGACATCCTGTTCGGGTGTTAGTTCTAAAAGTCTTGTAGGCCTTCATAGAACCATTCAGCTTCTTTAGCATTACTGGTTGGGGCATAGACTTGGATTAGCATTATATTGAATGGTTCGCCTTGGAAACAAACAGATCATTCTGTCGTTTTTGAGATTGCATCCAAGTACTGCATTTCGGACTCTCTTGTTGACTATGATGGCTACTCCATTTCTTCTAAGGGATTCTTGCTCACAGTGGTAGATATAATGGTCATCTGAGTTAAATTCACCCATTCCAGTCCATTTTCATTCGCTGATTCCTAGAATGTCAGTGTTCACTCTTGTCATCTTCTGTTTGACCATTTCCAATTTGCCTTGATTCATGGACCTAACATTACAGGTTCCTGTGCAATATTGCTCTTTACAGCATCAGACCTTGCTTCTATCACCAGTCACATCCACAACTGGCTGGTGTTTTTGCTTGGCTCCGTCTCTTCATTCTTTCTGGAGTTATTTCTCTACTGATCTCCAGTAGCATATTGGGCACCTACTGACCTGGGGAGTTCATCTTTCAGTGTCCTATCCTTTTGCCTTTTCATACTGTGTATGGGTTTCTCAAGGCAAGAGTACTGAAGTGGTTGCCATTCCCTTCTCCAGTGGACCACATTCTGCCAGATCTCTCCACCATGACCTGCCTGTCTTGGGTGGCCCTACACACCATGGCTCATGTGTGGTCCATGTGATCAGATTGGATAGTTTTCTGTGATTGTGGTTTACTCATGCTAATTGTTTTATTACCAGTTTTAAAATATTGTTGTTGCTTAGTTGCTCAGTTGTGTCTGACTCTTTACGACCCTGTCGACTGCAGTATGCCAGGCTTCCCTGTCCTTCACCGTCTCCCAGAGTTTCCTTAAACTCACGTCCATTGAGTTGGTGATGGCATCTAACCATCTCATCCTCTGTTGCCCACTTCTACTCCTGCCCTCAATCTTTCCCAGCATCAGGGTCTTTTCCAATGAGTCAGCTTTTCAAATCTGGTGGCCAAAGCATTGGAGCTTCAGTATCAGTCCTTCCAGTGAATATTCAGAATTTTATTTCCTTTAGGACTGACTGGTTTGATCTTGCTATTCAAGGGAATTTGAAGAGTTTCTCTGTACCACAATTCTGGTACTAGATATTTTCAGTTCTGCAGTGCTCAGTCTTTTTTATGGTCCAACTCTCAAATCTTTACATAACTACTGGAAAAGTCATGGCTTTGACTATATGGACCTTTGCCAGCAAAGTGATATGTCTGCTTTTTAATATGCTGTCTAGGTTTCTCATAGCTTTTCTTTCAAGGAGTCAGCATCTTTAAATTTTATGGCTGCATTCACTGCAGTGATTTTGGAGCCCAAGAAAATAAAATCTGTCACTGCTTCCACTTTTTTTCCATTTGCCATGCAGTGTTGGAACTAGATGCCATGATCTTCATTTTTTGAATGTTGAATTTTAAGCCAGCTCTTTCACTCTCCTCTTCAGTTTCATTAAGAGGCTCTTGTAGTTCCTTTTTGCTTTCTGCCATTCAGATCAGATCAGATCAGTCGCTCAGTCGTGTCCGACTCTTTGCGACCCCATGAATCGCAGCACGCCAGGCCTCCCTGTCCATCACCAACTCCCGGAGTTCACCGAGACTCACATCCATCGAGTCAGTGATGCCATCCAGCCATCTCATCCTCTGTCGTCCCCTTCTCCTCCTGCCCCCAATCCCTCCCAGCATCAGAGTCTTTTCCAATGAGTCAACTCTTCGCATGAGGTGGCCAAAGGACTGGAGTTTCAGCTTTAGCATCATTCCTTCCAAAGAAATCCCAGGGCTGATCTCCTTCAGAATGGACTGGTTGGATCTCCTTGCAGTCCAAGGGACTCTCAAGAGTCTTCTCCAACACCACAGTTCAAAAGCATCAATTCTTCAGCACTCAGCCTTCTTCACAGTCCAACTCTCACATCCATACATGACCACAGGAAAAACCACATTAGGGTGGTATTATCTGCTTGTCTGAGGCTGTTGATATTTCTCCCAGCAATTTTTATTCCAGCTTGTGTTTCATCCCGCCTGGCATTTCATATGATGTATTCATTCTGTGTATAAGTTAAATAAGCAGGGTGACGATATACAGTCTTGTCATACTCCTTTCCCAATTTGGAACCAGTCCTTTGTTCCATGTCCAGTTCTAACTGTTGCTTCTTGACCTGCATCCAAGTTTCTCAGGAGTCAGGTAAGGTTGTCTGGTATTCCCATTTGTTTAAGGATTTTCCACAGTTTGTTGTGATCCTTACAGTCAAAGGCTTTAGTGTAGTCTCCCTTTCTCCTTTAATATATATGTGCATATGTATATAAATATATATAAAATATTACTACCTATTTTAAACTGATTTGCCCAGTGCAGATATTTTTACAAACTATTTATACCTGATAATGTGTATTTGCCTTTAAAAGTAACTGAACATCAGATTTTCTCTTTGTTTTCAGTTTTCACTTGGGAGGTTTCATGTATTTTATAATCTGGTTAACAGATAATATGCTTTCTTCTATAAAGGAATCATCATATTTTCTTTCTTTTTTTTTTTTTGGAAACTAAACAGTTTTCTGTAATCACATTGCCATGATCCTATACAGTAAAATGGAAATTCAAAGGACATGATTTTTCTGAATGCAGGAGACCCCAGTTTGATTCCTGGGTCGGGAAGATCCCCTGGAGAAGGGATAGGCTACCCACTCCAGTATTCTGGCCTAGAGAATGCCGTGGACTATATAGTCCATGGGGTCACAAAGAGTCAGGCATGACTGAGCCACTTTAACTTTCACATGCAGATATTATTAAAAAAAAAAAAAAAAGTAACAGATCTAGTACCTTTGGCCAGCTAATGAATGAGTAATATAAATATGAATAATCAAGTTTGTCCTTCATAGTGATTACCGTCCGGTATTTGCTTTGAGAGCAATTGAACTCCTCGTTGTTAAAGAGAAATAATCCTTTCCTCTCTGAAACATTTGTGAACCATTCAGTTGGGTGTGGTGAATAAAATACTTGAGAATCTAATACATAAAAATGCAATACGCAAAGCACATTATTTTTTCGCTCCCTTTCTCAAAGGATGTAATGTTTTGTATTTGCCCTGATTTTATGTCTTGACTTCATGTACCATTGTATATTGATATTTTTAGTTGAAATACAGTGGGACTAAAAATATTGATATAATACTAATAAATCATGTTGGTATGTGTGGTTGTCACATAGGATTCACAGGAGATTTAAATTCACGGTTGTCAACGTAAAGGATTCATGCTATTTAGCTTCTTCATGAATCTATACCACGAAGGAAGAGCTTTTCGCAACATATTTCACTGAGGGAACTACAAGGATGATAGGCATAATACTATGCGTCAACTCATGGATTTCTAGGCATTGCTCACCATACAGATCTGATTTTTAACATCAGGGTTCTTTCAGTGTCCTTGAACAGCATTTGTTTTTCTGTTCAGTTCAGTTGAGTCGCTCGGTCGTGTCCGACTCTTTGCGACCCCATTGAACCGCAGCACTCCAGGCCTCCCTGTCCATCACCAACTCCCAGAGTTTACCCAAACTCGTGTCCATTGAGTCGCTGATGCCATCTAACCATCTCATCCGCTGTCGTCCCCTTCTCCTCCTGTCTTCAGTCTTTCCTAACATCAGGGTCTTTTCAAATGAGTCAGCTCTCCAAAAACTGGAGTTTCAGCTTCAACATCAGTCCTTCCGATGAACACCCAGACTGATTTCCTTTAGAATGGACTGGTTGGATTTCCTTGCAGTCCAAGGGACTCCCAAGAGTCTTCTCCAACACCACAGTTCAAAAGCATCCATTCTTCTGCTTTCAGCTTTCTTTATAGTTTACCTATATATTCTGTGGTCCGCACCCCTCCCCTCTGCTCACTGGATGCTGATCCATGGGGACCCAGGAGCGCACTAAATGGGCGTGCCCAGCCGCAATGGCGACCCCAGAGAGCACAACTGGGACCGACCCCCCTGCCCCCACCCCCCGACCGAACCCAACCCGCGCCGCCTGGGTTTCCATCATATTTTCTTTATTTTTCGGCCATACCAAGTGGCTTGCAGGTTTGAACCCAGGCCCTCAGCAGTAAAAGCATGGAGTCCTAACCACTGAGCCACCAGAGAATTCCTGAGATTTTGAAATAGATGATTCTTAACCTTGTTTGAGTCCTAGATCCCTGTGAGAACTTGAAAGCACTGATCTCTCCTCTGAAACTTCACTTACTACCAACTTGAAAGTGAAAGTCGCTCAGTCCTCTCAGACTTTTTGTGATCCCATAGACATAGTCCATGGAATTTTTCAGGCCAGAATACTGGAGTGTGTAGCTTTTCCCTTCTCCTGGGGATCTTCTCAACCCAGGGATCGAACCCAGATCTCCCGCATTACACTGGATTCTTTACCAGCTGATTCACAATGGAAGCCCAAGAATACTGGAGTGGGTAGCCTATCCCTTCTCCAGGGGATCTTCCTGACCCAGGAATCGATGTGGGGTCTTCTGCATTACAGGCAGATTCTTTACCAGCTGAGCCATCAGGGAAGCCCAACTTACTTAGTGCCTGTTATGAGCCTCCCTAGAAAAGTCGATAAATACTGTAAATAATGACTCTTGTTACAGCTAATAAACCATTTTAATTCTAGATTACTTAGGAATTCATGGATCTGATAAGTTTTTACTACTGGTGATATGTTTTATGGTTTTTGGAATTTTTAGAATCAGTCATTGATTCTTACTTATTTAGAATCTCAGTGTATTCAACTTGCTTTTTTGTTGTTTTTTACTTTAGGTTAAGCATAGTTTTTTTTCTGACTTCAATTTGTGACTGTATTAACTGTAATGGGTGTAATGAAACATCCGTACTCTAAGATTGTTCAATAACTCCTAACTCAGTGTTTACTAGGAAAGACTATTTAGTTCATGTTTGATAATCAAGTTTTAATACTATTTTAAATTATGTAGTTTTTTGCCTTAATAGATTCCTATACCTATTGGGATCCATTTTGATATGTTTATGGAAGACTGTGTACTCAGTTATTAAATAGAAAAAAGATTAAATTTAAGGTATTAAATAGTAGTAAGATGGTTTATAAAAGAATATGAAATAAAAATAAACATCAGATCAGTCGCTCAGTCGTGTCCGACCCTTTGCGACCCCATGAATTGCAGCACGCCAGGCCTCCCTGTCCATCGCCAACTCCCGGAGTTCACCGAGACTCACATCCATCGAGTCAGTGATGCCATCCAGCCATCTCATCCTCTGTCATCCCCTTCTCCTCCTGCCCCCAATCCCTCCCAGCATCAGAGTCTTTTCCAATGAGTCAACTCTTCGCATGAGGTGGCCAAAGGACTGGAGTTTCAGCTTTAGCATCATTCCTTCCAAAGAAATCCCAGGGCTGATCTCCTTCAGAATGGACTGGTTGGACCTCTTTGCAGTCCAAGGGACTCTCAAGAGTCTTCTCCAACATCACAGTTCAAAAGCATCAATTCTTCGGCGCTCAGCCTTCTTCACAGTCCAAGTCTCACATCCATACATGACCACAGGAAAAACCATAGCCTTGACTAGATGAACATGCAAGCAAGCAAACTATAATATTTTTACCTAACAAAAAATGTAGTTCTTTTGTTGCAATTATGTCTGCATCTCTGCACTGTTACCATGAAACAGAGTAAGTCAGGGGTAAGATAGAGTACTTATATGGTTAGTATTGTCTGATTTTCTTACACTGTTATAGAAGTACCAATATAGATGATTCCATTTAAAAGAAGTATTGAATTTTGATACTCTGTGCTCTAGTATAGAAGTCCATTAAAATATTATTTATGTCTGAATATTAAAAAAATGATCCCTCAAGAGAAAAAGGGAGTTTCCCTTTATTTGAAAATTTGCAGAGTTTCTCATAGAGTGCTTTCTCAGTTACTTTATTTCAAACAACAAGCATTGTTTTGAGAAAACACTGTTGGAAGAGAGTCCTTACATCATACAAAACTAGCTGAATATTCCAACAGTGTAAGGGCCGGACCCCTGACTGCCTGATTCCCTGACTGCCCTATACCTAGGCCATTTCTCAGGGTTCTGTTTACAGTGAGAAACCTGGAGGGATGAAGTAATACCTCCTTCCAAGGCCAAAGAGCAGGCCTGCTGAAAGCTTCTTATAAAATGCGTGGATTCCTAAGTTCATTGTAACACTGCTCTCGGGAGGTACAGTCTGTGTCATCCCCGTCGAACTTGGTATGGAAGGGGAGCTGCTGCAAACACAGTGAGGCTTACTGCCAGCTTTTCTCTGACCCAGGAGTCTCCGTCTTCTGCCAATATCCATGAAATGGGTACAAGTTAACTTATTATCTTGTAATAAAATTGCAGACCCAAGAGATACATTAGCCTGAAACAAACATGGCAAATGAAAGTTTAGGAAATTATAACATTTAATTGTGTATTGGTATCTCTTTGCTTTAATTTGCATTTTCTTGATGATACATGATGATACTAAGCATCTTTTCATATGCATATTTGCTCTCTATATTTCTTTGAGGAGGTATCTAATAAAGTCTTCAGCTGTTTTTAAAAATCAGGTTGTTTGTTTTCTTATTGTTGAATTTTAAGAGTTCTTTATATATTTTTGATAACAGTTCTTTATAAGATATGTGTTTTGCAAATGTTTTCTCCCAGTCTGTGGTTTATCTTTGCATTCTCCTGACATTATCTTTCACAGAGCAGAACTTTTTGATTTTAATGAAGTCTCACATCAATTATTTATTTCATGGATCATGCCTTTGGTGTTATATCTAAAAAGTCATCTCCATATCCAAGGCTATCTAGATATTCTCCTATGTTATCTTCTAGGAGTTTTATACTTTTGCTTTTATATTTAGGTCTATGATCCATTGTGAGTTATTTTCTGTGAAAAGTGTATGATCTGAGTGTAAATTCATTTTTTTTGTATGTGAATGTCCAGTTTCATCACCAGTTGTTGAAAAGACTGTGTAAGGTCCATTGTAAAAGATCAGTTGACTCTATTTATGTGAGTCCATTTCTGGGTTCTCTGTTCTCTTCCACTGATCTGTTTGTCTGTTTTTTTTGTCAGCACCACACTCTCCTGATTACTCTCACTTTATATTAAGCCTTGAATTCTGGTAGTGTCAGTACTCTAATCTTGTTCTTCCTCAATATTGTGTTGGCTATTCTAAATTTTTTTCCTCTCTGTATAAATTTTAGAATCCGTTTTTTGATATTCACAAAGTAACTTGCTGGAAGTTATTTGGATTGTGTTTATTTTTATAGATCAAGTTGGGAAGAACTGACATGTTGACAATATTAAGTCTTTCTATCCATGAACACTAGTAATTTTTATTAGAAGGTAGAGAAACTAAAAGACTGGTCAGTTAATAGCTCTAACAAAAGAACTGACTATATAGAAAGTTGAAACTATGGACTGATGAGAAGTTTTAGTAATTATCTCTTGATTTTACTTTTCTATTTTCTTCTATTCCCTAATATCTATGGATGACTAAGATGTGTTTATAGTATTACCTTAAGGAGAGTATTGCCTTAAAGAGCTAAAAAATTGTGTTTTTAAATCTTTGAAAATTTTATTTAAACTGACAAAATATAGGTTCTAAATTCCTGAGCTTCTCTGAAGAGATTTATAACCAAACACGATGAGGTTTCCCAGGTGGCTCAGTGGCAAAGAATCTGCCTGCAGTGTAGGAGAACCAGGAAACACAGGTTCTATCCTTAGGTTGGGAAGATCTGAGTAGGAAATGGCAATCTGCTGCCGTATTCTTACCTGGAAAATTCCATGGACAGAGGAGCCTGGCAGGCTACAGTCCTTGAAATCGCAAAGAGTCAGACACAGTGCAGAGACTGAGCACACACTCATGCAAGCAAGTCTAATATGCAAATAGAATTTGATTTCTAATGGATGATATTTCAACCATTTGTTACTATTTTTTTTTTTCAGTTTTGGTTTACTTTTGTTACTTTTTAAAAACTTCTTTGTATTACTTTTTATCTCTTAGCCATTTGTAATTCACATAATTGTTTAGTTTATATATATTTAATTTTCTCTTGTTATGATTGCCTACTCTTACATTATGTAGTTTTAGAAAATAAAGAACAGCTCTGCTGTTCTGTGTTGCACCTGTCACTGTATTTATAGTAAAAGCATTTTGGTACTTTCAGTCCTTTAGTCCCAGGTAAAACTCTTTAACAATACAGTTGTATTATGGAAATTAAGCCTTTCTAGTTTTCTAGTCCAGATTGCCAATTCTGTTTACAAATTTCATGTTATACGTACAGTGTAGTATGTAATTATAATATACTTTATTTTTTATAGTTTTTACCCACCTGTTGATGAACCAGCTATTGAAAGTAAAAATATTGATCTATCAGGACGCCAGGAAAGAAAACAAATCTTCAAAGGGAAAACATTTGTCTTTCTAAATGCCAAGCAGGTAATGTTATAAGCTAAATTTTCCTGAAGACAGTGTTATAAACTAGGATAAATGATCAGTTATCAGTTGTTAATACATTTCCTTTTGAGATCTTGTGTCAGTGTCTGAAGGGAAATAAAACCTGCCCAGGCCCCAGAACTTGCGCAGTGTTCATGTATATGGCTGTGGCGTTTCTTAATGTCTGTTAATTGGCCGATTAAGTTTATATAAATATATACAAGGAAGAGACCAAAAACTTTTATTTAACTTCTAATTTGTTCAGTTAGTTAGCACCTGTTGAATGTCTTCTATGTGATGAACTGAGAGTTCCAGAACTTTATGTTATAAGTGGAAAAATGTAAGTAAGCTCACAGCTCCAGAACTGTGTAATGAGGGACTGTAATGGTATCTAGTGAACGAGGGGTTTTCTCCTAATGGAAGCTCAGATTGTCCTGTCAAGAAGTAGAATCATTTAATTTTAAGTATGTATTCAAGAAATTTAATTATGGCTGTGCATTACTTTTTTCCTTTTTTCCCCCATTTTTAGCATAAAAAATTAAGTGCAGCTGTTGTATTTGGAGGAGGAGATGCTAGGTTGATAACAGAAGAAAGTAAAGAAGATGATAGTTTCTTTTCAGCTCCTGGAACCTGTGTTGTTGATGCAGGACTAACAGATTCACAGACTTTAATTCCTGACTCTCAGAAAAAATGGATTCATTCAATTATGGATATACTCCAAAGGTACAGAATTATTCTTTATTAGTTTTTTTTTTTTTAAGGGAAAGTAGGTTATTCTATATGTAAATTTTTTATATTCCACATAGTAATATAAAGGCATATACAATCTCAAAAATGACAGAATGATCTTGGTTCATTTCCAAGGCAAACCATTCAGTATCCCAGTAATCCAAGTGTGTGTCCCAACCACTAATGCTGAAGAAGCTGAAGTTGAATAGTTCTATAAGACATTCTAGGATTAACACCCCCCAAAAGATAACCTTTTCATCATAGGGGACTGGAACGCAAAAGTCAGAAGTCAGGAGATACCTGGAGTAACAGGCAAGGTTGGTCTTGGAGTACAAAATGAAGTAGAGTAAAGACTAACAGAGTTTTTGCCAAGAGAATGCACTGGTATAGCAAACACCCTCTTCCAGCAACACAAGAGAAGCCTCTACACATGGACATCACCAGATGGTCAATACCGAAATCAGACTGATTATATTCTTTGCAGCCAAAGATGGAGAAGCTCTATACAGTCAGCATAAACAAGACCAGAAGCTGACTGTGGCTCAGATCATGAACTCCTTATTGCCAAATTCAGACTTAAATTGAAGAAAGTAGGGAAAAACCACTAGACCTTTCAGGTATGACCTAGATCAAAACCCTTATGATTATACTGTAGAAGTGACAAATAGATTCGAGGGATTAGATCTGATGAACAGAGTGTCTGAAGAACTATGGACGGAGGTTCGTAACATTGTACAGGAGATGGTCATCAAAACCATCCCCAAGAAAAAGAAATCCAAAAGGCAAAATGGTTGTCTGAGGAGACCTTACAAACAGCTGAGATAAGACGAGAAGTGAAGGGCAAAGGAGAAAAGGAAAGATATATCCATCTGAATGCAGAGTTCCAAAGAATAACAAGGAGAGATAAGAAAGCCTTAGATGAACAGTGCAAAGAAATGGAGGAAAACGATAGAATGGGAAAGACTAGACATCTTTTCAAGAAAATTAGAGATATGAAGGGAACATTTCATACAAAGATGGGCACAATAAAGGACAGAAGTGATACGAACCTAATAGAAGCAGAAGATATTAAGAAGAGGTGGTAAGAATACACAGAAGAACTATATCAAAAAGGTCTTAATAACCCAGATAACCACAATGGTGATCACTCACCTAGAGCCAGATATCCTGGAGTGTGAAGTCAAGCGGGCCTTAGGAAGAATTCCTACCAACAAAGCAAATGGAGGTGATGAAATTCCAGCTGATGTATTTCAAATCCTGAAAGATGATGCTGTTAAAAGTGCTGCACCCAATTTGCCAGCAAATTTGGAAAACTCAGCAGTGGCCACAGGACTGGAAAAAGGTCAATTTTCATTTCAATCCCAAAGAAAGGCAACGCCAAAGAATGTTCAAACTACCACACAGTTGCATTTATCACATGCTAACAAGGTAATGCTCAAAATTCTCCAAGCTAGGCTTCAACAGCAAATGAACAGAGAACTTCCAGATGTACAAACTGGATTTAGAAAAGGCAGAGGTAACAGATCAAATTGCGAACATTCGTTGGATTATAGAAAAAGCCAGGCAATTCCAGAAAGACATCTACTTCTGCTTCATTGACTACGCTAGAGCTTTTGACTGTGTGGATCACAACAAACTGTGGAAAATTCTTTAGGAAATGAGATACCAGACCACCTCATGTGTCTCCTGAGAAACTTCTATGGAGGTCAAGAAGCAACAGTTAGAACCAGATATGGAACAATGAAAACTGACTCATAGTTGGGAAAGGAGTACATCAAGGCTGTGTATTGTCACCCTGCTTATTTAACTTCTATGTAGAATGTATCATGTGAAATGCCAGGCTATATGAAACTCAAGCTGAAATCAAGATTGCCGGGAGAAATATCAGTTATCTCAAGGTATGCAGATGACACCACCCTAATGGCAGAAGGCAAAGAAGAACTGGAGAGCCTCTTGATGAAGGTGAAATAGAAGAGTGAGAAAGTTGGCTTAAAATTCAACATTCAAAAAACGAAGATCATGGCATCCAGTCCCATCACTTCATGGCAAATAGGTGGGGGAAAAGATGGAAACTGTGACAGACTTTATTTTCTTGGGTTCTAAAATCACTGTGGACAGTGACTGCAGCCATGAAATTAAAAGACTTGCTCCTTGGAAGAAAAGCTATGACAAACCTATGCAGTGTATTTTAAAAAGCAGAGACATCACTGAGACAAAGGTCCATATAGTCAAAGCTGTGGTTTTTCCAGTAGTCATATACAGATGTGAGAGTTGGACCATAAAAAATGTAGAGTGCCAAAGAATTGATGCTTTGTAATTGTGGTAGTAGAGAAGACGCTTGATAGAGATCAAACCAGTCAATCCTGAAAGACATCAACCCTGAATATTCATTGGAAGGACTGATGCTGAAACTCCAGTACTTTGGCAGCCTGATGCAAAGAGCTGACTCATTGGAGAAGACCCTGATGCTAAGAAGGATTGAGGACAATATGACCCAGCAATCCCACTGCTGGGCATACACACTGAGGAAACCAGAACTGAAAGAGACACATGTACCCCAATGTTCATTGCAACACTATTTATAATAGCTAGGACATGGAAGCAAGCTAGATGTCCATCAGCAGACAAATGGATAAGGATGTTGTGGTAAATATATACAATGAAATATTACTCAGTTATTAAAAAGAACTCATTTGAGTCAGTTCTAATGAGGTGGATGAAACTGGAGCCCATTATACAGAGTGAAGTTAAGTCAGAAAGAGAAACACCAATACAGTATTAATGCATATATATAGAATTTAGAAAGAGGGTAACAACGATCCTATATGCAAGGCAGCAAAAGAGACACAGATATAAAGAACAGACTTTTGGACTTTGTGAGAGAAGGTGGGGGTGGGATGATTTGAGAGAATAGCATTGAAATATATATATTACCATATGTAAAATAGATGAGTAGTGCAAATTCGGTCCATGAAGCAGGGCACTCAAAGGTGGTGCACTGGGACAACCCAGAGGGATGGGGTGGGGAGGGAGGTGGGAGGGAGGTTCAGATGGGGGGACACGTGTGCACCCGTGGGTAATTCATGTCGATGTATGGCAAAAACCACCACAGTATTGTAAAGAAATTATCCTCCAGTTAAATTAATTAATTAAAAAATAAAGATTGAGGACAGGTTACGAAGGGAATGACAGAGAATGTGGTGGTTGGATGGCATCACCTACTCAAGGGACATGAGTTTGAGCAAACTTCGGGAGATAGTGAAGCCTGGTGTGCTGCAGTTCATGGGGTCAGAACTAGTTGCACATGACTGAGCAACTGAATAATAATATATACAAGAATTATTACAAAGATTTTATTGTATATGGTTTGAAAATTTATTGTGACTTAGTATGCTTAAAGTAGAATAGGCTTATCCATGATAATTTTCTCTCAGTACATATTTTATGCCTCTTTTTTGTTACTTTAATAGAATTTGCAGAATATACAACTCTTTATAAAGTAGTATTTGTTTTCCTCTAGATTATGTAGTTGAGAAAGTTAAAACTCAAATGTAAAATGTTTTCTGAAATAGCCTAGAAATGTATTTTTCCCTGGATGGTTGGTACCCATTGAAAATTTATATAAAAATTTTTATCCCTCCTGTATATATAGGCTACTATAGAAATGGGCTTCCCTGGAAGCCCAGTTGGTAAAGAATCTGCCTGCAATTCAGAACCCAGTCTGATTTCTGCGTCAGGAAGATCTGCTGGAGAAGGAATAGGCTACCCACTCCAGAATTCTTGGGCTTCCCTGGTGGCTCAGCTGGTAAAGAATCTGCCTGCAATGTGGGAGACCTGGGTTCAGTCCCTGGGTTGGGAAGATCCCCTAGAGAAGGGAAAGGCTACTCACTCCAGTATTCTGGCCTGGAGAATTCCATGGACTGTATAGTCCATGGGGTTGCAAAGAGTCGGACACAACTGAGCTACTTTCACTTTCAGTTTTCATAAGAAAGCAGAAAAAAAAGTATCAAATATACTAGAATAGTGTTTGTAATGGGGGTAGGATCATTTGAAATCACTAAAGCAAGGATTTTTTTCCTGGACTCTTTATTTATATTAATAATCTTTGAAGTACAAAGTAAAAAGTCAGCCTTGGCAGTCTGTTGACTAAATTCTTATTCACTTAGTAAAAAGTTATTAGGGCTTATGGTATTTGTATGTCTAAAATGTCCATAAATAAACAAGCTGTCTCCAGTATTCATTTTTCCTATCCCAGGAGTTCTACTGACCATGAAGGACTTTTTTTTTTTTTTTTAATTTTTTTTTTCCCCTTTTCATTTTATTGTATTTTATTTTTTTAATTTTATTTTATTTTTAAACTTTACATAATTGTATTAGTTTTGCCAAATATCAAAATGAATCCGCCACAGGTATACATGTGTTCCCCATCCTGCACCCTCCTCCCTCCCCGTACCATCCCTCTGGGTCGTCCCAGTGCACCAGCCCCAAGCATCCAGTATCGTGTATCGAACCTGGACTGGCAACTCGTTTCATACATGATATTTTACATGTTTCAATGCCATTCTCCCAAATCTTCCCACCTTCTCCCTCTCCCACAGAGTCCATAAGACTGTTCTATACATCAGTGTCTCTTTTGCTGTCTCATACACAGGGTTATTGTTACCATCTTTCTAAATTCCATATATATGTGTTAGTATACTGTATTGGTGTTTTTCTTTCTGGCTTACTTCACTCTGTATAATAGGCTCCAGTTTCATCCACCTCATTAGAACTGATTCAAATGTATTCTTTTTAATGGCTGAGTAAAAAATGAATTTGCTGGAATAAAAAGTAAAACTTCAGTCTTGTGTCCCATAAATATTTTGCTTAATGGAGATGTAGTAACTGCTATGAAAAAGGAAATACCTGTGTAACAAAAGTACCATCATATTACTACTACCAAAATGTACTGTAATTATGTTTTAGGCACAGGGGATATAATGATAAACAAGATAGCCATGGTTGTCTAGAGGAAAAGACAGATAGAGACAAGTAAACAGATAACTACAAATGTGTATAAGGAAGCAGAGTAACAGGGCAGGGGGTAGAAGTTTATTCTAAATAGAGAAAGCTTCTTTCAAGCAGTATTTTACCTATGACCAGTTTTTAAAAGACATGGCAGACAATAGCAATACTAACTTATTTACTGTAAGCTGGTCCTGTTCTAAGCATTTTACATATATTAAGACGTATTTTAAATATTTAAGCCACACAGAATCCTGTGTATTTTTTTTGTCATGATTCTCATTGTGCAGAAAGGGCAAAAAGGGATTTGAGTAGAACACGGGGACTGATGAGAGGAGCCAGCATGTTAACCCGCGGAGTCTGGTTCCAGAGCCCATCCCATCTTGCTGCCTTTCATGTATAGGGACCCTGAGGTAAGAACGGAGCCAGGGTGCAAGGTTGCTCAGAGGCTAGTGACCAGATCATGAGGTGACATTTTGTTCTGTAATCTTCGGGCCCTGTTTCAGTTTGGTTTTGGAGAGAGGATGATTTTACAGTTTGAGAAAAACTATCACTTAAAATAACACCTGTCCAGTTAGTCTAAGCCATTGATTGTCATGGAAAGTGCAGTTATATCAAACCAGTAACTTCAGCTATTGACTGAATTTCATACAATCTGCCAACATTGGGATTGGTTAGTGCCATGGTTCTGTTGATTAGTTGTCAGAAGTGGGTATAGGATATCAGTTAAATATCTCTGAAAAAAGTTAGAAGTCTAGGGGAACAATATAACCCTGATGTTTGTCCTTGCTGAGATATGTTCCCAGTATCTTAGCCCAAATTCAGGAACTCTTCCTGTTGCTGATTTTTTTCTCTTTATCCTCTCTTCCTTTGCTTTCTCTTCTCACTTGTTCCATGGCTTTGCATAAAATTGAATGAATTACAGTCTTTGGATTATATGATACACTGTCATCATTGAACTAAAATAATATATATTCATTTTATTCACTAATTAGTTATTTTAAATAAATTTCTATTATTGTAAACTGTTGAGACCATCTTTGTATGTTTCCTGCCGGTACTTGTGCAGGATTTTCTTTGGATATATTACTGCATTACTAGGGTTAGAACATTCAACAGTATCAAACTGTTTGCCACTTTATACTTCTACCCATGCTATATAAGAGATCAAGTTAGATGCACACCATTTTCAAGACTTGGCATTTTCAGACTATCATTTTTGCCAGTTTAATGAATATTTAATCATATCTTGTGATTTTGATTTATATTTCTCTGATCATAAGTGATGGCTAACATTTCTTCAAATGTTTATTGGACATTTAGTTTTCCCCCTTTGTGAAATACATGTCTCTCGCCCAGTTTTCTATTGGGATAATTGTATTCGTTTTATTAAGGTACAGATTTCCCCAGTTTTATATGTTCTTCTGTGTGTGTGGTGTCTGTGTATATATATTAATAGTTCTCTATAATTTTACTACATGTGTAGGTTTGTGTACTCACCATAGGTCAGATACAGAACAGTTCCATCACCACAAGAATCCCTCATGTTGTTCTTTTATAACCACACATCCCTCCCCACTTCCCACTCCCTGTCTTTAAACTTTGGCAACCAATAAATCTGTTCTCCATTTCTAAAATTTTATTGTTAAAAATACATATTTATAAATGAAATCATAACAGCATATATATACCCTTTTAGAATTTTTTCTTCACTCACCATGATTTCTCAGAGATTCATCTAGGTTTTGTATATCAGTCCTTTTTTATTGCTGAATAGTGTTTCATGGTATCGACAACCATATATGGATATTTTTAATTACATTTTCCAGTTTACTGTTAATGTATAGAAGTTCAGCTGACATTGATAATAATATCATATCCCACCACCTTGTCAGGCTATCCTTTATTTCTAATTTATCCGTAGTCTTTTTTTCTATAAACCATATCATCTGTAAATAATATTCCTCCCCTTTTTAATTCTTATGCCTTTGGTACTGCTCTCTGTTATTCTCTTTCTCTCTTGGTTTTGGACAAACTGGGACATCCAGAGCTGTTGGATGAACTGGGACATCCAAAGTGGTGATAGTAGCCACATTTATCTTACTATTGACTTTAAAAGGAATGCTTCTAGTGTTTCTCCATTTAAGATGATGTATGTCTGTATAACATTGTTATGAAGTGTGTATTTTATAAAGCCAATCTTTATAACTAATTTTCATAATATAGTATATAGTTTCAGAAGTGTTGGTAGTATAGTAAATTTTGAATTGCCTAAAATATTAAGTAGGTATTCATATATATCATTTTATGATACTTTTTAAAATCTGTTTTTTTTAGTGTTGTTATAATTGCACAGAGTTCAAGTCGAAGTTAAATTGTTGTTTAGTCCCTAAGTTGTGTCCAATTCTTTGTGACCTCATGGACTGCAGCCTCCAGGCTTCCCTGTCCTTCACCATCTCCTAGAGTTTGCTCAAACTCATGTTAATTGAGTTAGTGATGCCATCCAAACATCTCATCCTCTGTCTCTCCCTTCTCCTCCTGCCTTCAGTCTTTCCCAGTATCAGGGTCTTTTCCAATGAGTCAGCTCTTCGCATCAGGTAGCCAAAGTATTGGAGCTTCAGCATCAGTCCTTCCAATGAATATTCAGGGTTGCTTTCAAAACAATGAATGTTAAGCATTTGAAAAATACCTTTAAACTACTTCAGCCGCTTAAAATACATATGCATATGTATATATTATTTATTCTGTGGTATGGATATACTGCGGTTTGTTGAATCATCCACCCATGAAGAATGTGTGTGTTTTTTCAGTTTTTGTTACAAATAAAGCTGCTGTGAACATTTGTGTACAGGTTTCTGTGTAAGCGTAAGTTTTCATTTCTCTGGAATAAATGCCCACAAGTACAGTTTCTGGATTTTATGGTAATTGCATATTTGTGTGCCTTTAAAAAAAAATTTGCAGTTCTTTATATATTCTTGACATTAATCCTTTTGTAACTTTTATGTATTGCAGAATCTGTTACCACTTTGTAAAGTTTCTTTTTATTGTGTTGATGAATGAAAGTCCTTAATTTTATTATCCTAAAAGTTAACTATCTTTCATAATCAATGTGTTTTTTTTAATTTTACTTAAGAAATCTTTTTCTACTCAGAGATCAAAAAGATATTCCCTTCAGTTTTTTTACTAATATTTTGATATTTTGTTTTTGAAATTTAATCTATCTGAGACTCATTTATTTTATACCACGGGACTTCACATGCATGGGAACGGTTTTGGCTTTTGTCTGTCCTACTAGATTCCAAGGCTTAAATTGTCCTAGTAATTAAGACAGTGTGGTACTGGTACAAGTACAGTTACACTGTACTGGGAATCTAGTAGGACAGATCTTTTCTTTCTGCTCTTCAAAAGCATCCTGGCTATTCTAGGCTTTTTATTTTTCCATATACATTTTAGTCATTTTTTAAAAAACCTTACAAAGAACCAAAATTTTTCATTTTACAAAGAAAAGTGAAACATTTTTCAAATGTTAAACATTTGAATAAGACCTTTTAAGCTACTTCAACCACTTAAAATATCTCTGTAATACATATTAAAAAGAGTTTAAAAGCTCTTGAAACTTGAGGTGTAGTTTCTATATAGCATTATTAAGTTAAATTATATTTGGTTTATGTCATTATTCACATTACAGAATAACAAAAAATGAGTTCACCATAAGATTCCTTTAATAAGATTCATTAATACATGTAAATTTGGTCAAATGATTTGATTTACTAAACGTAAAATTATAATACATATATAGATGTAATTTATATATAGTTCTTTGTACTTTTTTCCCCTCCTTCTCTCCCCCCTGCCCCCACTTTTTCTTTCTCTCTTTTAAGTCTTATCTTAGGATTTTAGTAATCATAGATTTGCTTTAAAAAATCTGTTTTATTGCTTCATCTGAATATTACTGTTCTTAGTGTGAAAATTATAGTTTTAGAACTGGAAGGATCTGTATCCCTTAGCTTAGATCTGTATTTTACAAGTGAAATAATTGAATTACTAAAAGGTGATGAACTTGCACAATGTAATGTTGCTCCAGTGAATAAGCTAGTATACTATATATGTATTTGCAATTCTCTCTGTACCATTAAATTGTGATATCACCTGAGGGGGAAAAAAGGATAGATTCATTTGATATCATCTTAATAAAAATTGTTAATTTTAATATATTATTATGCTTAAACTATTTTATTCTAACAGGCGGGGTCTTAGACCTATTCCAGAAGCAGAAATTGGATTAGCAGTTCTTTTTGTTACTACAGAGAATTACTGTGATCCACAGGGCCAGCCCGGTACAGGTAATTAAAATATTATTTTATTGATTCTTCAGCAACTTTATATGTAAATAGATGATAAGCTGTATGTACATTATACTTACCGGGGTGACCATTTTCACCATCTTTTAAAGGTCATATGTTTATCCATTCATTTATTCATTCAGTAAATATTTGTGGCTACTAAGTACTTGGCACTGTTGTAAGTACTGAAGGAACAGTGGTGAATAAAGTAAACAAGATACCTTTACTGTGGCAGCCCACTCCAGTACTCTTGCCTGGAGAATCCCATGGATGGAGGAGCCTGGTGGGCTACAGTCCATGGGGTCACAAAGAGTCGGACACGACTGAGCGACTTCCCCTTTCCCTTTATATCCTAGAAGTCAGGATTCAGACAGTTAACAAGCATCCATATCTCATAAGTTCTGTTAAGGCCAAGTACAAAGGGAAGGCTGAAACAAGGTGACCTGATAGAGACTGGGAGTAGGCTCTTTTAGATTGGGGGTCATGTATGGTCTCACTTAGTATGTCGTGTTTGAGCTCCTCATGTCCTGAAGTGATGGGGAAAGGCAGTGATGGAAGGATCTCGATAGCAGAATTCCAGGTAGAAAGAACAGATCACAATCACACCTGTGTGGAGAAGGGATTCCAAAGGCCCCAAATGGAAGTGGGGACATGGGTAGAAGCTCCTGTGGAGGTCCAGTTGAGAGGAGCCTGGTGCCCTGGACCAAGATGGGCAGCACAGCAGAGAGCAGAAAACAAACGGAGGCCAGGTTTTGGAGCTAGACCCAGCAGGTCTTGCCTGTGTAGGATTTAGAAACAATTTAGATCTAGTCTTTTGGCATGAATAACTGGTTGGATGATGGTGCCATTTATGGAGATGAAGAATGCATATTATGATCATCTCCACGTTGACTATTACAAAAGCCATTTTACGCAGAACAACTATTACCCTTTTTTAAAAAACACACTCCCCTACTTTCTTGATAAGCTGATGTTGCCATTGAGAAGGTGGTTCATTAATATTTTCCTTCTCACTTCTTTACCTTAGATATGCTTACATTTATTATTATTGTCCTTTCTAACTTTTCTTTGTCTAGCTATGAGTGCATCCATTCAGTATTTCTTTATACATTTATTTGCATCCTAGATTCTTTTTAATAGTTACTTATCAGCAGTTATTGGACTTGAACCAAAAGACAAGTTAGGACAGCACCACCTGATTATGCCCTCCAGGAGGTGTCATTTATATTGTAGCCCACTGAATGGCGCCTATAGAATGGGACAGTGTACCTTCTGATTGGTAATAGTAGCTGCTGTCGCTTGAATTTGCAAAGATTGCAGTGCTTTACATATGGCATTCCAATTTAATATGCAAAACAATCCTTTTAAGAGGGATGACATTTTTGCATTTTATAGGTGAGGAAACTGATGTACAGAGAGGTTAAGAAATTAGCCAGAGGTCACATAAGAAATAATTTAATTCAAACTGACTCTTTAAGTCAAAGCTGTTATGATAATATTCTATTGCTCTTGTGATTGATGGTGTGAGGGTTACTGGAAGCAGATATAAAAGGATAGACAGCTAGTCCTTAGATTTTATGATTTGGTGAGAATGTTTATTCACCTGAAATCTCTACCCTTTCCCATGAGTGCACTGGATATACTTCTGTCTGTAAACAGTTAACCTTCAAATACAGTTTTAAGAGCTTGTGAAATTTTCATTATAGTTGTGGTATGGTGACTGTTTCCTCAAAATTCATGACTGAGATTCTCGGAATTTATCCTTCGAGTCAGAAGTAAAGTATCTCTTCAGCCTCTTTTAGAAAACTACTTTGATGTAGATACCAAAAGTGAGCCATATTCTTGGAGAAACTGCCCATTGGAGAGCTCCCAACCCTTTAGAAATAGCATATACTGTAGATACTATTTTGTTGACAGTGGATTTCTGTTCTGTTATAGAAAAAACAACTCTATGTATAATTTCAGATTTTAACAACACAACAAAAATATGTAAAAACAAACAATCATTGAGTCTATGTGAGTGGCTCCCCTTTCCCAGTACCTGTTCGAGACAACTGTCCTTTGTTTTTCTTTCAGAAAACTAGTTCTCAGTTAGGTGATTCAGAAACTTTTTTTTAATGCAGATTCACATTCTGTATAATTCAGGATATTGTGGGATGCAGCCAAGGCATCAGATTTTTTTTGGTTTGTTTTGTTTGATTTTAACCTCCTGTTTATTATATAAATTCCAAGAAACTAAGGAAGGACTGAGCTAGAGAGGAGGTACTCAGACCATCAACTTCAGTCATTTTTTACTCACCCAAGACCTGAAATTCTCCCTCTGTAGCTTCTGCTCGCGGGGCTTGCTACCATCAAGATCCTGCCCTATTTGAACCCTCCGTATCTTTCTTTCCTGAGGGCTGTTACAATTGCCCCCAGTGCGAGTCCTGCCTCCATATTCATCTGTACAGTTAATTTTTCACTTTGCCACTAGAATCACTTTCCCATTTCCTAAAAACTTTTGCTTGTTCTTATTATCTGTCAAATAAATCCTTAAGCCTTTGTCTAGATTTTTGAGCTTTCAACAGTTTAGCTGTGGCCTATCTCTTCCCATCCTCATCTCTTTTGTTTAGTATACTTCCCTAGAGGTATATATGACATGTTTTTTAGAATTTCTTTGGGAATAATTCTAACTTATAAGTTTTTTAGCATTTCTTTTAGAATTTATTTGGGAATAATTCTAACTTATAAATAAAATAACTTATGTATAATATGCTATATTTGTATATGTGCCATACTCCTTGATCGTGTTCATCATGGTCCCTGTTCCTAGAATGCCAACACTGCTCTTCAAAATCTGACTCATTTCACGAATGCATGCCTCCTTCATGAAGTTTTTCTAAGTTTTTTTTCCTCTCTCACTACTCTTCTCCAGGTTAATTATTCTGTTTTCTTTATCCCAGTAACTTTTTTTTTCATTCCAGTTAGAGTTTCTTTCTACTTTGAAATATCACCAGTTGTTTCCATGCCTCTTTCAGCCACTAGATTGATTGTAAGCTTTTATTAATTTCAAATTCTCTGATATCACCAAGCATGATACTTGTTTGTAGTTGATATGAATATTTGCTTAATTGAACTAAGTTATTGGTACATAAGATTATCTTTGCTTGAATGGGCCAACAAAGTTTTATCATTTATCAAGATTTTTATTACATTTATGCTGTTAGAAAGGTATTTATGGCCAGAAGGTCCTTAGAGATCATTTAATCTTTCTGATAATAAAAGGTAAGAGACCTGAAGGCTAAGCAAAGTTAAGGTCCTGTAAATAAAATGGCCAAGAGTGTGTGTGCTCAGTTGCTAAGTCATGTCTGACTCTTTGCAACCCCATGAACTGTAGCCTGCCAGGCTGCTCTGTCCATGGATTTTCCAGGCAAGAATACTGCTGTGGGTTGCTTTTCCTCTTCCAGGGGATTTTCCCAACCCAGGGATCAAACTCATGTTTCCTGCATTGGCAAGCAGATTCTTTACTTCTGAGCCTCCTGGGAAAAGCTCCAAAATGGCCAAGACAGTTCTAAAATTTGGGTTTTCTGACTACTAGACCAGTACCTTTTCTATTGTGTTGTTTCATATGGAAACATGGTCATAACAAATTGGTAAAATCTGTGTTATAATGTCTTGCACATATTCATAGGTAGGTCTGTGTGCATTCCAAATCATAGCCATCTGACTTAAACAATTTTAGAACACAGCTAGTTTGGGGGGAACAGAGTAAATACATTTCCTCCCTTTTCTTCATCCTTTGTTTCCTCTTTTCCTTTCGTATTCATTCATTCATCTTTCAACAAGTATTTTTTGAACAGTTGTTACATGCCTTTAATTATTCTGAAAACTTGGAATAAAGAGGTGAACAGGGTAGAGCAAATCCCTCTCATTATGGTATTTTAGCAAGGAGAGCGTTGTCCTTAATCTTACTGTTAACGAACAGTTACTCTGGTTCATTAGGTTCAATTTATGTGTTTCTTTTGGGCTTGCCTCATAGCTCAGTTGGTAAAGAATCTGCCTGCGATGCTGGAGACCCAGGTTCGATTCCTGGGTTGGGAAGATCCCTTGGAGAAGGAAATGGCAACCCACTCCAGTATTCTTGCCTGGAGAATCCCATGGACAGAGGAGCCTGGCAGGCTACAGTCCACGGGGTCGCAAGATAGCGACACAATTTAGCGACTGAGCCACCACCACCAAGTGTTTCTTGTAGTGATTATATACCCGGTTTTAATGACTGTTTTTTGTAAACTGTTCAAGCTAAAATGAATTTTAGGGTATGTATGTGAAAAGAATGTGAGTGAGCTTTTAAGGTGTTCATATAATGTTAGTGATAGAAGTAACTTAAATACCTGAATTTGGAATTAGTAATAGACATTTATTAAATACATCCTATGTCAGGAGGATATAACAGTGATAATTTAGTTTTGATACTTAGTAAATGTCAACTTAAAATTTTTTTTGTTTTCTTAATTCCATTAACTTGTTTATATCCATTATATACCAAACATTGCTCAGAGATTGGAGATGTAGAAACGAGCAAGACTCAGTTCCTGTTCTCAAGGAGGTTCCAAGTCTAGTGAGAGCAAGTAACAAGTATGGTATAACGTGATGGTAATAATAACAGCAGGCACTTGCATGGAGGAGGAAATGGCACCCACTCCAGTGCTCTTGCCTGGAGGATCCCAGGGACGGGGGAGCCTGGTGGGCTGCCGTCTATGGGGTCACACAGAGTCGGACACGACTGAATTGGCTTAGCAGCAGCAGCACTTGCATAGTCCTTACTATGTTCCAAGTTTTATCTAAGTGCTATACATCTATCAGTTCATTTTGCCCTTAAAACGTGAGTAAAATATTGTAGTTACCCTCATTTCATAAATGAGGAAACTAAGGCACAGGGAGTTTAAGTAATACAGGTCACACAGCTAGCATTAAAAAGTTAAAAAGAGTGTGTTAACAGTTAATAGACTGATGTAAAGGGTGGTAGGGGAGCCAGAATAAAGGGCAGCTAATTCAGTGTGGGAGGTTTAAGAAAAGTATTCCAGAAGAATGGCACTTGAGTTAAATTTCTATCCTGGTATATAAAATGATGAAGTGATCATTATGGTTTCCTGGAGTAGCCAAAAAATGTCTGTCTAAAACTGTTTATGTCTTCAAATAGTATATTCCTTCTGAAAATTAAATTCATCTTGATTTTGATTTGTGTAGATATGGTAGATATACTTTTCATGGGGGGAGAAATTTTAATTTTTTGGTCTCCTGACTAAAGCATAATTTGAATTATAATTTAAGTTGAGTTTATTTTTATTTAAGTTGATAATCATTTAACAGGAAAGATTTGAGGTTAATTTTAACATGATTTGGTTCAGATAAGCTCATCACAAATGCCAATAGGCTGCTGCTTACAGGCTTTGAGTATCAGGAGAAAACTGGGTGCTGTAGTTAATTCCCTCAATGTGGCACACTCCTAGCAACGTTCCGTGACCAAATGTCCTTCTTGTGTCTAGCAATTGTGATTCTTTCTGTCACTTCTGTGATTTACAGGATTGAAGACAACAACTCCAGGTCCAAGCCTTTCCCAAGCCTTACCAGCCAATGAAAATTTAATGCCAAAAGCCTCAGTGAATACTACAACATATGTAGCTGACACAGAATCAGAACAAGCAGATACATGGTAAAGCTTCATTGATAATGAACTATTGTTATTATTCTATCAATAAATTAATAGTATATTCAAGAAGTAAAGTCAATGCCTTATCAAGTTGTTTCTTGGGAGATGAAGTATTTGGAGTGTGGGATGCCAGGGAAAATAATATTTGGGGACAGGGTTTAGCAAACCTTATAAAGTACTGGAAAATAATATTTTTGGCTCTATGGGGTATTGACCTCCGTCACAGCTACTCAGCTCTGCCACTGTAGAATTAAAGCAGCCATAGACACATGTAAATGAGTGAGTGTGGCTATACTCCAGTAAAACTTAATTTACAGAAATAAGTGGTCAGCCATGTTTGTCCTACAGGTTGTAGTTTGTCAACTCCTGAAATAGATACTTTTGTGTTTTTTTATTCCTTGAAAATGTACATAGAAGACTACAAAGAATTACAGTTTCATTTGTGACTAGTGTTTTATGGTTCTCTACCTAAAGAGGGTTTTTTAAAATTGTTTATTTTTTTGGAAAGCAGGGGTAGCTCATAAGTATCCTATGGCATTTTTTTGCTTAAGACACTATTTTAAATCCATAATGAATTATTTATATTGAAAGATACTTATGGTAGCACTGTATTATACCATAACTAAATTTTCACTGTACCTATGGTTTGTATTGAAACTGTGTTTAACTTTTAAAAGAGAAACGATTACTTTTTTAAAAGTCAGTTGGATGACAACTCTGGGTTTTTTGTAAAATATGAATGGCAAAAAAACACACATTAGAATAGCAAAGATAATATATATTTAACCATACATTGTAGAGCTGTGTGTTTATGTGTAGGTTTAAAATATTTTTCTGTTAATCTAGAGTTCTGTTCTAGAGACTGCCTTTTGGTTGGAATGTCACCATTTCAGTTCACTGAAAGTGATTGAAATACCACATTATATTTACTAATGGAATTACTGCTTGTTCTTTTTCTGAATTTCTAGTTTTTATCATTTTTTTTACATGCAAGTAATTTAAAAATTTTAAACAAACCAAGAAACACTTAGGAATATGATGGTTTAATTTATAATAAGATACAGGGTTATTATTTCATGTGTGTTTGGCAGTTTTTTTATAGAGCAAGCCTGACAGTATGTGCTGTAGGGGATGGAGGAAAAGGATATCATCTATCTTCAAGGAGCTTTGATGTCAAAGGAGCTGCTTTCTTGAACAATATATTATAAAATATATTCAATAAACAGTTACTTCAAGACAACTATATTCTAAACCTGTATTATATTAGTGCTACTTAAAGGACTTTGATTCTGGATAAAAATTGCTGTAAATTTGATTGTTTACCATACATTCTTTTCTTTTGCTGCAGTATGGATTTAAGTGAAAGACCAAAAGAAATAAAAATATTTGGAATGGAACCAAAATGTCGAATACTTTCACAAGAAACGTCCACTGTGAAGAAACCTCACAAAATAAGCTCTAATAATAATATAGTGTCAAATACTCTGGTTAAGATGAAAATCCCAAACTATCAGCTTTCACCGACTAAAGTCCCACATGTAAATAAAAGTAGAGGATGGCCTTCTCAGCATCAGCAAACCAACTCCATCAAAGACTATTTTCAGCCGCTTACCTCTCCCAAAAAAAGGTATAATTTTTAATAATTGTGCTTTGTGCCTCTAAAAATATTCATACTTGTTTTATGATTGTAGAATGGTACTAAGTTCATATTCTGTATAAGTATGCTTCTGTAGAAAGCTGTGGCCCTTTGAGCTTATTCCCTCTCAGAAATGTCCACATTGCCTTCTTACCTAAGTTCATTTCTGCTGCTGTTGTTCAGCTGCTCAGTGGTGTCCAACTCTTTGCAACCCCATGGACTGCAGCATGCCAGGCTTCCCTATCCTTCACCATCTCCTGGAGTTTGCTCAAACTCATGTCCATTGAGTCAGCGATGCCATCCAACCATCTCATCCTCTGTCATCCCCTTCTCCTCCTGCCTTCAGTCTTTCCCAGCATAATGGTCTTTACTAATGAGTTGGCTCTTTGCATCAGGTGGCCAAAGTATTAGAGCTTCAGCTTCAGCATCAGTCCTTCTAATGAATATTCAGGATTGATTTCCTTTACAACTGACAGGTTGATCTCCTTGCAGTCCAAGGGATTCTCAAGAGTCACTTAAGTTCATTGGATAGATTTTTCTCTCATTTTTTTCCTTCTGTTTCATTTGCTGAAAAGCTTTCCCATACCTGAGTTTTTTTTACCTACCTGTTTCCATTGGTTAGGTCTCATTTCCTCTAGGACCATGCTTTATCATTTATTCTTAATTGTTAGCACCTTTAGTATCTTCTAGGTCCTTTTCTTCTGTATTCTTCTGTATTCAAAACTAAAAAAGACTCTATCTCATTTTCAGTTTTTAAAACCTTCCCTTGACTTGATTTCTTCCTGAGCTACTGCTCTTTATCTTTTAAATTCACTGTTAAACTTATAAGAGGACATTATTATTCCCATTTCTGTATGAAATATTTCTTAACTAACAGTATCATCATGACCTGACATCCTTGAGAGTAATCACTGACACACTTCACACCTCTAGTGGCCTTTTGGTAACACTCAGCTCTTCAACCTTTGTTCTCCTTGTGATTTCTTCTTGTTTTTTTGTGGTAGTGTCCCAGTTTTCCTTTTTTCTTTTTTTTGCCTCTCTGACTTTGCTCCCATTGAGGGCTTCTTTTCTTCCTACTACATGTATTTCATTTCAGGTTATAAATGGTCAGTATATTTGGTGCTGACTTAGTAGTATATCACTCCTACTTTCCACAGAAATCTGCTTTTCCCCTAATCACCGGTGTAAAACTTTTCACCCCTGTCATTGCGCTGTATATGAAATTTTGTTAGCGTTTACTGCGTCAACATCTTTGACCCTTTCTGCTCTGCCTCCCCGAAACAGTAGTGCTGATTCTTATTTTAATTGTCTTATAAATATCTCTCTTTCCATCTGTTTGTGTTGCTATCTTTCTAATTCAAACTCTGATTATTTGAATTACTACAGAAACCTCTTGGTTGGTTTATCCAGACCTCGACATTAGTTTAGATTCATAAGGTGTCACTCTTAACTATTCCAGTTCAACATGCGTATTATAAACTGGAGAGCAGAGACCCAGTTTGTGTGTCCTCTGTGGGCCTCAGTATCATTTAAAAGAGCTAAGTATTCAGCACTTACTGAGTGAATGATACAGTATTATATAGAATATACATAGTCATATATTCACATATATAGTCTTAGACTATATTCTGGATTTAGCCACTTCAACTTGAATCTGGCTCTCATGAACTGAACAGGTTTTAGTCCCAAGGTAATTTTTCCTTGCTCACAAGTTCCCTACATTACAAAGTAAGCTGTTTTTTTTCTGACAAGTTTTTTGTATTTTATATTCTTCTACCTTTTCCTCACACTGATTCATCAACTATTGCAACTTTTAAAAAAGAAGATAAATATCTCTCTATTATTTAAGCTATGGGATTGATCAGTCCTATCAAAACAGTCAAGTGTATATGAATTATGTACTATTTTCAGATATCTACTTTTTTTATTTCTGGAGAGATTGTTAATCATTAAAACTAGGAATATTGTCAATTAAATGAAGAAGGGGGTGAATATTGCCAAACTAAAATATTACTTAGCTGTGTTCATTTTCTGTTTTTCTTTTCTTCTCTCCTTTTTTGAACCCAAGGGAAAGGGATGAAGAAAATCAAGAAATGTCTTTATCCAAATCAGCAAGAATGGAAATGTCTTGTTCTCTTTTAGAACAAACACAACCAACTACATCCTTGATAAGGAAAAATAAGGATGAGCACCTATCTCAGAATGTGCTTGTGGAAGAAAACCCAGATAATTCATATGCAGATACCAATGTAAAACCCACTGTGAAAAATTATGCCAATAAGTCTCTTTTTACAGAAAAACTAAAATCAAAAAAAAGAAAAGAAATTGATGATTTAGCCATAGAAGACGAAGTATTGGAACAGTTATTCAAGGATACAGAACTAGAGTTAGAAAGCGAAGTGAAAGTTCAAAAACAAGAGGAAGATATCAATGTTAGAAAAAGGCTACGATTGGATAAAGAAACAAATGTCACGTTTAATGATGAAACAATACCAGAAAGTAACAAAATATCTGTAAGTAACATTATTTATTGAGAAGTATTGCAAATAGGAACTTAGAATATTAAAAAGTACTTTAGATATTTGTATTGACAGTATGAGCAGTACTCCTGTTTATTTGGGGGAAAAAATTAGAATCTTTTACACCCCATATTAAGTATAAGAGTTTGTTGGTTGATAAAGCAAATGTTAAAAATACAATGGTTCTTTGACTATTTATAATAGATGACAACAACTAAAATTGTTATTCATGATTGTTTTAATAGATTTCCAGGCTGTACTGTTTTATTACATCAGACATTTGGCCATGATGTTAAGTATAGGAGGTGCTTTAATAGAGTAAACAGGCACTGAAAGATGAAGAAAGTTAGCAAAACAAAGTATCTACTTAAATAAATTTTTAAGATAGAGCATGTGTAACATCATTAGAGATTTTTAATTTTCACTTTTATCTTTAATGTTCTATCCTCTTTTC
This sequence comes from Bubalus bubalis, assembly GCF_019923935.1. Classification (NCBI taxonomy): domain Eukaryota; kingdom Metazoa; phylum Chordata; class Mammalia; order Artiodactyla; family Bovidae; genus Bubalus; species Bubalus bubalis. The sequence continues at coordinate 8,472,456 of NC_059171.1, read as the reverse complement.
ATGAATATTGATAATTTGTTTTACTAACTTTGTTCTAAGACAACAAAGATTATTTTTTAGATTATTTCATATTTTATGCATTATTAAGCAGCCTACTATTTGTAGGTTAGTTACCACATTAGGTGAGAGCACAGATGCAACAATGTGATAAGCGTTTGTTGAGAATCTGAAGATTCCCGGGTAGTGCAGTGGTAAAGAATCTGCCTGCCAAATGCAGGAGGTGCGGATTCAATCCCTGGGTCGGGAACATCCTCTAGAGTAGGAAATGACAACCTACTCCAGTATTTTTGCCTGGAAAGTCCCATGGACAGAGGAGCCTGGTGGGCTACAGTTCATGGGGTTATAGAGTCAGACACAATTGAGTGAGGATGAGAACTTAGTGTGTATCAAGCACTGTATAAATCTATAACTGTTATTGAAGAATCAGAACATACATCCTGTTTAGCCTATACCCTGGAGAAGGGAATGGCCACCCATTCCAGTATTCTGGCCTGGAGAATTCCGTGGACTGTATAGTACATGGGGTCACAAAGAGTTGGGCACAACTGAGCGACTTTCACTTCACTTAGCCTATACACTGGTATCTTCATATGAAGGAAAAAGTGCTCATTGTTCATTATTTCCTATGAGTGAATACTTAATGCCCTGTTTGGACCAGTGCATCAGAATCACCTGGTGAGCTTTTAAAAATAGGGATTCCCAGACCAAAGGCCCAGAGATCCTGATTCAGCATGTCCAGTTTTCTTTCCAGAAAAAATTCCTGCATTGTGTTAAGAATTCCTTTGCTGTCTTTAAAAATTCTAAGATCAGTGGCTTAAATAAGATAGGGTTTTTTTTTTTTTTTTCCTGTAGAAGATGTCCAGAGGTACGTAACCAAAGCTGCTTGGTAGTTGCTGGTATTAATTTCCTAGGTGTCTGTCTTTCTGCTCCATGAGATGGCACCTCTGGCTATCAGGTCATCTTGCCTGGGAGGAGGAAGAAGGTGGAAAGGAAACAGGGTAAAGGGCTTTCTGCTTGAGTCCATTCTAAGGAGCTTTCTCAGAAGCCCCACTTGACGACTTTGGTTGTTGGCCAGGATTTAGTTATGGTCTTTGCCAACCCCAGCCCTAACCCTCAATCTCCAAGAGGGTCTGGGAAATGCTTTAAACTTAGTACCTCACTTAGGACAACACTGTCCCTTAATTAATACAAAAGTTATATTAATAAGGGAGAAAGAGAATGGATACTGAGATATCTGTTAGCAAGATTGAGAACTTCCGAGACAGACAAGTCTATTATCAAAGTTTTAAGATTAGTTGTCACATTACAGAAAAGATTAATTGAACCAAGAGGTTTATATATCCTATAAGTCACTTCTGTAGCAATTTCCATTGTAGTGGAGAATTAGATAAGTTGATTTAATATGGCATTTGATGAAATCCAAGGGATGATGTCCTAAATTTAATAAATTTATATCCCTTTATAAAGATGTTTATTAGATATATTTATTCTACTTTCACTCTGAGTTTTCATTGTCACTTCAGCTCCAGACTATACAAGAATCTGTGTTCAGGCTTGTACTTAATACTATAGTCTTTAGAAAGTCAGGCTCTTTTACATTACTTTGGCCACGCCTTTGGGAATGCCTTTGCCTTGTGGGATCCTATCCTCCTATATTTATTTCTAATTTTTCCTGATTTTTTTTTCTAGTCTTCTTGTCCTTTTACATAGTTTATGTCTTTTTTAATGGCTTTTTTTTTTTCTTTTTCTTAAATTATTTTGCAGATGGGTCCACCACTTGGCAGTACCACAGCTCTAACAGAGTTGTAGTTTTAGTCACAGAATACTTTGGTCAATCCTGTCTGCAAATTAATTCCTATGACCTGCTTTGACCACACATTCTCCCAGGGCTAATGTCACCCAAGGAACTGGGCATTAGGGCCCAGAGTGGGAGAGACAAGAAGTGAGCACCATATACCCTCCAGTGGTATGAGAAACACTTTTAAAGTTTTTTTAACAGTTTTTTGTGGACCTGGAAAGACCTCTCATTTAATGCCAAGGTTTATATGCTGTATAATGATACCAGGGAATGTAATGACTTTATTTTGCTCTATGATTCTGCAGCATAATTTCCTTTGTCTTTTTTTTTTTTTAAAAAGAATTCATGACATTCTGAATAAAAACAAGGCACAACGTAAATACGTTGTAGCATACTTTTGGAAAGTGAGTAGCAACTTGATTGTGACATGCTTCTGGAAATACTAAAGTTAAATCACTATATTTATACTTTTTTAGTAAGAACCTTGTTAACAAAAGTATTTTTGCTTTCAATATAAGATAATTGTTTAAAACTTTTTTGAAAAAGGAAATCCAGATGAGAATACTGGAATGGGTGGCCATTTTTTTCTCCAGGGGATCTTCCCAACCCAGGAGTTGAACCTGCGGCTCCTGCCACGTCTCCTGCATTGCAGGCAGGTTCTTCACCACCGAGCCACCAGGGAAGCTCAAGACGGCAAAATTATGATACTTCTCTCTGGCATTGGCTTCCTTAGCTGTATATCAGAAGGACGTTTTCTAAAATACATTGATATTAGAACGATCATTTTTCTGCTTGGGAATTAAATATGGATTCTAGCATGTCTGTAAGATTTCCTATAAGCTAAAATAGAAAGCTATTGGCTGGATACCCCTGTTAGGAGTCTATCCTTATGTGAATGACAGCTGTGCCAGAGACTTGGCTTTCCTTTCAATCCCCATCTTCATAAAATGCCCACATGACTCCACATCCTTGTTAACCTTCCTCCTAACAGCACCCACTGTCTACAGAAGTCTCTTCTTCACCTCTTTTCTACGCTTCTATTTTGAATTAAGGTTTCCTCTTCTGTTAAATAACTATGTGCTTAGTCACTCAATCGTGTCTGACTCTTTGTGACACCATGGTCTGTAGCCCACAAGGCTCCTCTGTCCATGGGGATTCTCCAGGCAAGAATACTGGAGTAGATTGCCATGCCCTCCTCCTCCAGGGGACCTTCCCAACCCGGGGATCAAACCTAGGTCTCCCACATTGCAGGCAGATTCTTTACTGTTTGAGCCACCAGGGAAGCCTGTAGCATCCGTGAAAGCCCGGCAGTTACACCTGTCGTTTACTGGATACTGTCATATTGTCTACAGCAACGTACACTGAGGTAGTACTATACACACTGGACAAATTTGGAGACTGACGTAGGAGTTACGTAACTTGCCAAGCTGACTTATCTAGGTTTTGACAACTGGGACAGAAATCCTTGGTTCACCCTATTTTGGCTGTTCCCTTTGTCAGCTTTCTCAGAATGTCATTCATTCTAGACACTGGGCGTGCTAACATGAAAGGCAGTCTGAGAGGATAAGTTTGATAGAACTTTAGGAGGTAGAGTCTCTAGGACGTGGTGATTGACTTAATAAGAGAAATGAGGAGAGAGGAAAAAGTATTGGAAAATTCCCAAGCTTACAGTCCAAGGCTCTGGGTATGGTTTTATAGTGTGATTCTATGAGATAGGAAATAAAAACTTGCTCAAGGGGATGAGCAAGTTTGAGGGAGTTGGACAGAATGGGGAAAAAAGGTAGGGGGTTAAAATGTGATTGTGACAACAATTTATAGTGGGTGATGTATGTGAAAATACTCAATAAAGGGTATGCGGTAGCCTTGGCATAGACATTTTTAATCTTTCTACTGATAAATAACACTAATTTCTTTAGTCTCTAAGCAAGCTCAGAGTACATTTTGCTTTTTCTTTCCAACTTATTATTAACATTTTTCTGCATTTTTATTACTGAATCATTGAAAATTTGATGTAAAATGATATGCCCCCCTGTTGTATCCAAAGGGATTGTAGTTTTTATTGAAAGTATTAGAAAGCTATCTGTGTAATGTACTTTTATCTAGTACGTGAGCTGGATATATGAATATGAAGGATAGTATGATTTTATGCAAGGCAGTCTCCATTTTTTTTATGGATAAATACCTTGGACAATTAAAATAACTCTTCCTGGATTAAGGATATTTAACATTCAATTATAAATAAATTTAGATAGATGTCCTTAAAAATTTGTTTTTATTTTTGACTATAAAAGTAATACACAATCATGTAGATATATGAAAAATAAAAATATAACAATTTGTTGATAATCCTATCTTCTGTAGATAGCCAGTTAATATTTTGGCATTTTCTTTTTTAAATCTTATTTTTCAAATTGGACTCAAATGTTAATGCAATTTTATAGCCATTGTAATTCCTTTATATTATGATCATTTCTCATATTATACTCTTTATATAACTTGTATGAACTTAGATTGCTTCCAGTTCTTTACTTTTATAACTCATCCTACAGTCTTTTTCTAAATATATTTCTATTCTCATCTCATAGTTTCTCTAGGAAAGATACTTGAAAGTCATAGATCAAGAACATGAATAATCTCTAAGGTTTTCAGAAAGGTTCCATCTTGTAACTCTTATGAACAGTATTTTTTATTTCTTTAGCAAGAAAATGAAATTGAGAAGAAGTGTGAGCTCAAGAAAGAATCACTCTGGTCAACTAAAGAACTATCTGTGAGGAATTTTTTAATTTTATAAAGATTTGACTTATATTGACTGTCATTTCATGGATTTTTTTACGAGTCTTCATTCTTAGGATTAAAACTGATTCTGTTTCTATAATTTTGGTCTATTTCATAATTATACTTCCTCTGCAAATGGACAGATCATATTATAAACATGGTATAGCAAAAAGAATGTGGAGAAAGCCTGAGTGTAATTCTCTGCCCTCTACTCCATAGATATGAGACTTTTAATAGGTCATTTTCACATTTACGAACTTCAAGTCCTTTGTTTATAAAAACACTTGATATTTCTACAATAGCGTTGTTGTTTATATAAAATAGAGTAATGGATATGAAATATTTGTAAACTCTAGAACAAACTACAAAAATATTAGGCTATTTTTATTTTATTAGAGTTACTGATTACATTCTGTCACTGTCACATGAACCTTTTCTTTTGATTTTTCTGTTTTTTCATCTCTCCCTTACTGTCTTTATCTTAGTCCTGTTAGCAGCTTGCAAATGGATATATAGTAAAGCAGTTTAAAAAACAAAGATGGTGCAGCTGTAAGAATGTGGATATGTAGGTACTTAGTTAATAGTAAATGACATAAAGAATCTGTTTCAGCAACAGAAAGGAACCTTCACACTGATTAAATAACTGTTAATCTGGAATTTTAAAAGTGGCTTTCAGTTAGTGAGGTGGTGTGCCCAGAATTAGTGGTTGAGTTTTTTGAGGTGTCCAAACTAATAAAAAACATACATTATTGAAAATCAAGAAAACTTAAGTATAGTATAGATAACTTGTAGAATGGATTATATAATAATTTCAGTGTATGGTTTTAATGAAAAGAAGCAAACTGTTTCTTGCCAAGAAAATATATACAAGAAGATAAATTGTTTATTGGGATGATTTTTATTAGAAGATGCTATTAAATTTCAAATAATTTATGGCTTTTTAGTCTTTTGTTATACATGAGTATGTTATAAATGTTTCTGAGGTTAGAGTCAGAAATACTACTTGAGTAATTTTCTGGATTTGAAATAGATAAGATTTGATTTCAAGTACAAAGTTCAGATGTCAGAAATAAACCTTTTTTTTATTTTACTGTTTTTTCAGATATTTGAACTTTTTTATAGAGGTTCTTTAAGTGACAAGTAATTTTCCTTTTCCTTCTTATTTTATCCATCTTAACACTGTTTAAGAACAATGGTGAACTTCAGGATGGTGATGAGATGCTTCCGAAGAAAGTGTTACTGACTGAATTTCGATCACTGGTGGTTTGTAACTCCACTTCCAGAAATGCATCCGATGTGAATAATGATTATGGTGAACTAAAGAATTTCAAGAAATTCAAAAAGGTATGTATTCCTTTAAAATGCAACAAGAATGCAGTGTTTGAAATGTTTTTAGAAATATACTAAATAGTAATAAAAGCGGTTTATGTTGAAAACTGATGCTATTTCTTCTGCTTAAAACAGTTAAAAGTTACTCTAGTAAGTACGTACCCTGACACTTAATATATAAAACTTTATTAAGGTTGAATTCTTTAAAGGATGCTATTTACCCATTTTTTTTCTACCTTACACAGCAGGCTTTTGGCTAGGGTCCTGCTAGTTCTTTTTCTTTCTTGTTTTGGTCTTCTTTTGGTTGCTCAATGCAGCTTACAGGATCTTAGTATCCAACTAGAATCAAACCTGTGTCCTCAGCAATGAAAGCATGGAGTGCTGAAAAAATATTTCTCATCCTATCTGTATTCTTTTTGTTTCTATTCTAGGGTGTTTGTTTCTTGCTCCATACTACTATTGACCTGCTAGGTTTTGCTTGTGCATTTGATCAGAATATAGTAATTTTTTCAAGAGTGATTTCTGTGAAAGATTGCTTTTCTCTAGAACATGATCTATATGATTTTTGCTGTGACTACAGGGTGTTGTAGCTTTTTCCTCTGGAATGTGAGCTACTATTAACATTAGTTTTCTGCCTATGACTTTAGAGCCATTTAGAGTATTAAAATATTATTAAAATGTTCTGAACGCCATTTAACAGGAAGAATCTCTTCTTAGAGTGGACAATGGGAAATACCTCCCGCTTATTTTCCACCCCCATGAGTAGCACAGGGGCATTCGCATTCAATATCATATTACACAATCTCATTAAATTAAAATGCAAATACATACTAAATTTTTAAAGTAATGACGTTAACCACATAAAAAGTAATATAATATTCACTGCTGGCACAGGAGTGGTGAAGTATAAAGTAGTACAAACTTCTGGAAAATAGTTTGGAAAAATTTTAAACCCTTAAAAATACTAATATCCTTGGCCAAGGAAATTTTTTGAGACTAAAAGAAATTAAATTTTTATACTAAAAGAAGTTTAACAGGATTGCCTCTAATGAAAGGATTTGTCTGAATTTTTGTGTATATACTCAAATCAATAAAATGACTCAGTTTCCTCCCTCTTTCACTCATTTTCATTTATGGGATATAAATATGTTTAGTACTTATATGTTATTTACAGTCTTTGTGTTTCTAAGTTTGTTTGTTTTTTTTTAAATATGATTGTATTAATTTTTTAGTGCCTTTAACAAGGTTTACTGTTTTACAGGTCACATTTCCTGGAGCAGGAAAACTTCCACACATCATTGGAGGATCAGATCTAATAGCTCATCATGCTCGAAAGAATACAGAATTAGAAGAGTGGTTGAGGCAGGAAATGGAGGTTAGTAGGAACCCAGACCCAGTAACTTGTTTGATTGTTTGATCCCTGGTGATTTCCTTAGAGCAAATTCTTCTTAAAAACCAAACTTAAGATAGTGACCTAAGGTTATTCATTCAGAAAAATTCCTGAGTTACAGAGCATTAAGATTAATTTGCACCTTTCCATAACACTTCTTTAAGGGACTTCTAAATTTACTGATCATATGTGCAACTAATTTGCTACCTACACCTCAGGAACCCAAACCTCAGTTATAAAATTGCTCTTTTGGGAAAATATGAACAGCTATACAGCTCTCCATGTTAGGATGTGGTTTCCAAAAACTCACTGTTGTACAGATAATCAGCTGCCTGTGTTTATAAACTCTAATGAGAACTCAGAGGAGAGAATACAAAAATATGCTTCCTTTACTTTCTGGGTGTTGTGAGTCCCTAGTGTATATTCTATAACAGGACTGTCCACCTGATCCATAAATCTTTCAACCCCTTTTTTTAAACTGAAGAATTGAACAGAAATTCATTAAACCGAGAAACCTTTTAGTATAGAAGTACTACATGGCAGTTAAGAATTCAGAAACCCGTGACCACTGAGTTGAGAGAGAATCAGAGCCCACATCCAAAGTCAGAAAGTCGTCTTCTCGGCTCTTTGTATGGCCTGATTATCCACCGTTCCTGGAAACTAAAGGTGGGCTCCACTGGTGGTCTCAGCAGGCTGTTTGGTAACTGGGCAGCAGGGGCAGTGTCACTTTCTTGAGCTCTGATGTGACGTAAGTCCCTGTTTCTCCTCAGTGTATCTTACCTCCTTTCTAGATATTTCACTGCTTTGTTTCTTTGGATTTTACTTTTGATAATTTCTTCAGATTGTCTTCCAGTTTAGTACTTCTCTCATCAGATCTGTCTGGTTGGTATTTCGTTCATCCATTGAGTTTTCATTCAACATACTGTGTGGTTTCATTTCTGAAAGCGCATTTCATTTATATCTAAATCTTGTTCCCTGCTGATATTTTAAAGCTTCTGTTTTATATTCAGTACCTAAAGTGTTGATATGTTTAATCTAGTTCTCTCTCAGGGTGCCTTGTTTCCAAATACGTATTTTGTCATCTTTGAATGTGAACTGCTCATTTTCTTTGGGAACTTGATCTGTTGGGAATCCTTAAGTCTAATTTCAGGTTTATTTCCTCCAGAAATATGAGACTCCTTTAATCTCTTCTTGTAATGTTTTTGGGCCATTCAGCTAGTTAGTACATATTTGGACCCAAAGCTTGAGTGAAGGCTAACCTGTCATTATAAACTTAGTGAGATTTTCAAAAATTTCTTTCTTTCAGTTTGTATCAGGGTCAAGACAAGCAAGTTTATTTGTGGAGTTTTTTTTGTGTGTTGTAGAGTCTGTTCCCGTTTTACCCTTTAATGGTGGAGTCCTTTATTCCTTGTCTTGGGTTTTATTTCATAATGCTCATTTCCCACACAGATATCAAAGGAGAGCCTGGGTTTTTGTGGTTTGCATATCCCCACAGGGCAGGACAAAAGCTGGCTTTGGTATTTGACAACATCTCAGGACTTATATTTTGCTTTATTGTGGGTTAAATGTAGTATTCAGAAATTTGTCTTTAAACGTGCTTTTTTAAAATCAAAAAATTGTTAGGTCACTCAAAAAATAGGGTTGTCAGGATTATTTACTGTCAGAAAATGGAAGAATGGATATACCATCCTTTAGTTCTTTCTTTTTTGAAAGAATAATTTGCTTTCTTATTTTATAGATGTATATTCCAAAAAATTATAATAGTAAACAAAAGAATGAAGAACTTAAATCCCAATTATCCATTTAAATGTCAAATGCATAATGTTCTAGACATCTCTTTATTGAGGAGGGGAAGAGGGAGACAGATTGATCGAAAGAAAAGTTAAAGCACTGCTGAACTTGTGTGACTGTTTCTTCTTTCTATGTATTTCCTGAGACCCCTAAAGAAAAACCCTGTCAGGTTAGAATCAGTTTTTGCTTCAAAGTGCATATTGCTTTTAGATAATTGTTTGTTGACTCCTTGCTGTGAAGAGTGTGGAAATTATTTGTACTTCCGCACCCCCACCTCATGCCAGGGCCCTTTCCCCCTTTTTAGGTGACTTGCATGTCTACCGTATTCCTTCTCAGGTCTGAAAGTCAGTAACAATCAGAATATATCTCAGTATTGATCATTCTTCCTTCTTGTTTCCTGTGATACAGTATGCGATTTTGATTTGTAGATGCAGTTCTTTTTTATTTCAAGGAACTTTTCTATTACCTCCTTAAAGACATTTTTATATTTGCTGGGATCACTACATTTAAGACATTACTCTCCTTTATTAAATTCATTGTGGTTTTCTTTAAGCTCTTTAACTATATCAGAAATTCAAATTTCAATTGTATCTGTTCTATTCCTCACCAGCTATTTTATGTGATCTTGACTTCATTATACCTAATTAGTATCTCAGGTTATTTGCCTGATCTGTCAGGGATACCTGGAGCCTGTGTCTTTGGTCAGTGTCAGTCCCACTTACTCACCTCTCCGTGCCATTAGTCCCCTCCCAGCAGTCCACCAAGAGTTGTTTTCTCTTTCCTGCTCAGACTGCTCTTTCCCAAATTGGTAGTATTAGTAAGAATTCTCAGGTTTGGACAGTTCTATAGCACCTTTTAATGAGTTGGAGTGTTAGGAATCAGTTGCATTCATCTTTGGGTTCTTTGCACGGCTATGTTTGTGAAGTCTACATCTTGATTAGTTTATAACTGCTGTGTGTTATTTGTTCTTGGATGGGGTGAAGCTGAGAGAATGTGTTTATTAGCCTTTTGTATGTCTTCTTTGGAGAAATAGCTGTTTAGGTCTTTTGCCCACTTTTTGATTAGGTTGTTTGTTTTTCTGGTATTGAACTGTATGAGCTGCTTGTACATTTTGGAGATTAATTCTTTGTCAGTTGTTTCATTTGCTACTATTTTATCCTTTTCTGAGAGCTGTCTTTTCACTTTGCTTATAGTTTTCTTCATTGTGCAAAAGCTTTTAAGTAGGTCCCGTTTGCTTATTTTTGTTTTTATTTCCATTAATCTAGGAGGTGGGTCATAGAGGATGTTGCTGTGATTTATGTCCAAGAGTATTCTGCATAGTTTCTGGTCTTACATTTAGGTCTTTAATCCATTTTGAGTTTATTTTTGTGTATGCTGTTAGAAAGTGTTCTAGTTCCATTGTTTTACGTAGTTCACCAGTTTTCCCATCACCACTTGTTGAAGAGACTGTCTTTTCTCTATTGTTTATTTTTGCCTCCTTTGTCAAAGATAAAGTGTCCATAGGTTTGTGGATTTATCTCTGGACTTTCTGTTTTGTTCCAGTGATCTATATTTCTGTCTTTGTACTAATACTATACTGTCTTGATGACTGTGGCTTTGTAGTATAGTCTGAAGTCAAGACAGTTGATTCCTCTAGTTCTGTTCTTCTTTCTCAAGATTGCTTTGGCTATCCAGAGTCTTTTGTGTTTCCATACAAATTGTGAAATTATTTGTTCTAATTCTGTGAAAACTACTGTTGGTCATTTGATAGGGACTGCATTGCATGGGTAATTGCTTTGGGTAATACTCATTTTGGTATTTAGGTATACTCATTTTCACAATATAGATTTTTACAATCCAAGAGCATGGTATATTTCTCCATCTATTTGTGTCTTCCATTTGTGTTCTGCTCTACTTATTAGACAATGTAAAAAGATGTAATTTCATTTTGACATTTCATTTTATGAATAGGAAATCATCCTGGTAAGTTTGAATCCCTGCAAGTATAAGCTTGTGCTCTTATTCAAGTAGACCTGGTCAATCTCAGTTCTTCCATATGACAGTTTTCTGATTTTTCTTAACCTAAGTCTCTGTTCCTTATTGGTTAAAATTGGGGTAATAGTGTAAAATAGTAATGAAGTTATATGAAGATTAAGTGAGTTTTTCTTAGAAACTGTTTTAAGATAGTATCTAGAAATACATAAATGTAAATTATTTATAGTAAACAAACAGTATCTGCATTCAGTGAACTTACACTTCTTTAGTGGAGACGTGATACAAATAATTGTAACAGAAAGTAGAAATTGATAAGAATCTAGGAGCACATAGCTAAAGTTTTGTGGGCGTTCTTCATATCAGACTTGTTTTTGTTTTTAAGTTATTTATTTTGTATTGGGGTATAGCTGGTTAACAATGTTGTGATAGTTTCGGGTGAACTGTGAAGGGGCTCAGGCACGAGTCCCTTCACATGCGTGTATCCGTCCCTTCCCATCCAGGCTGCCACAGCACACTGAGCAGTGGTCCCTGTTGGTTATGCATTTCAATCATGGCAGTGTCAGACTTATTTTTAAATGAAGAGACTCAGAAAGCCATTGTTAAAGAGGTGAAGAACATGTTCCTTGACACATAGGAGGCAGTAAATAATTATTGAGCAAATGCACCTTGAAAGATGGTCAGCTTTGGAAAGAGGAGGAAAAGGAAGTAATTTCTAGATAGAGGAAGAAACATGAACAAAAGCAGAGAGAGGCCAGTATGTTTGTTGGGAGGTGTGTGTGGTGTTTTGTCTCTGTGTGATTCAGTTTATCTGGCTTTAATAGGGTTCAGGAAGAAGAGGGTGAGAAGTGATTGAGAAAGTAGAATGGAGCCAGGTCATGAAGACCCTTTCCCATTTAGGGGTTGTCAGACTCAAGAATGTGTGTTTTCTTTGGTAGGTTGGGGAAGTCATTGAGGGTTTTAAATGGCACACGATAAGATCACAGCTGGACTTGAGGAAGGGTGCACACAGCTCAGGGTATTTCCGGTCCTAAGTCTCAAAGGTGCTTTAGGAGTTTGGTGAGTTTGTGTGTAAAATTATTTTGTGGATGAGGTAATTTAGTAGCAGTTTCTGAGGCCTGATTTGGGACTGTGAGGAGAGCCACTTTAACTGGAGAGCTGCTCTGGTTGAAGGCGCAGGCTTCTGTCAGTGGTATGATCTCAAAACATTGACATTTCATTTAGTAAAAGGGTTTTGCTGGAAAAAAATGTTTAAAAACTTAACAAACTAGCAGTATATGTGTTGGTTACCTTTGAGAGGAGATTGGCTGGAGAAATTTGATTAGGGGACTTCTGCAATAATCTTGGCATGAAGGGAAAATGGAACGGATCTGTTGAATGGGCGAGAAGTGGCGACCTCCAGGATGTGGTCAGCTGCTGCAGCTGGCGCAGCAGGTAGGGGTCGAAAGTGGTCGACGCACAGTTGGGGAAAAAGAAACTAGAGACAGAATGAAAGTTTTAAAGATGGGACCAGGGGACTCAAGACCTCTTGGATCCAGAGTCGTGTTCCTTGGAGCTCCATCATGTTTATTTCGTGTCTTGGCAACAAAAAGAATCTGTTGTGCAGCATGAAGTCAACCTCCTGTGTCCCTGGTCATGTCTCCCATTTTATTAATTACTTTAAACTACCTTTATTATTTTTTTGTACAAGGGCTGTCACCTAACTGGAGGTCACAGACCCGCATATGCTTTGGGAAAACATCTTGGTGTGTGCACAAGCAGCGTTCTGAACTTGGGCTGACTTGGCATTCCAAGGTCCACGCTGTTTTTCTTTAGTTTAGCAGGGTAGGACGACCCCAACGAATCAACCCAGTGTACTTTTATTTGGGTCATGCTGTATTGCTATATTTTGCTTTTATTCTTTTCCTATGGTGATTTTCTCATGGCTTAGCCAGAGCAACAGGCGGCTATTAACCTCTGCAGTCAACCAGCATGGCAGTTTCATTAACAGTATATTCGTCATTGAGCAAATCTTTGAAATTATGTTAATTTTGACAGGTTCAAAATCAGCACGCAAAAGAAGACTCTCTTGCTGATGACCTCTTTAGGTAAAGTTTAATTTCAGTTTTCTTGTGAATTTTTGTATATAACACTCAGTTCTGTTGATAGAGTTTAAATGTTTCAACCCCTTTCCTTAAAATTAGATGCTTGGTACCTTCACCTAAATAATATTTTGTCTTGTTTTTAATTTTTTTTTAACTACTTGAACACCTTTACTACTGGATAAAGGCTTGGGCTTAATTCACTTGTACTGTGTCACAAGATGTTTAAAATATATATGGGCATTTGGGCTTCCCTGGTGGCTCAGTGGCAGACAATCCACCTGCTGGTGTAGGAGATGCAATTTGATCCCTGGGTCTAGAAGATCCCCTGGAAAAGGAAATGGCAACCCACTCCAGTATTCTTGCTGGGAAATGCCGTGGACAGTGGAGCCTGGTGGGCTGCAGACCACGGGGTTGCAAGAGTCAGACACGACTTAGCAACCAAACCACCACCACCGTGGGGCATTTAGACAATGAAGGCTCCTGAGCTGGGTGAATTTGAGTGATACATGTGAGATTTTCAGCCCTGAGTAGAAAGAATTATGAATGAATAGAGTTTGAAATAAGATAAGTAAAATACCAGACATGAAAATAAGAAGCTGGATTAGAGTTTCAAAGCAGGTTGTTGTGAGAGGATTAGAGGACTTATAATGGGTAATAATAATTTAATTCAGATTTAACATTTTCAGCATTCTTGCAGGCCCAACAAGCTTCATAATAATTAGCTCTCAAATATGCATAAAATACAATATTGTAGGTAGATACTGGCTAGGGTGGAATAACATTTCCCCAAGAAATACTGTAATTTTGAGTCTTGTTTTATAGCCAATTTGATTTTTAATTTCATTATTGAAAGTATGAATCATTGATGAAAATGTTGACAAATAGTGCTGATTTTTCATAAGTATAGTCAGATCCCCACCTACATTTGTTCAGTTGCTATAGGAGAAGACTTTTATAATTATATTTTAGGTTCATTATGCTCTTTTGGGCAAATGGTAGAATTTAATGTGGGAGTGGAGAGATCTGTTTGCAGCTAGTCTGGAGGAAGTATAAAAATGTATTAATTTTTAAACTGTTGTTTTCATTAATTACTTTAAGGCTTTTACAGGATTTTTTATGATGTTTTACTTTTACCAAAAAGTCATCAAAGCAACATCAAAAGGATAAATGACAGTAAAAAATGTCTTTGCTTAATATTTGATCCTAGGGATAAAACTGGCATTCTCATTCTGTTTGCCAAAGCGTGTCTATATTTTGAAAGCCCTTTAACTTGTGAAAGGAACACTATCATTTATCTAGATATCATTTGACTCAGTTTCTTTCTTTACAGATACAATCCTAATGTTAAAAGGAGAAGATAACAAGGTTTTATGAAGAAGCCCCAGAAACATTTCCTGTTTAGTATTTACTTCAAGTTTCCTCTGCAGTACATTCATATCATATATAGAAGGTTTAAGTTTGTGGCCTAAATTTGTTAAATAAAATGCACAAAACTCAGTTTCTTTTGTTTGGGACAATTAGTATTGTTTGTTCTGTTTTAGTCTCTGTCATCTCATCTTTTATATTTTTTTTTTTCATTTTTAAATATGATTTTAACTTATTGAATAGTTAATATAGTCATAGTTCAAAATTCTTAAAGTATAAAAAGGTAAAACCTTAAAAAGTTTCCCTTCTACCACTGTCCTGGCTGTCTGTTTCCTTGCCTCTGAAAAAAATCCATGATACTCATTTCTTTACAGAGATTTTTAGTGCCTATTCAAATTTCTATGCATATCATTTTCCAGTAATTTCCTAAAGAAATGATACAATGTTATATACCTAACTCTTTTTTATTGACTGGATTGGAAGGTTATAGTAATATCAAAGCATAATATTTTTCCTTTTTATCATTTTTTTCTTTTCCATTATCCTGTAGTCTTTCCTAACTGTAGTAACCCAAGTGAAATGGATTCTAGTATTGAAGATGCCACCCACATATTATTCTAATATTGGAAATGACAGTGGAGGATGTCATCAAGCCTGGGGATATATCTCCCTAAAATGAGATAAGACCTGTTTGGTGGTCTTACTAAACTGGGTATTGAGTAACACTCTAAAAAGTTGAGCTTTTTAGAATCCTAGCTTTTTTAATCTAAAAAGTAGAAATGGTAAGGTTGTCTTCTTTCTACCTAAAAGGGAGATGGTAAGGAAAAACTTTGTTTTTCCAAATTTTTTCATATAGATAGCTTTCACTGTACATTTTAATTAGGGTAAAGTCTTTTTGTCTACTCTAAAGACTGATATATTTTGTCCTAGCAGATAGAGCGTGCTTTTTATACTGACTCAAAACTTCCTAGTTTCACATAGATTCTGCCACCCTAACAAACAGGCTTTGAGAGATAGCCTAGCATGAAAAGTTATATCATAAATTAATTTGTATTGTTGTTAAGTCTTCATGGAACATCTAGTGTTCCACTATATTCAGGCAAGGGAAGTCACCATATTTAAATACCTGACTAAGGCCCTTTGCACTCTTGACCAGCCTTCAGAACATGTTATTTCCTTTCAGGAGATAGTTTGTAAATGTCCTAGATTTTTCTTATTTATTTTTGTTTCATTATCCCTTCAAATTCTTTGTTAAAGAAACATTATTAAATGTGTATTCATAATGCTCTCCACAACACTGAAAGAATTCGAAGATAAATGAGTAACAGTCTCTCTACACTCCTAACAGTCTCTGGTCCCTTTAAGAGTAGTCTAAAAGCTCAAAACACTCCAGAACTGGTGGTCCAAGTGTTTTAAATGTATATGCAGAGTACATCATGAGAAATGCTGGGCTGGAAGAAGCACAAGCTGGAATCAAGATTGACGGGAAAAATATCAATAACCTCAGATATGCAGATGACACCACCCTTAGGCAGAAAGTGAAGAGGAACTAAAAAGCCTCTTGATGAAAGTGAAAGAGGAGAGTGAAAAAGTTGGCTTAAAGCTCAACATTCAGAAAACAAAGATCATGGCATCTGGTCCCATCACTTCATGGGAAATAGATAGGGAAACAGTGAAAACAGTGTCAGACTTTATTTTGGGGGGCTCCAAAATCACTGCAGATGGTGTTGCAGCCATAAAATTAAAAGACGCTTACTCCTTGGAAGGAAAGTTATGACCAACCTAGATAGCATATTCAAAAGCAGAGACATTACTTTGCCAACAAAGGTCCGTCTAGTCAAGGCTATGGTTTTTCCAGTAGTCACGTATGGATATGAAAGTTGGACTGTGAAGAAAGCTGAGCACTGAAGAATTGATGCTTTTGAAGTGTGGTGTTGGAGAAGACTCTTGGGAGTCCCTTGGAGTGCAAGGAGATCCAACCAGTCCATTCTAAAGGAGATCAGCCCTGGGTGTTCTTTGGAAGGAATGATGCTAAAGCTGAAACTCCGGTACTTTGTCCACCTCATGGGAAGAGTTGACTCAATGGAAAAGACTCTGATGCTGGGAGGGATTGGGGGCAGGAGGAAAAGGGGACGACAGAGGATGAGATGGCTAGATGGCATCACCAACTCAGTGGACGTGAGTCTGAGTGAACGTGCTGCAGTTCATGGGGTTGCAAAGAATCGGACACGACTGAACGACTGAACTGAACTGAACTGCTCTTAGGCTGTTATCAATTGTGAATTCACAAATATGATGCTATGGAGTCACTTTTCTTACCTTTATAAGAGGTTGATGTGGGGTAAACAGACTTACTAGAAGTTATTTTATTGTTCTAAACCATGGAATCACTTCATGGCAAATAGATGGGGAAACTGGAGACAGACTTTATTTTTCAGGGCTCCGAAATCACCACAGATGGTGACTGCAGCCATGAAATTAAAACACACTTACTCCTTGGAAGAAAAGTTATGAACAACCTAGACAGCATATTAAAAAGCAGAGGCATTACTTTGCCAACAAAGTTCTGTCTAGTCAAGGCTATGGTTTTTCCAGTGGTCATGTATTGATGTGAGAGTTGGACTATAAAGAAAGCTGAGTGCTGAAGAATTGATGCTTTTGAACTGTGGTGTTGGAGAAGACTCTTGTGAGTCCCTTGGACTGCAAGGAGATCCAACCAGTCCATCCTAAAGGAGATCAGTCCTGCATATTCATTGGAAGGACTGATGCTGAAGCTGAAACTCCAATACTTTAGTCACCTGATGCAAAGAACTGACTCATTTGAAAAGACCCTGATGCTGGGAAAGAGTGAAGGCGGGAGGAGAAGGGGATGACAGAGGATGAGATGGTTGGATGGCATCACCGACTCAATGGACATGGGTTTGGGTAAACTCTGGGAGTTGGTGATGGACAGGGAGGCCGGCGTGCTGCAGTTCATGGGGGTGGCAAAGAGTCGGACACAACTGAGCAACTGAACTGAACTGAAAGATGCCATCAAAAAACCACAAACTATTAGAACTAGTAAATTAATTCAGTAACACTGCAGCATACAAAATTAATATATAGGAATCTGTTGCATAGATTTCTACATCTGATAACAAACTCTTTTAGAAAGATTTTTTTTTAAAAATTCCATTTACTCTTGCATCAAAAACAATAAAATACCTAGGAATGAATCTAACCAAGGGTATAAAAGATCTGTACTTAGAAAAGTATAAGATAATGATGAAAGAAATTGAAGATGATATAAGCAAATGGAATGGTATACCATGCGCATGGATTGGAAGAGTTAATGTCAAAATAACCGTACCACCCAGAGCAATCTACAGATTCAGTGCAATCCCCATCAAATACCAATGGCATTTTGTCTAATTTTCACAGAATTAGACAATTTTAAAATCTGTACGGTAACACAAAAGGCCTCAAATAGCCAAAAGAATTTTGGAAAGAACAAGGCTGGAGAAGGCATGCTCTCTGATTTCAAACCATACTACAAAGCTACAGTGATAAAAAGTTCTATGGTACTAGGACAAAATAAGGGAGCCCAGAAATGACCTCATATTTCTATGGTCAATTAATCTACAACAAAGGAAGCAAGAATACACAATGGGGAAAAGACAGCCTCTTCAAAAAATAGTGTTGGGACACCTACATGCAAAACAATTAAGCTGCACTACCTTCTCATACCATATACCAATATCAACTCAAAATGGACTCAATATTTAGTAACACCTGAGACCATAAAACCCCTAGAAGAAAACATAGGTCGTGTATTAACATTAGTCTTTCAAATGTCTTTTGGTGGGGATATATGTCCTCAGACAAGAGAAACAAAAGTCAACATAAATAAATGCAACTACACCAAACTAAAAAGCTTTGGCACAGCACAGGAAACTATTAACAAAATGAAAAGTTCTACTGAATTGCGAGAAAAACGTATGCTAACTGTAGAGAAAGATGGTGGAGTAGAGGATGTGCACGCATCTCCTATGAAAACACCAAATCACAACTAGCTGCTGGACAACCATCAAAAGGAGGATCTTGGAACCCACCAAAAAAAAGATGCCCCATGTCCAAGAACAAATGGCAGGAGGGGTGCAATCACATTTAAAATCAAACCTCCTATTTGGCATACTCTTGAAGGGCACAAAGGAAGCCTTGTGTGCACCAGGACCCAGGGAAAGGAGTGGTGACCGCCACAGGAGCCTGGGTCAGACCTGCGAGAGTCTGAGGGTCTCCTGTGGAGGCCGGTCAGCGGTGGCCTGCCGCGGGGACAGGGGTTAGGGTTAGGGATGGCAGCAGTCCTGGGCAGCATGGTGTGCAGCAGAAGCCCTCTTGGAGGAAGGTGCTGTTAGCCCTACCATAGAGCCACCAGGTGGACTATCCTCAAACTGGAGATCAACTATACCAAAGATCTCGCACTGCTGTGCAAGTCCTAGGCCCCACAACAGACTTCCCAACCTGGGGATCTGGCAAAGGGAATGGGAATCCCCTGGGAATTTGAAGTTCAGCCGGATTTGATCGCAGAACTTCCATAGGCCTGGGGAACAGAGACTGTTGGAGAACACAGACAAAACCACGTGCACATGAGAATCCAGGAGATAGGAACCATGACCCCCGCAAGAGACTGAGGCAGACTTGCCTGTGAACGTTTGGGAAGCTCTGGAGAAGGCGTGGGTCCACAATGCCCTGCCGCAGGGTCGGGGCACGGGCAGCTGCGGTCCTGGGAGGCAAGGAGTGCTGGCCCAAGTCCTCCTGGAGGAGGTCACCATCACTCCCATAGCCTGCCACAGGGACTGCAAGCTCCAGGACTGGGCCGCCTCAGGCCAAACTACAGGGAGGAACACGGCCCCACCCATCACAGAAAACTGGATTAAAGACTGACTGAGCACGGCCCCGCCCACCAGAGCAAGACCCAGATTTCCGGGTTGCTCTGACGTGCAGGGCCAGGCTCAGGAAATGTGCATTTCCATTCATCCCATTATTATCTTACTTCTACATATCCTAAGTTTTCCTTTTCAATTTCTGAATTAAGCTTATTTATTTTCATTAAATGCTGTCATTTTACTCAT
Source organism: Bubalus bubalis (assembly GCF_019923935.1). Lineage (NCBI taxonomy): Eukaryota > Metazoa > Chordata > Mammalia > Artiodactyla > Bovidae > Bubalus > Bubalus bubalis. Next base: position 8,452,842 of record NC_059171.1, on the reverse strand, counting down.
AATACTCAACTGGATTTTAAATAATTTAAGGAGTTAGAAAAATAATTTAAATTTTTCATTTCTGAAATTTCTTTCATGTATGTTCCACCAGATATCACATGCCTTCAGTGTGATAACATTTCTTTTTGTGCATATTTCCTGGTGTCAGCTTTTTTGTTTTCATCATAGAATTTTAATTTTAGCTTGACATATTTTTTGACTTCAGCATTTTAAAGACATTGTTCTACTGTATTCTTGATTATGTTGTCCTGGTTAAGTTCATTCTTTCCATTGTTCAGTTATGTGTCAAACTCTTGACTGCTTTTTAAAATTTTTCATCTTTCTTAGCAATTGATTGTTGTCTTAATATGTGTTGTTTGCAGTTCTAGTTTCTTGGATGCATGGGTTGCTTTTTATTTTTTAAATCAAGTTTGTAAAATTTTTAACCTTTACTTCCCCACATATATTTTCCTGTTCCAGTCACTCTTGCTTTCCTCTGGATCCAACTATACATGTTAGACCACTTGTTATTTAGCTCATGTCAGTTTTTTTTTTTTTAATTCCTTTTATCTGTTCTTCAGTTTGAACAGTTCCAATTAAACTGTCAAGTTCATTGACCTTTACTCCTATAGTGGTTTGTATATTTTTATGCCCATGTAGTAAATCTTTCATTTCAGAATGTATTTTTAAGCTGTAGAATATGAGGTTTTTCTGTTATTCTCAGACTCACTCACTTAAGAATTATTCTTTAATATTTTGAACATTTATGTAGTAGCTTTTAAAGTGTTTCTGCTATTCGTAATATCTGTGTCAACTCTGGATCTATTTTGATGACTTGTTTTTTCCCTCTGCTTATGGTCACATCTTCTTGTATTCACACCTAATTTTTATTGTATGTTGTACACTGCAGATGCTGTAATGCTGCTGAGGACCTGGGTTTTGTTGTCGTTAGACAGAGTCAGGTTCTGTGGCAGCAGTTAATTAACTTGCTGGCCCATTTAGTGTGATCTTCTTGAGGACTGGTTTTAGGGTAATGCAGATTTATAGTAACTGTATTTCCAAGGCTTGGCCAGTTTGGGGTCTCAACTGAATGTCTGGCCTTTATTTAACTTTTACAAAAGTAAAGTTGTGGAAGGTTCACATACTCAGACTGCTTAAAACAGAGAGCTGCAACTAAATCTTATTTTTATTGTATTATTTCCAAAACTCCAAAGAGATTCTGCTTTTTAATCAGAGCTAGACTTTTGAGGGATGAAGGAGATGCCCTTATCACACTATGACTAGTCAAAATATTTAGTGCTTTCCTCCCTCCCTGAATAAGTAGTTGGTACTGATGGATAATGACAGATTTAAAATAATGGGACAGAAATTGATCAAGAGTATATATTACAACAGCGAAAACACTTTGATGTTACTCGCAACACAGGGCAGCTAGGTCTAAGGGAGAACTTAGAAATGGGAGGTTACTAAAAACGGAATTATTAACCAGGTTCATTAGGGCCCTGCTGAAGTTATATTTTCCCTTAAGTCGTTCTTTTTTTGGTGAATGTTTTAATTGTAAAAATGCTATTGAATGGGTAAAAGGGACTCCTCCTACCAGAGGAGTCTGGCAGGCTACAGTCCATGTGGTCGCAAAAGAGTTGGCACGACTTGGCAACTCAACAACAAGAAACCATCTTCATAACAAACTCATTTTCAATTTAGAAGCAACATCAAGAAAGGCATCCCATCAACTCCTTCAGAGCTCAAAAGAACAAACAAGGAAGTGCTCAATCAAGTGTACCAAAGGATGTCACACCATATCAATAGGTGTGAAATTAAGTTGAAAAGGTTATGATGATAAAAACTGATACATCAGTTCCAAAATCAAGCTAATCAAACATGACATTATCAAGAGAATAAGAATTCATCCAAAACAACTAGTTGTAGATGTCTATTCCAAACAATATTTTAAGGTGAATTAATAATTTTTGATAAATTCTTAATAAATCTATAAGCACATGGACAGATAAATACTGACT